>NC_056524.1:96727896-96792959 GCF_019175285.1 Sceloporus undulatus
GTATTTCTTTCCCACTTTTCCTCAAGGCTCAAGGTGGAGAACAGTATGTTAAAATACAGAACACAATTAAAAACACAAAACACATAGTTTAAATACAATACTACAAAATTATTAAAATACACTCATAAGAATGCATAGTTAAAAGATATTAAAAATTTAAAAGACATGATTTAAAATTGACTGGGTAGGCCGGACAGAAGGGATGTGTCTTTAATGCTGTTTTAAATGCAATCAGCATACAAAGGCACTCCATTCCGACACCAGACGGCTGTTCACGTACACGTCCCACTGAGATACCTGGAACATCTGCCACCACCATGAGTTGCTTTGCTCTGAGGTCAGAATAAGATGCCCAGTGATGAACACATGGCTGGGCATCTCATTCTGACCTCAGTGTGAGTGACTGGCAGTAGCAACAGACATACTGGGTGGCTCAGCAGGACATGCAAATAGCTGCCCAGTGTTGGAACAGAGGGTTCCAGATAGATCTTCCAGGAAGATCCAGACCAAGCAAGGAGGTATTTTAATGCATGTTCAGATGGGTGTTCCTCAGTTCTGGTACTAAACCGGCCAGATATCCTCCAGTCTGTTCATACTAGAACTGGGGTTTGGGCCATGCATCCTCCAGTCTCTTCACTGAGAGGACAGGGGGAGCTCATTTTATTTGGCCAATGCAGACAGGGCCCTAGTTTCTCTGTACGCATTGTGTATGCACTCAAGTTTTCCTAATTTTTTCTCCTTTTTTAAAAAAAATCCATGCCAGCCTGAAGATAGTTCTGGAGAATTTCCCATCTCTAGAATGCACTATTTTCCTTAGTAGTGAGAGAAAAGAAATCTTTTAAAAAAAATAAATAATAAAAAGCATTTATTTTTGCAAATATACTATTCGTAGTATTTTTAATAAATGAATAAATAAATAATGTGTATTTGTAATAATGTAAAAGGTAATAAGCAGAGCTGATAAAAGTTTAGCACTAGACATCCCAGGAATTCCTGGCCATGTCAATTGGTGGGATTCAGAGCTTTTGTTAATATGTGCACTTTTCCAGCATTAAAAATGCGTCCTGGGAATGTCTCAATATTTCTCATATACTGCGGGAGGGGACATGTCAGGAATGACAAATGTTAACAACTGGGGAGGAGAGTATTCTAAAAGGTTGTAAATTATGTAACAGACTTTAGCGATGTTTAGAGATCTTTAGAGATGATTCCCAAAGAATGAGAAGTCATGTCCCTATTAAAACCAGAGAGTTTCTATGCTGTCATGGTAGTATCCTGCAGTTTTAACACAGGGTCCTCCAAACTGCCTGATAGTATCATGTCAAAATTCGCATCCCTCATTCCTCATGTGACCGATATTACAAAGCTTCTTTGTATGATAAAAAACAGTTACCACATAATAACTGATCCATATAGTCCAGCTCCTGCTGTCGAGAGCTTCAGGTCTCTGGTTGTTCATGTAAAATCTTGTCTTTTTCTGTATGGGAAATGCATCCAGAGGTTTTCTGTGCTGTACTACTACTACATCCCAGTTCTTTGAATTCAGCCAACAGTGATAATAACACTTCATTTAAAAAAAAAGAAAAGAAAATGTCATCAACTGAGTGATGATTCCATTAGACATTTGCAGTTGGAATTCTCCTCAGTGACTCATAGTGGTAAGAAGACAAATGGGCCTTAAGGAAATCTTTGCTATTAACACTATTTGTTTTGCCACCAGTTGACAACTTTAGGAAATTGCTCATAATTGGCCACTGTGTGGAACGTACAGGGCTCTGTACCATTATTATGATATTGATTTTCAATAATTCCTTCCCTCCCTCTCCCTTCCCCCCACCAACAACTTCCATCTTTTCTTCTCTTAGATCCTTTTGTGTTTCTGCCATAAAGGCACGCAAAGAAAGTAGCTGAGCAGGGTATGTTGCACATCTGGAAGTTCAATGCAAAAATAAATCTATAAAATGCACATCAGGAACAGCTGAAGTAGTTCCCCCCCCCTCCTTAAAGTGTTACATTTTCTCACTGGAAAAGAAAAGAATAGAATTAGTCTGCAGCTAAACAGGATGGCAGCCCCTGTAGGATATTCATGTTAGTCAAAGCCTGAAATGTATTACCATTTAAAAAAAAAATAAAAAGAAAAGAAAGGGGGAAAACTCCATGGGGTTATTTTAAATATTCATTAGGTAACATGCAAGCTCGTGTATGATGGCTGATGACTCTAGTGTTTTTGTCACTGGAAACCAGACAGCTCAAACCTTCCTTGTTTTACAGGGAGGAGATAAACCTGCCATCCAATTTCTCTTCCAGTGTTAGTACTTCATTTTATTAATTGATCTAAACTAATTTCCCACGAGAATCTCCTTTTTCACAAAACATGCACACCTCCGTGTTGTTATTTGGCATTATTCATTACCTGCTACTAGCCTTCTTTACATTCTTTCGCTTTCTCTGTTTCCCTCCCTTTTTATTCAAAGCATATGCAATCATGCCTGTGGCCCAAACTATACTTACTCCTGCTTCCCCTTCCCCCCACCCCATTTCTCTCCCTCTCTCTTCTTTTCAGATGAAAGGAATCATCTTGCTTGGAAGAAATGTAAAGACAGTCTAGCTGGTGATTCTCAACAGGTAGACGGTTTTTTTAAAAAAAATGCTGACAAGTACAAGCACTTAACATAAACGCAGGAAGGCTGTCAGTGATTTAGCAATATAATTTGCCACTCAATTAATACAAGCTTCTAAGATCAGAGGCAAAGGGTGGGTCTAGTTGCTGTTTCTTCTGTGCACTTCAGGCCGAAAGCCAGCCCCCGCCACCACATCTGAGTGTTGACTTGGTTTTTTGACCAACCTTTCTCAGAAGGGCACAGGAGAACCGTTTGAATTCTCTCCTCATCACTTTTTTGCTCCCGAGATGTCAGGCGATTACAATGAAACACTGGAGAAGTCAAGTTCTGAAGATTTACCCCTCCCTGGAGATTTTTGCCCAGATCTGCTATAAAACTCCATCCAATCTTTGATCTTCCAACAACTTGTACTCTTCTTGGTTACTCGAAACCCGGCATTATTATTAAGCTTAAGTTGAGAGCTTTAAACTTTTCAATATTTACTCTCCTGCCTCCCAATGGGATGTTAACAATAAAAAGAGTGAAGGGCTTCTACATTTGTTTTTACTTTACATAAATGAATTAGGCAGTTTCGACTAGTCCCATTTATACTCTCAACAATGTAAACTAAGGGACATAAAAGGGACTCGGCACCCTTTTGTGCTGAATAAAAAATCGGAAGACTTTAGGAAGGTCTCTACCTTCTTTCTCTTCCTAAAATGCGAATAAATGTCCCAATCTCTCCTTTCATAAAGGAAGCATGCAACACTAACAGCCAAATTGTTTGACTTCTTTTTTTTTTCCAGGGGAGAAAGAAAAACTTCAAAGGGGTTTCACTTGATTATATGCCTTCCCCGCCCCCATGTTTCATCCCTCATAACCATTGTTTAATGAATTTTTATTAGAAAAGCATGGCTGTACTTATGAAAAAAAATCTTGCTTTGAAACCAGGAGAAGAGAGTGTTTTCCCTAGCATTAGCCTGTTAGTTTTTAATATCAGGTTTGCACTGAGGTTGACTCCTGGTACATTTTGGAATCATAAGCCAACAAAATGAAGCTAATAGGAGAGGAAATCATGGCAGAGGGGGAAAAAAGTCCCCTTTTGAAGTGCGGGCAGGAAATCTACATAACTTTCTCCTTCCTTTACTGCCACCACTCAGTGTTCCAGTACCATGGATAAAGTGAAGTGTGTTATTTGTATTCCTGTACCATTGGTAAAGAAAGCTAGCACAGAGTAGTGACTTGAGTGTCAGACTGCGACTCTTGATATCACAATTTGATTCCCCACTTGGCCCTGGAAAAATACTGGTTGCCCTTGAGCAAGTCACACACCTTCCACCCCAGAAAACCCTGTGATACATTTACCTTAGGGTTACCAGAAGTCAGAATTGATTTGAAGGCACACAATAACAACAGTGCATAGCTAAAGTAAGTAATCGTGTGTTATCTTGTTCTTTTCTTCTCCAGTCTTTGCATAAAAGAAAAGGATTAAGGTTAATCTCAAGGAGAAGGGGCAAGAAAAGTCCAATGAAACTGTAAAGAATAATAATAGGACTCATAACCCAATGAATTAGACTAGGTTGGAGGGCTCAGAGCTAAGAATGGATCCTTGTTTCAGGGATGTATACCTCAAGAGCATATCAGAAATAGAGTTGCCCATGTTTCATAATGGGGTGCTGTAATAATCCATGTTCAGTCCATGATGGAGGAAAATTAATATATTGCTCAGACTCATGGAATAAAGTCATCATCATTTACTATAAACACAATTTATTCATTATCATGTCATCATTGCTGTTCTTCCTCACACCTCTAGCACACATTCATTTTATGTGGGATCACACTGTTGTTCAGATGGTAGACATATTTTAGAGCAAATTGGCCAAAGTACTCCATCCTCATGGCAGCATGACACATCACTGTCATTATTTTCACAAACAGGACACATGGAGGGGAAGAGTTTAATGAAGGGGGTTGTGTAGATTTGAATTGTGGGCAGAAGGGGATTTTTTATTATTATTATTATTATTATTATTATTATTATTAAACTTTTATTTATAAAGCGCTGTAAATTTACACAGCACTGTACATACAATATTTTTAATTAGATGGTTCCCTGCCCTCAGGCTTACAATCTAAAAAGACATGACATAAAAGGAGAAGGGAAAGGTGGTGGGGGTAGTAGGCTAATACATATAAAGTACATAGCAATACAGAAAATGGTTCGATAAAACAGGCATCAAAAGAATATCAAATAGCAAGCGACAATTATGCAATGCCTGGGAACGCTTCTCTGAACAGGATGGTCTTCAACTCCGTTTTGAAGCTGGTTAAAAAAGTGATGGCCCTTGCTCAAGGGGGAAGAAGGTTCCAGGAGTGAGGGGCAGCAAGTGAAAAGGGGCGAATCCGAGATGGGGCAGAGGAAATCCTGGGCTGTGACAGCAGACCTTGACTACCAGAACGGAGGGCCCTGGTGGGAAGGTGAGGAGAAAGAAGGTCTGATAAGTAAGGAGGGGCCAGCCCATGGAGGGCTTTAAACGTCGACAGCAGGAGCTTGTACTGAATACAGAAAGGGAAGGGGAGCCAGTGAAGGGATGCCAACACAGGAGAGATGTGGTCAGAGTGGTGGGTGGATGTGATAATGCGTGCAGCTGAATGCTGGACAGAGATTAAAGGACGGAGGTGAGAAAGAGGAATCCCAGCCAGGAGGACGTTACAGTAATCAAGTCGTGAGATCACTAGGGCATTTTTGTCCTCTTCCAGCATAATTTCTTTTCCTATTAGCTTCATTTTGTGGGCTAATGATTCCTAATTGTGCTCTGAAAATAATATATTCCTGGGTCTGAGCAATAATTCTTACACTGACCCAGAAAAAGTCTGCAAGTATTGTTTGGGGGGAGGGGGGGTAGTCCAATTTGAGGAGCAAGGGGTAGGGCAGAGTGTGCAGTCCCATGTGAAAGAAAGCCACTGTTGATTAAACTTCATTAGTGAGGATTGAAGCGCATGATTTCCAAGAAACCAAACTCCTATTTCTCCAGGGAAAATTCTAGTGTGAGGCATTGCTTCACAATCTACAGCCAAGGCAGTGAAACCCCTTTAAGCCTTGCTAAGCTTTCACTGAATGGTGAAACTTAGGACAGCTATCACAAACGTGGAACAGCTACTGTATCACAACTATCACAATCTTTGATCAGATTAATTTGAATCTACCTATCACCTTCATGCTGACCATGGTTAGGCAGATCTGGCTTCGTGTAGCCTGTCTGTATTGCATGTCTTTACCTGTCTTTGTGCTCCAATAAATTTAAAAATCACATTGAGTCCAGGATTGGAAGGCACGTATGATGAGGATGAGGATGAGGATGAGGATGGCTGGAATCCATCACTGGCAGTACTCCATCACTGGCAGAATGGATCTCCTTCATCTAACTGGGCCTAGTTTAGCTAGGACTAACATTTTCAACACAAAAAGGTCTTCTTCAGATACTGAAATAACATGTAGAGGGTGCCACAAAAACTTTTTTGTGCAGCTCCCCCCCCCCTCCGAAGGATATGCATCATCACCCAGAAGTACCCCTTTGTGGTACCTGCCCCCAGTTGGCAGGGACAAATTGAGTAGAATTTCTGAAGAGGATCATAACGTCCTAGACTTGTGCTTCTAGCCATTCTTCGGAAAACTTTACCCAGCATCCATAAGAGTTTATTCACTACAATGGGACCAAAGGATGCTTAGGGATTTGTCCAAAGTATGCAACAGAGTCATATTATTTTAACTCATTTGGATGTGTTTGCCCCTGAACCAAGGTTTTGTTTCTCTGCATGCTTGCTTGCTCCCTTCCTTCTTCCACTCCCTTCGCTTCCCATCCTCCCTCCCTCCCTTTTGTTTAGTCTTCATCAGTTGCATTCTTGATATGTGGTCAATCACTATGATCAAGAAAGAAAGAAAGAAAGAAAGAAAGAAGGAAAGAAAGAACACTATAGTAGAGTCAGTGTGGGAGCTGGATTTAGATGGGGTTTGATGGAGCAACATTGCCAAACCCCTCCCCCCAACCATTTTTTATACATTGATGTGCTATCTTCATTCAGATCTCAAGAGGCAAAACTATGGTCCTGCAGTATCTATAGCTGAGGTCTACATGGTAAGGACTGTAAGAAATACTAAGGTGATCTAGCTGAGATTATGTGGAGTAATGCAAAACGTTCCCCGGTGCGTTCTAACATACACGAGCAGGGCCATGCATGAGCAGGGCTGTGCACGGAGAGTGACAGGAACACGATGGGGCCCAGAACGCCAGTTTACTGCACACTGGAATGCCGCCTTTGCCGCCAGGCGTTTGTAGTGGAGTGAACCCAGCTGAGGGGAGAGTTGGGAGAACTGAAGAGGGCCAGATGGAGGAAGAAGGAGAAAGAACCCCAGGGGCGGGGCCAGAGAGGGAGGAGTGGCCAGACCCCAGGGGTATAAAAGAGCAGGAGCAGAGGTGCACGGGAAGAGGGAGAAGACGCAGAAGAGGAGGTCGTGGAGTAGCGGACGCGAAAGGGACAGAGCAGGTGATTCACAGCCCTGGGAGAGAGGGTGTCCCTGTTTCCCTTCAAGGGAGAATAGGGTGCAGGCGGCGAGGTCCTCATGAGGAGGTAAAACTGAGGAACCCCCGGGAGGAGGGAGACTTCGCCTATTCAGACGAAGGGGAGTGGAGCCAACCAGAGGAGTGGGACTTGGAGGACGAGTGGTGGGACCCAAAGGGTTACCGGTGGGAGCAAGGGTCTGTGCCTCAGGACCGGGAAAAGGCTGAACGTGAGCCCCTGGAGAAACATCTGGGGAGCCATCGGGCCCAGGACGCAGGTCGCGTGGGCCAAGAAGACGCCATTTCCAGGCCTTAACAGCCAGAGCAGGACTGAGAGGGCAGAGGCGTAGACATTTGAGTTGGAGTTTAGTGTTTATGGGAAAAAAGTAAGTTTTGTTGTGTTCATTAAAGTTCACTGTTGCAACGGCAACTGTGGAGTAAATTTGTTGCACATGTGTAGCACGCTAGAGGAGGAGTGCGCGCCTTCCCATCATGCAACCGGCAGCGCCCACAGCGTTCCCATCGCGTTCCCATTGAGTTCCAGGGGACACCATTTCTAGGGACGCTTTGAAACAGTTCCCAGAAATGGCGCCCTCTGGAACTCAATGGAAACGCGATGGGAACACCCGGCGGCAAAGGCGGCGTTCCAGTGTGCAGTAAACTGACATTCTGGCTGCCATCGTGTTCCCGTCACGCTCCGTGCGCGCCCCCATTAGAACACACCAGGGAACGTTTTAACCCTGGTGCGATAATCTTAATCTTAACACAAGCACAGAGTTGAAAACCATCCTGTTCAGAGAAGCCTTCCCAGGCATTGCATAAATGTCGCTTACTATTTGAAGTTCTTTTGGTGCCTGTTCATCAAACCATTTCCTGTATTGCTATGTACTGTATATGCATTATCCCACTTGAGAGTATGTATTTTTCCTGGAAAATGATTAACCATCCATTATGAAGCCAAGCCCTCCCTTCAGTCCATCTGCCTTGGTCCAGGCCTCGGAGGCAGAGAGGAACTGCTGGACCTCTTACCCTTTCCCTCCACCACTCCCTTCTCCTTCTGTGTCATGTCTTTTTAGATTGTAAGCCCGAGGGCAGGGAACTGTCCAACTAAAAAGATTGTATGTACAGCGCTGTGTAAATTTACAGCGCTTCATAAATAAAGGTTAATAATAATAATAATAAAGAAAAAAAGCCACCAGTTATCCATAGCATAAAAATTTCAGTCTTCCACCTGCATGGATATTACAATATTGATGCTCTTCTACATACATGTCAAGGTTGAGCATATGTATAGGTTTCAGTATGTAGGATCTGTCTTCACTAGAATACCTCCCTTTCTAGACTCTGAAAATCTTTGTCTTTTGTCATTTAAAAGACCAGATAAAAGGCCAGCCACTTGAAGAAACAATGTGGCTTTGTTCCCCAAGGAATGAAAACACTTCAGAAAAGGGAAAGGGGTAGGAAGCTCCTAAACACATGAAAGCTCATGAAAAACTAGATGATGTGAAAAGTATTTAAATCAAAGCAGCAGGTAAAGCTGGAAATAAGGTTATCCTCACTAAGGATCTCGATGTACCACATTCCCTGTAATGCTTCATTTCCTGCATACTATGAGTAAATCAAAGCCTACTTTGGGCTGCCATATCTGTCTAAGATCTCATCTTAAAGAATTTATTATTTTGGCATTTCCCACATCAGCATTACCTCTGGTCCAAATTTGGGTAATGGAGTATAACAACATATTAACCAATAATAAGCGTGAAATTTTTATCCCATTTAAAATGGATACTTAAGTGCAAAGGAAAACAAACATATGAAAAGTGTGAACGTTTCCACAGTAATAGGCAATTGAGAACTGAGAAAACAAAAGTCTTCGGTCAAAAGTGGAAAATGAAAAGCAAAGCAAAGTCTAGCTAATTGGTGGCACTTTTGCTGCAAAAGAATGCAAGGGAAAACTCCAAAGTGACTCAGGAAAAGCAAAACAGATGTGCACAGTATCTGGCTGAGCTATTGTTTTAGCTATGTAATCTCAAATCACTGATTTGATTTCCCTTTAACAAGGGATTACTTTAGCAGGCAGTTTGGATTATCAGGAACTCATATAAATAAACACACAACTCCTAAAACTTAAATGCAACGCCAGCAAAAAGTAAGACAATGAGTACCAAGTCAGGGAGGCTAATGATAGACATCCAGGTTACCTTTCTGTTTTACTCCTTCTCAGGCCCCATCTCCCTGGTTCCTACAGAAGACTAGTAACATCTCACTCACTTCAAGAAAAGAAAACAATGGGAACCAGAAGGGCAGAAGAAACAATTTGCATAGTTCCATTGAAGCTAGGCTTTCTGCATTCAGAGATGGCACCTTTATTTGCAGCCTGCCAAATGTTGTTATTTGTCATCAAGTCAGACTCAACTTATGGTGACCTTCTGACTGAGAGACCTCCATGAGACCCTCCTGGTCATCAGTAGTCCTGTTCACCTCTTCCAAACAGAGTTGTGTAACTTTCTTTATTGAATCAATCCATCTGTAATGTGGTCTTTTTCTTTCTTACTGCCTTCCACTCCACCAAACATTTTTATCTTTTCCAACATCATCTCATGATGTCTTTGAACTACTGTAGCTTCAGTTTAATCCCTTTGGTTTCCAGTGAGGGTTCAGCCTTGAATTGCTCTCGGATACATTTATTTGTCTTTTTCACTGCTATTACTGTAATTATGAGAGATGAATTCATTTGTTTGGGCCTAAATCCAATTACTTGTTCCCACTAGAGCACACCTACTGAATCAATGTGACTTGTGTAAGTGTTGACGTACCTTTCAGAAGGTGATGCAAAAGTTCTCTGGTTGGACTAGCAATTGGGCTTAGGTCTTGCTTTTCTTTTTGTTTTTCGGTTGATAATAACATAATTTCATCCCAGAGAGGATTTCAGAGCCAGGTGGATTAACAAATAAAATCTCAATACAATATAACAATTGAAAATCTAAATATATACCATAAAACTGAGAGATGTAAAACTAGCAATCAGCACTTTAAAAAATACTAGTATAAGTTGTGAAGATTTGTGGTCTTCAGTAATAAGCTTTTCTTAAAATCTAATAAAAATCACCAACAGAAACTCAAAGGAATTTACCTCCCAGACCGTAAATCAACCCTGTAGAAGTAATGCAGTTTGACACCACTTTAGCTGCCATGGCTCCATCCTAGAGAATCTTGGGATTTGTAGTTTTGTGAAGCACCAGCATTCTTTCTCACAGAAGTCTAATGCCCTTGTAAAATGATAAATCCAGGATTCCATAGCATGGAGCTACAAAGTTATGTCAAACTGCATTATTTCTACAGTGCAGATGCATCCAGAGTAAAGCAACACAAACCTAGACACATTTGCTTAGGAGTAAAATTGGTTTGGTTTGACTCAAACTTAACATCAAACTAGAAAGCCCATCCAGCCACATTTAGGAGAGGATTTCCTGTATCCTGTTTCTTTTACTGGCAACAAGAAGTACAGAGCAAATCACTGATGAGGCAGGACACTCCTTGCACTACAATGTGGTGGTGGCGGCAGAATGTTAAATACACCTGGGTTTCATTTCAGTTCTCTCAGATGTATTGTATAAAAGCTAAGTGTTTTCCTCTTGTATCACCTCATTTATTTGTCAGTGAGCTGAGTATTCCAAATTAGGGCTGCAAAGCCAGAGAAACTACTCAGGGCAACTTTTCATTGATTTCCCCAAGCTCAGAATACTGTATACCAAACAATATAAGACAATCTACAGAGAGAGTGGCTAATTGCCATGGCTGATATCAGCTACTGAAATGATCAGGTCTTTAGAAAAAGAGATGAAATAAATTTGGACTGCCCACTCATTCACTACAGTGTTACATGGGGACACTTGATGTTAGATGAAGATAATTTTAGCATCAGCATTTTAAATGTGTGGAATTTTTTTATTAATTTGTTTAGAATGTTTTTATACTACCGTTTCAGGAAAAGCCTTCCCAGGTCTGTGGACAGATGGGAAATTTATTGCGCAAGATGGCACCTGAAACCGATTTACACAAGCAACCAAAAATGACCACTACTGGCATAATCAAAACCCTGTGTGTGTGTTTATGTACCTTCACATTGCCTATTGGCTTATGGTGACTTGTGAATTTCATAGGGTTTCCTTGGGTAAGGATCTTCGAATATGGCTTTGTCGCCTCTTTCCTCTGAAATATAGCCTACAGCACCTGGAATTTGTTGGCGGTCTCCCTCTAGATACCAACCAGAGCTGACCTGCTTCCAAGATCAGATAGGATCTGCTGCTTTTAGGGTATTTAGGCTTTCAACCCAGACTTATATCAATGTGAAAACAATGTGAAAACATAACCTCATTTTGTTAAAAAGACATACAAAACAACTTCACACAAAGGTGAAATCAGATTGAAGAAGTGTTCCTGTTGGTCGCTCTATTTGTTTCTAAAATTCTTGTTTTGTTTTGTTCTGTTCTGTTTTTAAACAACCAGGTGATGTTGACTGTTTCAATGAATGTACAGGAGCAACTCCTTACACAACCAGAAATAGTATATTCATACCTAGAAGCTGGGTTCTTTTTATTCTGGGATACATTGCAACAACAACAATCTTTTTTGGGCATTTGTTTGTATACTTTTAGTGAGAGGAGATTTCCTCTGGATGGAAGGGGGAGCACGGGACCTTTTTGCTTAAAACAGTGAGGGATTTGGGTGGGGTGAATGAGAAACTGTTTTTTTCCAAAATCCACACATCTATTTCCTTCCCTCCAAAATCTGAAAGAGTGGGGGGCAGGGAAAGATAATGGATATCCCTCTTCATCTGCTTCCTAATAAGACTTTTAATGCAAACATTTAATTTTAATTTAAGTAGTAATTTAATCTAAACTTAATAGTTTATGTCTAATGTAAATGTGGTTGAATTAGATTTTATTTTATTTTTTAGCTAATGAACAATTAACAAAGTACATTTCCTACTAATTTTCCTATTTCTGATTCTGTCCTTAGGTAAATATGATTATTAATTGAAATGGCAGCAATATGGGGAGATTCTTTACAAAAGAAATGTACACGTGGATTCAAAGTGATTTTAAAAAAAGACAGAACACACTTTCATTGTGTGAGGAAATACAGATTACATTGACAAGGTTTCTGAGTGCTACAAAAGAATATGGTGACATTTCAGAGATTATTTGAAGGGCCTGCATTCAGCAGAGACTTGATATGGCATATTGTGACAACTATGCAGGTTCTGATTATCAAACTAGGTGGCAGCTGATTTGCAAGGATGGTAGTACTTGTATGATTGACCATATATGCCTGAAGGAGATAACTATGGCTCTTTTTTGTTTACAACTTCCAACAACCCCAGCCACTACAGCTAATTGCAAGAGTTTAAGAGAGCTGCAGGCCAAAAACATCATGAGAATTACAATTGTCCACTCACAGTTGTCCACACTGGTTTAGGCACAAGATCTAAAAGAACCAAGCAAACATTATTTCTTAACTATATGTAGTTGGTTTCCTTGCTTTTAGGAGATTATCGCATGGCCATTTTTGTCTGAGCTATGCACAGGACAGGATCAGGCCAAAACAGAAAAGAACGGGTGCTATTGCAGTACTGCTGTGCTGCCACCCGACCATCACCCATCCCCCAGACATGCTCTGCTGGTCGATTTTGGTGGTATGGAAAGCTTCTGTACCACCAAAATCAGTCAGCAGACCATGCTTGGGGGATTCACGATGGTCACGCAGCAGCACAGTGGCAATTTACTGTGTGATAGCACCCGTTCTTCCCCATTTGGACCCAATCCCATCCCATGCATGGCTCAGACAAAAATGGCCATGCAATAATCTCCTTAGACTCCAGAAGACACCGGGTAAATATAAAAACAGGGGCTGGAATTCACAACCATAGTTGTAACCTAGAGTTACACGTTCATAATTTATTTGTCTTCACAATCCCTATATATGCAATATTGTAAGGAATATCTAGGGATCCTAAAAGCCCCCCTAATCCCAATGTTTACTGGGCAGCATCCGCTGCAAGCAATGTCTGTTCTCCTGTCGATTGGGATGCAGCAAACTGATGTTTCCATTCCTCTCCCAGTATGATGAGGAACTACAACAGAGATCCTGCTTCTGATTGTCATACCAGAGATTGCTGGTGGGAGGAGGGATGGAAACATCAGTATGCTGCATCCTAACTGAGAGAATAACAGGCCTCCTTCACTAGCAGCAGCTGCTGCCCAGGAATTGGGGAAGGAGGGTTCAAGCCATACAAGATGCCATATAGAGGTTTCAATAATTTGCTTTTTCCAAGGCCTGCTATGGAGAACAAGGTTTTGCCTTGTCCTCTTCCCACTCCCTGCTGAATTAATTGTTTGTAGTTTAAATTCAAGTTTGCAGCAATTCAAGTAATCCGAGAACAAAAGCATTAAGAGTACGTAACTAAGGCCCAATACAGATGGGCATAAAGCGGCATACCGCCACCAATTTTAGGGTTCAGGACCGCATGGCAACTGCATGGTGTGGAACCCTAGAACGTGCGGATGCTGTCATCATGGCAGCCTCCCATCCACACGGGGGCCACCATGATGACTTGCATGATGCACAGCATCTGCACATCCATGACACAAAGAAATGTCATAAGGCATTGCAGCCCTTAGGACGTCTCAGGAAGAAGTTGCTCTAGGCACCTTCTTCCTGGCAGTGAATCATTGGAGTGGCAACCACACGGCCCTGCCAACAATCCTGAGGAGAAAGGAGCTGCCCCTTTCTTCTCTGTAGGGCCAGGATGTCTGGGGACATGAAGCCCCAAGGACACCCATTTTCCGGGTCATGAATAAGTAGCATTTTGCTGCTTCTCCATGGCCCGGAAAACGCCAGATTGAGACCGCAGGGCTGCTGGTGTGGTTGCCCAGGCCCCAATCCAATGCGAAAAGGGGCGGGTGCAGGCCGCCCCTTTGGGGCAGTCTGTACCGGGCCTAAGTACCTGATCTAGAAACTCTATGTCTCCAGTTGGCTTGCCATTAGATCAGAAATCCTTCATATTACTGTACATAGATTTCACATCTGAACAGAATGTGGAACAACTGTCAAGACAGCTGGCTTCACTGCTCTTCTGCAGGGATCTCAAATCTTGCCAGCTTTTCTGTGAGATATAAGAATGAAGGAAAAAAACATCAGCTTTATTTCCATTAACTGATGGGGATGTGATACAGTATATTTTGTCTTTTTCAGTGACCCTCCAATTTTTCACAGATGAAATCCTGGACATATGTGACCAAGCAACAACAAACTGTGATCAAGATGTCAAAAGCCCTGTTTAAATACTTGAAGGGATGCCATACTGAGGAGGGAGCTGACTTGTTTTCACTTGCTCCAGAGACTAGGACCCGGAGCAATGGATGCAAGCTACAAGAAAAGAGATTCCACCTCAACATTAGGAAGAACTTCCTGACAGTAAGGGCTGTCCGACAGTGGAACAAACTCCCTCGGAGTGTAGTGGAGTCTCCTTCCTTGGAGGTCTTTAAACAGAGGCTAGATGGCCATCTGTCGGAGATGATTTGATTTGGATTCCTGCATGGCAGGGGGTTGGACTGGATGGCCCTTGTGGTCTCTTCCAACTCTATGATTCTATGATTCTATGAAAGTTATTAAGGAGAAGAGCACACAAGTGAGGAGAGGTTTAAACCATTTGCTTTTTCCAAAGCCTGCTATGGAAGACAAGATTCTGCTCTGCTAAGTTAATTGACTGCAAAGAACTTGTGCACACTGAACTCAGTTTACAGCAGTTCATGTAAGGACAGAAGTATAAAGCAGCAGGAAGAGAGAAAAAACTGGGACATTTTAAAAGTGGCTCAAAAAGTGGGATGACAGAGGATTAATCAGAATTATCAATGCCAAATTGGGACAGTTGAAGATTTTAAGAAAAGTCTATACATTGAAAAGTTTTTAGCCCAGTTTTAATCCCAACATCACATGAAGTATAAAGCCTGACAAAAAGAAGAATGCTAGTTTCAAAGATATCTCTACTTGTATTTGAACCTTGACTGTCAAACTACCAGTTGTTTTCCATTCCACCTTTGTAGCCAGGATAGTCAGTGAAGTAACATTGTTTTTGATTATGTTTACAATATTGCTTCTGTCCCAGAAGTCAGAGATACAGTTGTATTCTTTCTTCAAGAAAACCTGCTTCATGACTAATCGAATTTTCTTGTGTCTAATAACTCTGAAGTATCTCCTTAAACCAATATTTCCTGCAGATCTCTGGAGGCAGTAAAAGACTGCCCATGTTCATTTACAGCATTTAAAATGAGAAAGGCACTTTTAATATATCATGTTTGACCTTAGCTGCATTTCTCACAGTTGCAGGCTTCAACACAAACTCCAGTTTCAATATTTTTACTGAATGTTTGGCACTGAAAACTAAACAGAATTTAAACACACCTATGGATATACACATCACACAAGTGACTTTCCATTCAAGCCATATTTTGACCACTAAATGTATTTACTTGATTATTGGTATGAAGAGATTATTTGGTTTGAAAGCCAGTGTGGTGTCACGGTCTGAACATTGGACTGCAACTCGGGAGAACAGGGTTCAATTTCCAGCCATGGAAACACTTTGGGTGACCTTGGGTGAGTCGCATACTCTCGGTTCCAGAAAACTCCTTGACAGTGTCGCCTTCAGTTCCCCATAAATCAGAAATGACCTGAAAAAACACAACAGCAATGCTAAATTAAGTTCAGTACACTGCACATGGGTAAGATCAATAGGAAGTCCATCATCTTCCTAATTTAAAATATCCACCACAATCCCACATCACAGAACTAGTTATGAATGCATAACTACTTAGGAGCTTATCCCATGGCATTTTAATTCGTTTTACTTCTATCTGGATTAAATCTTAATTTGGGCAGCATCCTGATTTTATCAGACAGTTTTTGCCACCTAATTTGCTGCCCAAATACATCCTGGCTCTATCCCTGCTTCCAGAGCTGCTCCTCTCAGATCTTTTCGGATCTGGGATTTTTCTTGCTTGAGAAAATGGCCAGCAGAGTGCTCCTGGAAGCAGGGATGGATCCAGGCTGTATTCGGGCAGCAAATTGGGTAGCAAAAACCATCTGATAATATCAGGATGCCTCCTCTGCCAACATTCTGTGATGTACAATCAAAAGCAGTCACAGTTCCTCATTGCACCACAGATCTCTGCAAGGGGGATAAAATGATATTCTGCTGCATCCCAGTCATCAGCAGAACTTTCATTGCTCAGTATAGCTGCCAGCTGTCATATCAAGTTTGTGGGGGTTATTTATGATTGTGGCAATAGTGCCAGACTCCTGAACACAGACCATGGCTGAACACAGAACAGTTAAGGATCTGAAGCTCTAGATCATAAAACTGTAACTGTAATGTAGGAAGCTAGCAATGGTCATCATCAATGCCACATTCTCCCAATATATTGTTAAGGGTTTCTCTATGGATGGTCAGATCTTCCTTCTCTCAACAGGCATGTTGTGTTCTATGAAATTTGGTATGGTAAAAAACTCTGTTGGTTTTAAGGCAACTTTAATATTACCACCTGGTCTTACCACATGTATGGAGAAAGCCAGATTCCATGCTGGTAATGAATATCCAAGTTTACCTTCATGTTAATGCCAATTTCTCCAGTTCTAGCCATCTTTTCAAATTGTCATCTGCTGGGGATGGAAAGAAAGCTAGCATGTTTTTCTACTTTGAAAAAGACAGACAATTAGCAATAATTACAGGTGGATTTGGGCTGACGAATGCCATCCCAGGCAATGGCAAGTTTATATTTTATTGGGCAAGGTAGATTTAAGATACTATGAATACAATTATCTATTGAGACACAACTGAATATTTAACTTCTTAGGGCATTAACATACCATTTTTCTTGCAACAATCTCACTAGTGAAGCATACTGGTTTGAAAATGTGCAGTATTGCATTTATTTACAATAGCATGAGTGTGCTGCTATGACAATCCATGATCACTTCTGCACTAGTTCCATAACCCATCTTCCATGCTTTTCAGTACAGTGCCTTTGCCAAAATTGTTTTAACTCTGTTCCTTGGAGGCGGGGGGGGTTCTTTTCATTGTAATTATACAATTACAGGGAAAATACAAATAAAAGCCTGAAAAGGCATGGAGGAAAAACAATATTGGCCTGCTTGGGAATAATGAGCAAGAGAGGAGGAGAATCACACCCCTTCATGCCATGCAACTGCTGTCAATCATTACTGCCTCAGGAGGAACCTATCACACCAGGAGGACCGACAGAATAGGAGCAATATTAGGAGCCTATTGATGGGTTTCCCCCCTTAATGAAAAGGTGCACTACAGAAACTAACTAAGGAAATGCAAAGCAGCAGCTGAATAGACACAAGTACTGGCCAAATACGGCAATGTCTTGCTTTAATTCTAATTTACTACCTTGTGTGATAAAGTCCATAGTGTTGAAATCTAGTGCTTCATTTCAATGACCTTTCTTCATCTAGAAGTCAGTCAGTGACTTCATTTAATGACAGGGTTCACTAACTTGCTCATTGATTAAACATTTCTTTGCATCACTCTTTCCTTCAGTCTTACAATGGAAAGAAGAGCACTGTACTAAAAAAATTAGCTGTTATGGTTACTAATTGCATAAATAGTAAACTAAAAGAAATATGCTAATTGTGTTGATTTGTGGATTGGATTGGATTGATCTAACAAAAATTGTATCACTATTGGTATGTCATTACTCAAATATCTTCCCTGATCCTAATGGTATCCTGCTTAGGGATAATGAGAGTTGTAGTCCAATACATTAGGAAGACACCACAATGGAGAAGGCTGTGGTATAACTATTTGTTCTCTGCATCTTCCATCTAATTTATCACGTGTGAGAGAGGGGGGGAAAGTCACTCATGGTTCTCTAATGAGTATTATCAACAACATTTTGACAGGTTTGGGGTTCGTTTAGGGTATGTATGTAGCTGAGCATAAATGGTGCAGCTGGCAAAAAGAGGGCAGCTGGAAAGCTGACAGGCATGCAGTAAGGGGGGAAAGGGAGGGTTGTGAAATCAGACACATGTTATGCATTGGAGATATGTTACTGGAATGGAAATTTATAACAGCCGGAGCATGCAGAAACTTTTATAAAAGCTTTAAAAGCATTTAAGAGTTATTATGAACCCAGAAAATCCCAGACTCTGAGAGGTTCCACTTATGGCAGTACTGTATGTATTTGATGAGGCTGAAGAATAGACAGATAACTTGGTTACAGAACTGTGGCAGATTCATGAAGAAATCATCATAGTAAGTAGATCAGGGCCAGTTGAACGATTCTTGGCACCTTAGGCAAACTAAGGCTTTAGCATATACACATATATACAACCGCACGTACATTGAGGAGGAAGAAACATGAGAGGCTGAAAGTTAATGTCTACTTTTTATTTATTTATTTGGCTTTCAAGATAAAAGTATAACAGTCTTAAGAACTGATTCTTTTTTTTAAAAAAAAATCATTAATCCTAACACAATTACTCTATAGAGGATAAACCATCCAGCAGCTGACACTTTAAAGTTTTGAGTGTTTTCAGTAAATCACTGGATGTCTGCTTGCCTCCTCTCTGCTAGATTATCCCTCCCCTCCCAAAATGCAACTAAAATAGTGTGCCCAGCTTGTGCTGTTCCCCTTCCTATGAAGAGAGAAATGTGTAGTCCTGAATGCAACCCATAACTCCCCAAAACTAACTCACATATCATTTTTTTCTTTTTTAAATTTCCAGCTGTATGAAAAATAAAGACAAATGACAATTATACCAAGACAAACAAAGACAAACAAAAACAGTCTAATTACAAACAACAACTTACAAACATATTAGCAGTAAAGCAACAAATGAGAGATAAATTTCTGCATTTCCTACAGAATTTACACATTATTTCAGCTTCTGGTCCACAAAAATGTAAATGCAAAATTAATAAAACTTAGATATATAACATTTCATAACAGCCGTATCTGATGTTTTCTGGGAAAAAGCAAAAATGCAAAAAAGAGAAAAGAAAAGCGATAAAAGGTCCAATCTGAAATAAATCATGAAAGGTATTCAAACAATTAATCTGAATTTAGCTTTCCTCCTGATTTATCCAGGTAACGTACCAAAGGATTCCAAGTCTTTTTTTCCTCCTCCCAATTTAAACCTCTTACTATACAAGTAAGTTTATCCATTTCTACAAAATCCAATAATTTGTCAAGGCGTTCTTGTATATCCGGAGGTTCTTTCTTTTTCCAACATTTCGCAAATATTAATCGAGCTGTCATAGACATGTAATATAATAATTTTCCATGATTTTTTTCTAATGGTGAATCTAAGATCATGCTCAATTAAAAAAAAACCTTAGGATCAAAATTTAAATTGATTTCAACATTTCCTTCATTGTTTCATGGATCTTCAACCAATATTTTTCCGAGACCTTACAATTCCACCAGAGATAGATATAAGAGCCAATTGAAGTCCCATATTTCCAACATTTATTATTGGAAGTTTTTTAGATTATTGCAATTTTGGCAGGGGCTAAATGCCATTTTGTCTGCATCTTAAAGAGATTTTCTTTAAGATCAGAACAGATTATATATTTATACCTTGTGGTCCCATTTTTCTCCCATTGTTCCAGAGGGATGCTTTGGCCTAGACCTTGAGCCCTCTTAACCATAGTTTCGTTAACCACCTCTTGTTCTGTATCCCATTTTAAAAGGATATCGTAAAGGTTTGAAATTGTATAATTTTTCCTGGATTGTAATAGTTTATGAAATTCTACATTACCAAGACCAATACTTGGGTCTTTATTATCATAGTTATATCTATTCAAAAACTGCCTATAAAGAAACCAGCCCATATAATTTCCCTGGTCTTCCATCTCTTTTTGCGTTATAAATCTAAACTTAAATGCAGCTGTTTCTTTTACTGTTAAGTCTTTATAAGTTAACCAGTGCCCATTCGGTAATTTGGAATCTTTGAACGCTTCATTTGGAGAAGCCCTTAATGGAATCTGTGGGCATATACGAGCTTTATATTTTTGGCAAACTTTCTTTTGCCAAAGAATTCTGCCCATCCAAATGAAATTTCTATCACTGCAGAGGATGAGATATTGAAAGTTGTTCACAGCTAAGACATTTGCTGGGTTCACAGTTCCTTAGTCACTTTGCCTGCCTCTTTTCTGTGATTGACAAAATTGTATTTCTAAATGTTCTGATGAAATTTTCAGTTACTGCAGTGCTATCAATTTGGGAAATGGAGGAAGATTTCACTAATGGAAGAATTCTTATTTTGAGGGACATTGTGTTTATTTTTCCCCACCCTAATTAACTACATGCCGCTTTGTAATCAGCTCCTTTGCAAATTGGTGAAATCTTAATTTTCTGATTTGTCTTCTGTGAAATGTGAAAAATGGATGCATTTTATACATGGCTATTCAGAATTACTGAATACCAGACCCCCCCCCCCCATAGCCAGGTGCAAAATCCAGTGACACTCTTTTTGAAGCTATATTGTGACACATTGGAATGGTACTTACAGGCATAGTCATGTTCCGCCGTGAGAAATGAATAACATAACTCAAAATCTGACATAGCAATAATACACTGTTTACCAAATCCAATAGTTCAATGGTTCTCAAATGGTGCGGCAGGACCCCCAGGGAGGGATCAGTGTTTCTCAAGGGGCATGAGACTTGGAGGCTTTGATCCCTTCTTCTCCTCCTCTTCCCAAACTTTTTAATATGTAATATTTACACATGTGTTGAGTTAAATGTTGAATTTACTTAAATGAAACCATTCTAATTTGAACTGTTTCATTACCTTTAAAATATCCAAATATTAATTTACACGAATGTTTGGATGAAAATACACATACTAAATAAACAAAATATTTTATACATCATCGGGAAGGATGTGGCATCCACATGTAGATGTAAAGGGGGGTCTCAAGGGTAAAAGGTTTGAGTACCACTTCAACAGTTGATACTTGTGTTTGTAAGAGATTATGAGCTATATCCAAATTTAATCTCAGTTACAGTAGATGATGATGATGATGATGATGATGATGATGATGATGATGGTGATAGGATTTATTTATATGCCTCCCAATCACTGGGAATCCGGGCGGCTTACAACAGAGTGCATCCAGACTTTGTTATTAACTTCCCTCAAGTCGATCTCGACTCATGGTGACCCTATGGATGACACATCTCCAAGACCTTCTGTCCATCACTGCTCTGCTTAATTCCTGCAACCCCATAAAACCTGTGACCCCCTTAATAGAGTCCATCCATCTAGCATGTGGCCTTCCTCTCTTCTTCCAACCTCCCTCCACCTTTCCCAACATTATTGTCTTTTCCGAAGAGTCCTTCCTTCTCATGATGTGTCCAAAGTACGACAACCTTAGTTTGGTCATCTTGGCTTCCAGGGAGGTTTCTGGATCGATCTGCTCTAAGGCCCATTTGTTTGTAGTTTTGGCTATCCATGGGATCCTCAGCACTCTTCTCCAGCACCATATCTCAAATGAATGGATTTTCTTCCTATCTTCTTTCTTAACTGTCCATCTCTCACATCCATATGTGGTAATAGGGAATACAATGGCTTGTATGATTCTAACTTTTGTGCTCAGTTGTATATTTCTGCATTTTAGAATATTTTCTAGTTCTTTCATAGTCACCCTCCCCATTCTTAATCTTCTTCTGATTTCCTGATTGCAGTCCCCATTTCTATCAATGTTTGATTCCAGGTATGGGGATTCTTTTACTATTTCTATTTCTTCATTGACTAGGCTGAACTTGTGAAGATCCTTGGTGGTCATTAGTTTTTTATTTATGTTCAACATTAAGCCTGCCTTTGCATTTTCTTCTTTGATTTTCCTTAGTAGGTGTTCCAGGTCTGTGTGGTTTTCTGCTAGTTCTATGGTGTCATCTGCATATCTTAGATTGTTGATATTCCGTCCTCCTATTTTTACTCCTCCTTCTTCTCTATCCAAGCCTGCTTTTCTTATAATATGTTCTGCATACAAGTTGAACAGATAGGGTGAAAGGATACAGCCTTTTCTGACCCCTTTGCCAATTGAGAAACATTCTGTTTCTCCATGTTCTGTCCTGACAGTAGCCTCTTGTCCTGAGTACTGATTCCTCATCAGAACTATCAGATGTGTTGGCACTCCCATATCTTTAAGGGCATTTCATGATCTATGCAGTCAAAGGCTTTGCTATAGTCTATAAAGCACATGCTGATTTTCTTTTGGAATTCCATGGTGCACTCTATTAGCCATCTTATAGACTCATAGAAATCATAGAATCATAGGATCATAGAGTTGGAAGAAACCACAGGGGCCATCCAGTCCATCCCCCTGCCATGCAGGAACTCACAATCAAAGCACCCCTGAGAAATGGCCATCCAGCCTCTGTTTAAAGACCTCCAAAGAAGGAGACTCCACCACACTCCGAGGAAGTGTGTTCCACTGTCCATGTGATCCTTAGTGCCTCTTCCTTTCCTGAATCCTGCTTGAACCTCTGCGATTTCTCTCTCCATGTATAGTTGAAGTGTATCTTGCAGAATTTTGAGCATAATTTTGCTTGCATAGGAGATCAGTACTATGGTCCTATAGTTGCCATAGTCTCTTGCAGACTACATAATTATAAAACTTTGATTTTGCCATTTTATATAAGGAGTCATTTTACTATGTCACTGTATGTAATGGGACTTGAGCATCCATGGATTTTGGTATCCACAGATGGTCCTGGAACCAAATCCCAGCAGATACCAAGGGCCCAGTGAAATTGGGACTACCTGGATGTTCCTTTTTTCTTTACTAATCTGTTGCCTCCTTGCTTGTCAGGCAACAAATGTACTATTGGCTTGTAACCATGATATCTCAAGAAGCACTTCTCCATCCCACCAGTGGGAGGAATGCACTATGTGTAATAGCCTTTTCTGCTGAGTTACCCTGTATGTTGAATGCCTTTCTCTTTGAGATATGATTGGCATTGATGCTGGCCTCATTTTGTCACCACTTGACTCTTCACCAAAGCTTTTTGGCCATAGTTTGAATAGATGTGGATTTCTGTTTTTAGTGTGCATTGCTTGTTGTTAACTGCCCTCGAGTCAACCCCCAACTCATGGCGACCCTGTGGATGAAGCATCTCCAAGCTCCCCTGTCCTCCACTGCTCTGCTCAGGCCCTGTAAATTCATACTTTGACCTCCCTAATTGAGTCTATCCATGTAGCTTGAAGTCTTCCTCTCTTTCTACTTTCCTCCACCTTTCCTAGCATGATTGTCTTTTCTAATGAGTTGTGCGTTCTCATGATGTGGCCAATGTATGAGAGCCTCAGTTTGATCATGTTTGTTTCCTGGGAGAGTTCAGGCTTGATCTGTTCAAGGAACCATTTGTTTGTCTTTTTGGCTGTCCACAGTATCCTTAGCACTCTTCTCCAGCACCACATCTCAAATTATTTGCTTCTTATTCACTTTCTTCACTGTCCAGCTTTCACATCCATGCATGGTGATGGGAAATACAGTGGATTGTACAATTCTGATCTTAGTGTTCAGTTGTAGATCTTTACTGTTTAGGATCTTTCATGGTTGCCCTTCACATTCTTAGTCTTCTTCTGATTTCTTGACTGCTGTCTCCAATTGGATAGATGTTTGATCCAAAGTATAGGAACACTTTTATCATTTCAATTTCCTCATTGTCTAGACTGATTGTCTAGGTAGGTCTTCCATGGTCATTATTTTTGTTTTCTTTATTGCTTACACTACTTCAAATTGTTTTACATTATTTAAATTGTTTTAAATAGTGTAATTTGTTTCCCTAGGATCATTGAATATCTATACAAATGGAGGGAGGGAGAGAGAGAGAGAGAGAGAGAGAGAGATGGCATGTACGTTGTGAATCTGGGTATCTATTAGCACCAAACTTATTATATAAAGCAGCCACAACTAAGCAGTTTGGCAATAAAGTTCAACATCATCATGTCAGTGACCTGAAGGAACTGTGAACAATTTAAAATTTGGATTTCCTTTACCATCCCTGACATGTCCAACTCTTGAGTCCTAGGTTTATAATATATTGAAAAATCATAGCCAAGAAAAGTTAGGTTTAATGAAAAGCTTGGTTGGAGGACCAGCAACATTATGAACAGCAGTTCATATACTGTATGGAAATATTCTTTTTTTGAGCCTTGAGGTGAGGTTTAGAAACTTTTGTTGTTTTATTGCTCTGGCACTTACACATCAGGTTTTTTTTCTCTTTCCCTAAGAACAAGTTTATTCTTGAAACTGTAATAAAAATGTGTTCACAGGGGAATTTGTTTTCAAATGCCACTCTTGTGTCAAAATTATTCCAAAATCCAGAATCCACATCATAACTATCTGGCTACCATAACAGAAGGTATTTTGTGTGTTTTCAATTCAGAAAGAATGAAAGGGGGGGGGGGTTGAGCATTGAACTACAACCCTGGAAACCAGAGTTCAGTTTCCTACTCAGCCATGGAAACCCACTGGGTGACTTTGGGTGAGTCTCCCACACTCAGCCCCAGGAGACCCCTTGATAGGATGAACGTTGTGTTGCCATAAGTCTGAAACAACTTGAAGGCACACAAAAATAAAGAAGGAGAGAAAAAAAGTCCATTATACCTATCAAAGGGAAGAGGGATTAATCCTGTATATTGCAGGTACCCAGAGAGGATTTTTGTGCATGTGAATCTTAAAATTTCAAGGTGACTAAAGTGGCTCTCCCTCCCTCATTTTATTCTTAAAGATACAGAAGATAAGGGAGAAGCAGGAAGATAGGAAACTGTGCTTACACAGAATCTTGGTCTTTGTTGTCCAGTACTGTCAATTCTGATTGGAGTAATGGTTCTCCAGGGTTTCGGCAGCATTGTTTCCATTCTCTAACTGGATTCCTGGTATTCCATGATGGTCTTCCATCCAAAAACCAACCAGTTCTGAGGGATACTGACTGTGATAAGCTTCATGGCTGAATTGGTATTATCCTTAGACTCCCTGGGAAATACATATACCTGATGTTACCTTGTCCTGGAGACATTCTTTAAAAATCTATGTGAAAGGATGATGTAGCTGAGGGGTATGTAAAGGAGAATTTTTATTTTCTTTTGAAATCCCTGCAATAAAATAAGCAATTTGGGGGGATACGGGGAGGGGGTGGACCACACCAAGTGATACCTTAAGAGGGGGTGACACCACTGCTCCCCAAAACATCTGCTTTTTGCAGGAAAGAGGTGTGGCATTCACCTGCATCCCTTTAAAATGCTAAAGAGATGGTGTGAGTGGGGTGAGGCTCAGTGGGAGGAGAAAGGAGACACCAAGTTTTTTTAAAAAAATATTCAAATTTTTTAAAAAATTGATTTTATTTAAAAGCAACACATTTTACCAAATTTTCACTTTAAGCACATATAACTATGTATATGTAAATACATTTATACTGCGCATATGATATTGTAATTTAAAAGCATAATTTTAATTGTGCTAGTTGTTTATATCACAGTTATTACTGTTACATTCGGTGATATATGTGAATTAAGATTCAAGTTATCTGTTTTAACAGCTGACACATGAAGCTGTATAAGTGCAAGACGAAATTTTGTGTACATTAGTACACAAAACTTTACTAAGGATTCTGTATGGTGTGGCATAAGAGGGGGTCAATGGGGTGACACCATGAGTTACCGCACTGAGTGACACCAACCCAGAAGGTTGTTCTTCTCTGTTCTTCTACTAGCAAAGACTTGTCCATTTAGACAGGCTTTTGACTATTAACTGGTTGTCATAGAAGGGCTTTTTTAATGAGAGAGGCTATACTTATAGTATCATTGTATAATCAGCCCTCCATATCCAGATTCTGCATCCATAGATTCAACCATCCACAGCTTGAAAATATTTTTTTTTTAATTTCCAAAAAGCAAGCCTTGAATTTTATATAAGGGACACCATTTTACTCACTATGCCATTGTATACTTGAACAACCACAGATTTGGTATCCACAAAGGGTCATGGAACAAAACCCCACCTTATACCAAGGGACCACAGTGATGTTTTAAAAGTTGTTTAACTGCCTGAAATTAGTGCTGTTTTAAATGGGGCAATTTACTAAATTGTTTTTAACTGGGTTTATTATTATGATGATTATTTGTTAATTCCATTTTGTTTTAATCTATATTGTAAGCCACATCAGGAAAAAAGATCTAAATAAAATAAATTCTACTAAGTATGCTGATATCTTGCAAGAAGATGGTGCAAGCCACCCTTGAAGTTTGGAAATAGAATGGCATACCCAGATGTGCAGTCTTCAAATTCAAAAATACAGCAACATCCAGTAGAAGAAGTAGAACTGGTCATTCTGGCATTTAGGCCAGGCCTGGTCAAGGCATTTACCTGAAGAAAATGTAAAAATAATGCCCCTCATTTCCATATACAGAAACTGACTGGACTGGCAGTGAAACCTCCTTAAAGGCAAAAGGAACACTAGAATACAGTCTCTAACACATCAGAGGACAATGGACCAGTTTATCAGTACAGGATTGGCTGTGTCACAAAGGAGATAATCAGACAGAGGACAAAACATCCTTGTCCCATCCTTTTCTGTTCTTATAGTGCAATTACTAGAAAATTTTCATACGACGTTGCACTTATCCCATCATTATCCCATCAGAAAATGTGATTGACCATGAAAGCATGATTGACCATGATTGCAACATCGCACAGATCCTATCATTGTCCCATCACTGAAGAGGCATTGCCTGGAATTTTGCATTAATGGGAGTTCATATTAATGCAATGCCACTTCAATGACAGGACAATAGTGCTGCGATCTGAAAGCCTTTCATGGGATTTCAGTCAAAGATGGTATAAGGACGGGGGAACAATCCCATCCTTATCCCATCTGTGTGTGATAATCTCCAAAGACACTTCTTTCCTTCTCTTCTCCAAAAGAAGAATGGCCACAAGGGTCAAAAAGAATGCCTGTGGAGAATATCATGGTGCCCACTGGTGAGGTGGTTGCCTCACTCTGCCTAATGGTAGGGCCCTGTGTCCAGCGAGTGCTACATTTTTTGTTCCTGACTCAAGGAAGAGTGCAGAGCAATGTTAGTTAATTCTGACAGATTATCCTGCCTTGCTTAATCTGGTAAATCATGAATTACTGCAGTAAGTAGCCAACTCTTACATCATGCCCATATTTCTAACAGTACTAAATGTCAGCAGGAAGGGTTCAAGGAAGGATATAAGCATTTTAAGAAGGAAATTTTAATTGAAACACTGTCCTTGCCAGATTTCGGATCCTTCTTCATTTGAAGGAGCACCATAATAAAATTGACAGTTTCTGTCTGCATCACCAGAGTTTACAGCTTCTGAAATTAACTTCCCACTCTTTTTCTTAAATTAAAAGCAGCCACACAGTGGGAGGGGATTTGGATAGGGGCCATGATGGTGGGAGAGGGAGTTAACCTTTCACCCTTACCAGTTTCCTGACTTAAATCCCCCTACCCACAAAACTGCTAATAGCTACAGCAAGGGGAAACAGAAATGTGCATTATACATATCCTTTTCTCCCTCCTAACAATGGTCAAATGCAGCTTGAGGGGGTAACTTAACTTGGAAAAGTATAGACCCAGTCCAAATCATTTCCATTTGATGATTATCTGTCTAAGGCCTGTCTCACCTAAACAACACACTGGATCTTTCTAATTGTTGTGCTGGCATGTGAGAAGCAGTGCATGTTTTAATGATATATATGTTACTCTGGTTTTAATGTTTTGATTGTTTAATCTGATTTGAACTTTTGCACCTCGTGAATTTTTAATGATGCATTTTATTTAATTTGTTTTAAGCCACTTTGAGTTCCAAACTGGGGAAAAGGCAAAACAGAAATAAAGATGATGAAGGGAGAAGGGGACAACAGACCCTTATATGCACAAAGAAAGAGATGGGGATGTTTTTAATCAATGAGCCCTTTCCTCAAGCTTCCAGTGTCCACCATTCTGGCCTTTGAGTGAGAAGAGGAGCAACCAAGCAAGCTTCCACCTAAACCTATTCATTGCTGAGAGCCCCTCCCTTCAGGAGCTGTTGTTTCACACTAAATTATTATAGTGCTTTGATTCCACTTCAGCTGCCCTGAGAGCATCCAATGGAACCCTGAAATTTGCAGGTGGCAGGAAATTTAGCATTCTTAGCCAGAGAGTTCTGGTGCCTTACCAAGCCTATATAGCCAGCATTTAATAGAATTTTACCACATCAGTTAAAGTGAAATCATAATGGAAGCATAACACTATAAATGTAGAATCATGCTGCTATAATTCTATAGTGTGAAAGGGCTCCCAGTTTTCCATTTGTCATTTCTCAGGAAAATGTTCAGCAAGGCATATCTCCACTGTGCTGGATCTAATTCCTGTTAAAGTTCATATTACTCCTCTTACTTCATAATCCTAATTCTCTTGTGTATCTTCTGTGCTATTTAGAGGATAAGCCTGAGGGTAGAAACTGTCAGATTAATTAAGTCCCCTTGGGAGCCTTTTTGCTAAAAATATAAATATCTCAGATAGATAAATAGATAGATAGATAATCTGGAAATCCAAACGTGGGTTTCCTATTGTGGCTAGCAGTTTCTATGATGGTGACCAAAACATTTCTTAACTCCCTCTAACTGTCCAGATTTGGACAAATATTCTGCCTCCATCACTCTCATCTCACCGTTGTGGTTTTTATAAACAATAGAAGGCTCCCAAGGTGGTCTGTGGGCTCCCATGTCAGTGGAATGATGAATCCAATCCATATTTTAATCCAGACTGTAAAGGAGCCATTTAAGGTGTTTTGGGATAGAGCACAGCACCTTTGATAGCAACTTTAAAGTTCACATTAAACCCTGCAGTTGATTAACCATCCCATTGACATGAGAACCATAAGCCTCTCTTCAACCAGCCTGTGCACATCAACATGAAAGAGTTGGGCACATTTTTTTTATCCATTGTAGTTCATTCATTCATTCATTCATTCATATATGGTACTGATAACTTGCAGGAGCTAAGATGTGTTTGCAACTGAAAAGTTGAGATGCAAACAAAAACGGCAGGTAGCCAGTAGCATACATATAGAATAAAGATCACTACCATATTTTGTAATATGACTAGTTTTTGGGTCACAGTATGAATTATTAGGCAACAAATAGAAATATGACTTGCATTTTACTGACAGTTTTATAGTGTCTAAGCTAGACTTAGGACCTTATCGCACAGAAACGTAAACGTTCTAGGGACAGGAGGAGGACTCTCGTGTGCGCGCGCGACCTCCCAAAACGGATTTTATCGCACACCAAAAGTCCTCCAAAGGCCCCGTCCACCCCCGTCGCGACCCGTTCGCGTCCAGTCCTGACGGGCGTGATTTTTGCCTGACGGATTACCTTCCGTCGGCAAAAAATGCACTTGTCAGGACTGGACGCGAACAGGTCGCGACGGGGGATGGAACGGGGCCTCTTGGAGGACTTTGCATGTGCGATAAAATCCGTTTTGGGAGGGTCGCGCGCGCACAGAGAGTCCTCCTCCCGTCCCTAGAACGTTTACGTTTCTGTGCGATAAGGTCCTTACATATTCCTAACTGTTTAGTATCATGTTTAGAAACATGGCACTATACCATGGGGTTGTTCCCACTAAACGTTTTAAATTGTAAAAAAAAACCGGATCTCAATCCAGTGTAAACCACGATGGTTCCCACTTAATTTGACTCCCTGAAGCTATTTGGAGAGGAGGGCCATGGTTTTTACCCATTTTTACCCATTTAATCCATCTCAAAAAGATGCTGGTAAAATGGGGTGTTTTGGGGCTGAATAGATTTATTTGGAAATAAATTGATTCAGCCCAAGTCAGATTCGAATCTGCCGTGGTTCCCATTGGCAGTGGCTTTCCTCGCCATACCTCCATGCTCCGTCCTCAGTCCTCCATCCTCCCAGGCATGCCTCATTCCTTTTGACCTGCCTCTCTCCTTCTACCCCAGCCTCACCTCTGCCCCCGATATGGCCTGGAAGGATGAAGGGAGACATGACAGGGAAGCCACAGCTGTTGCTTCCTGCACCAATTCTTGAAACTGGTACAAACATAGTGGGAACCATAGGTACAGGAAGCAAATCAAGGGGTAAGTGGGAATGAGGCCTATGATTCCAAATGCCTCCTTGAAACCAACTTTTTACAGCCAGCAGCCGCACAGAGGCTTATTGTTTTGGTGATCAGGGTGTTACAGGGTGACATTTCCAACTCTCAATTGTCAGTGATCTGTGATGTGACAGGAGCATGACTATTGTCATAAACCCCTTGTCACACTGCAGCCTGCTACTGGGAGGAGGCTGGAAATATCATCCTGCTTCACCCAACTGCCAGCAGAACAAACCTCCATTGCTCAGTATGGTTGCTGGCTGTTACAGTGGGTCTGGAGAGTCAGGTCAGTATGTAACTATGTCTGTCATGCAGGATTTTGGCCAGCATTTTTATATAAAACATACTGATCTTGTTGGAAAGAATGATGCATAAGCAAAAAATATTCAACCAATCTTTTCCAGAGAGCGAGGAAGGCAAAACGATAAAAAGGGAGAGAATTCTACATACTGATCATTCCACAGAAGCCTCGATTATTCCAATTTTTATTATTATATACATATGTCTGTCTTAGAGCAAAATTGAGCCCTTCAGGCAAAATTCTCTTCTCACATTCACACATCAATGGGAGTTCCACATACAGAGAGAACAGGCTGTTGGAGCTGAGAGCTGGGATACAGATCTGAGTGTAGACTTTTATTCTGGAGTATTTATCATTTCAAACATAGAATTTAAAGTATATTTATAACCTCAGCCCAAAGAAGTGACTGAGGATGTCTGGATGTGCTACAAATGGAGTGTGTGTGTGTGTGTGTATTTTCTCTTTCCTTCTCTCCTTGAGCTTGTCTATTGGGCTAGTGCTCAATTAAAGATGTTTTCAAATCTATTAGCAATGGCCATTTTATATTCATTAATGGGTCGAGTGAATTGATCAATCAATTTCATTATCAGAGAGCTTGGTGGTATTATATGCTGGCTGGTGGAATGGCAGTCCAAAAAAGTAATGTTTCCAAGCTTTGTACTTGACTGCCTTATAGGAAATCAAGACTATTTGCCAATCAATGATGCAGCTCAATAATATCTACCCTATTGGGCAGCTTCTAAAGCAAAAAGGGGTCCCTTCCATCAATGGGAACATAAGATCTATTTTAAAGGGAAAGTCCCTGAATGTGAGAGAAAGAGAGGTTCTGTACCAGTCAGTGGTAAAGATGGCAAAGACAGTTTGTTTTATCTTTGTGGAAGATTGTCATCCGAGCCTCATAAATCCAGGTTCTCCTATTTCTCACCCAGCCGGACCTTCTGGAGAGCCCTGCCTTCACATATGTGCCATACAACTAGACTTCCACTAGAATTAAGCACTGGTCTTAGGCAAAGCTTAGAAAAATTAATATTGGACTGCAGTCTTCAGAATACCAGTTATAACCAAAACCTGCAAATTTCATCTTATCTGAAATGGAAGAAGCTTGAGGTTTTAAGGCAACCTCAAACTTGGGAGAAAGAGATATGAGCAAATCTTTCCATTCCTATTCGATGCATACAGGAATGTAAAGAAGCATATACTGTATATTTTTCTTCATCCTGACTAAGAAAATACAGAACAGCCATAAGATTCTCCAAGACCCGTTACCTCAGAAAATCCATTTGTACTAAAATATGGGGGGAGGGGGTGTTGCATAGGAATTTGCACAGAAAACTTTTTCCTCTTCTTTTCTTTTTCTTTTTCATAGGAAACCTTGCATCTTCAACAAATACACTGTTTCCTGTAGAAAAAAGTTGAGATTTTGTACAGAATATCAAATGCAGATCACACTGACTAATGTGACGAATTTTAGAGATCAGGAAACTCTTAAAGATGTTTCCTGTCTTTGAAGAAAAGCTCTGTATATGCTACCCAATCTCTTGTGGGTCCCTTAAATTAACACACTGTCTCAAGTATGGTGGAAAACACTAGCCTATAATGAGTGTTGTTGTTGTTGTTGTTGTTGGAAAGTCTTGGACTTGAAAGGTGGCACCATCTTCCCCTTCACCTTATGCAGCAAATTTGAAGAGGACATCTCTTCTCTTCAGCTACTTCTTGATCCTCCACAGTCTAGACATGTTAATATCAATATAGGAATTAAAAGCCATAATTGTGGCAAAACATTCCCATCGACTATTTGAAACACAAAGTCAGATTACCTGTTTTGAAGTAGTTATCGTTGCAGACAATTTTGGCAAAAAACCAGCCTTGTTAGTCTGTTGCCACAAAAACAACCAAGTCCTGAATTCCAGCCTGCAATGTCAAATAACAAGGGACCAAAACAAATAAAAATTAAATCTTTTGTCTGTTCAGATATCACAAAAACACTACTAGAAAGTTTGTTCCATTTTTAAAAAGTACTAACATCCTCCAAACAAAACCTGAAAGTGGAATGCAAATCCCAGATATCACCTGGGATGAGTTAGAGAGCTGTTTCTGTTATTTCCCATGCCATAACTCATGGGAACAAGCAAAAAGTAAAAAAAGAAAAAAACACAAGAGAACCAGTCAGAAAGTATCACATAAAAACATCCTCGGATGTTTGCCCAGTATTGCATGATTTCTTTTCACCCGCTACATGTTTTCATATTTTAGAAACAGTAGTTAGTTATGAGCTTATAGGAAAGTGTACACTCCTAATATTTGTCTATTACCTTTAGTCTGGATTTGATGGACTCATTGTATTCATTATGTTCAATATTTCTGCAACATAGATTAACAGCTTCAGATGCTGAGCAAAACAGAACATTGGTAGAATACTTGCATGTTTTTGTAGAAGCAGCCTCTTCCTCTTCCTCCTGATTTCCAGAAACTGAGCCCCTTTCTTGAGCTATATGCTGCAAAAGTTTGCTTTTCAAAGAAACTGGAGATCAAATGCTTGGCTTGATGCCGCATCAACCATTTATGTCAGTGCATACATGTTACATTGCATAATTTGTTATAAATCAGTTCACCCACATTGGGGTCCTCCATCAGCCATTTAGGTCACTTTATCTCACATAAGCCCCCATTCCACCCCCTTTAGGCTTAAGTACTTTGTGTTCCTTGGCATTGTGTGGATCCTCTAGACTGGTGTTCATTTTCTCCTAAAAGCTTAGCGTAGCAATGATATCACCTCTTTATGGTTTGCAGTTTCAATTAATGTTCAAAGACCCCCTTTTCACTCATGCCATTTGGTCTGTTTCAACGCCTTGCTGCATAAGAACTTCCATATTCATTAGTATCAAGATCATTAGTACGCATATTAGGTTCTCCTTAATCGAAACAAAACTGGGAACTCCCTCATCACATCTCAGATTTGACTTTTGGAAACAGATACCAACTTCCCATGTGAAGTGAGATGAATCATGGCCAGAGACAGTTAAGAGTTTAACTGTAGAAGTGCCACAAAGGGCTTTTGTTCATGTCATACAGAGAAAAGGTGTGTTGCTGGGTATTGGATGTGTGATTGTAATGTTAGTGGTGGTAGTGTTTACAATAAAAATCAATGAAGCTGTCAACATGCTTTTGAAAACAATGTTTCTCAAACAAAATAAGATTTTTGTAAGCATGCATTTAAATTATCAGCCAGAGAGCCATTTCTCATTGTTGTTGTATGGATTATCTTCATAGTGTGAATGGGGCCGAAATGTTTACTTGAACATCTTTGGCACTTTTTTTTCAACAGGCAGAATAGATTTCAGAACCCCCCTGCCCCCACCAAAAGAGAAACAAACATGTAGACAAACATGAAAAAGGTAACATCACTATTCCCCTTGAGAGGCTTCAGATTTTGCTTTCTTTAAAGTGCTTTTGGACAATTGAGTTTCTGAGGTGATCCCTCAGAACAAACTTTGCTATACTGTTATTTGGTGGGAATACCCAAATTCTTTTTACATTAGTGTTAATGTGAAAGACATCAGATCTGCATCTGAGATTTAGCACATGAGAGGAGCTGTTGTTCATTGGCCAGAATGCAGGTGCACACTGAAAAAGGATTTGCAAAATTTGTAGTGTGGATAAATCAATAATTGAAAAAAGCTGCCCTTTTCCAACTGGGAGGCTGCTTGTGTTCCTTATTTAAAATATAGTCTAAATAGGTTTTTACAGCTACAGTGGCTTGTGAAATAAACTTTATTCCTCAATCAAGCCTGTCCCTGTATACAAATAGCTAAAGAGTGCCCATCTCATCAATCCCTGAAGAGAGATATTCATAGTAATCTTGTTTATGCATACTAATATTGTTGATACAAACATGAATCTTTTGAAAACAATAAATTGGCAAGTCTCTAGAAGCCAGTATCAAACTGGCCAGTCAGATACATCCTGTTTAAACTACTGCCATATGTTCCATGTGGGCCTACCTTTAAAGAGTATTTAGAAATTCAATCTGGTCCTGAAGGTTCCAACCATAATGGTGGCAAAGAACACAACTCTCTCGTTACAACAGCTTCATTGGTCTGTTTGGAGGAACGATTCAAGACGCTATACCTTCCAACTTCTCATTTCGGCAGAGACAATGCCAATTAATTTTCTGTCATGCCACTTTTTCAGACGCTTTAAAAATGTCCCAGTTTCCCTTTCTTACTACTACTTTCCTTCTTTGTCCTCAGCTTACTTCAGTTGCTGAAAACTGAGTCCAGCATGCAGAAGTATTTTCCACTCAATTTACTCGGCAAAGCAGAGAGGAGAGGAGGGGGTGGAGTTTTGTTTTTCCCTGTAGGCTCAGGCAAAAGCAAACTGCTGCAACATCTCCTAGTTTATATGTTCTTCCTTGTTAACAACTTTTACCATCTTAACCACACTTACGTTGCTTGGTCATTTGTGTCTCAGTTTTCATCTGTGAAATGATAGAGGTCATGAGGTGCCTGTTATGACCTATGAAGCCTGATACAATTTAGGACCATATTCTCTTATTTGAACATTCCTAGATTTTAGGATATTTGGGAAAGGCTCTCCCCTTGACCTTACTGTCCTCCAGAGGCATGTTTATAAGAGAAGGTCTTCTTGCTGGCTGTTCCCAGACAATGGAACTCCCTTCTAAAGGAGGCTGGACTGGCAACCTCTTTACAGTCCTTCTGCTGCCTGACAAAGTACATTTTATTTAACCAGCCATTGATATATAGGCTAGTAGTTAGTGGTTAAGATGTCAATTTTGATGACTGGAAGATTGAAAGGTTGGCAGTTTGAAACCCAAGTGACGCATGATGAAGTGAGCTCCAGTCACTTGTTTCTGCCAACCTAGTCGTTTGAAAGCATGCAAATTCAAGTAGATAAATAGGTACTATTTCAGCGTGAAGGTATCAGCGTTCAGTGCAGTCATGCTGGCTGGATGACCAATGGAGTATCCTTGGACAATGTTGGCATCACCCCCTACAATCAGTTATGACTAGAGATTCATGTCAAAGGACTATCTTTGGCTTTACCTTTAGTTATACTGTAGTTTTACTTTCATTTGCTGCCATTTGAATTGTACAGTTGGGCCACTGGGGTTTGGTTACAGGACCCACCCTGGATACCAAAATCCTTGGATGCTCAAGTCCCATTAAATACAGTGGGGTAATAAAATGGTGTCCCTCATATTAATTGACAAAATCAAAGTATGCTTGAATCTGTGGATAAAAAAATCCATGGAGATGTTCATTTATGTCTTGTTAAATGCATTTTGTTTGTATCAAACCTTGTTATTCTTTTGAATAAAATTCTGTGTAGTTAAAATGACTTCCTTCTTGTTTTTATCATTTATCTCCTATCAGCTTAAAGATTCTTCATTATTATGCTTTTCTAAAGACGTAAGATAATGTAATAATATTGGATTATTATTGTATCTTTTCTACAAAACAATTTTTTTTAAAAAAAGATGTAATTAAAAAATAATGTGTATGTTAAATATTTGTTGGCTTATTGGTTGAATAACAGAAGAAGAAAAGGGAGAATTCCATGGATAAGAAGGGGCAACTGTAATGTTATTAGCCACATTGTATCTTTTTTCAAGGCAAGATATGCATTAAATAAATAAATATAGAAATAATAGCAGGGAAATTTATCCTAAATATTCAGAATAAACTAGCATGATGAACAATGTCAGAAACATGTTAATGATCATTTAAGTAAATGGTCTGTGTTATTGTAAACTTTCTAATAACACAGATTATTTACTTAAAATATTTATAATATCTAAAGTAATAGAGATGTTCTGATCTAAAGCAATAGAGTATGTGAACAATTCACTGTAAGGTAGGAGGATGTGATTATAATGCTTGCAATAGTAAGGGTATCAAAATGGTGATGTTTAAATTTCTACCCATACATAAAAGATGCTTTCATATCTACTTTTTATTTTAAATACTGAATATCACAGAGAAGAAGTACTGTTTTGTACCTGAACTATGCTGAATGGCATATTTAGATGCCGCTGTAGAACATAATACATAACATCTCAGAAAGAAATACATAAAAGTAGAGTTTATATGTACATTATCACATGTAAAGAAAACATAGGGTTGGCTCCAAAGGTTCACTTCCTCTTGCAGAAGACATTTTGTCCAATGGAAGAAGGCTTTTGATTCCTTTGGATGGGTTGGAAGAAAGAAACTTCCAGATGTGTCCCACAGTGTATGTTGTGTGTAGGGTGTAGTGTTTAGATTTAGTCATTTTCCCCTATATGTTGTTTCATGCTATTAAATGTTGTTTTAATTTTTTAAAAAAGAAACCAGGCATCCATAATTGCTTTATTGTTTTTCAAAAGCACCTCCTTTCTAGAACACAGGCCTGCTACCAAGCAGGTTGTTTGGCCCACACAGTACCAATATATTATTAACAGCTATTCTATGAACAGCGAGCAAATCACAAAGAGAAACTGTTCCAGTAAGAAAATAATGCATCTTCTTTTTTTTTGACTGACAGCATATAGGGCTCCATTCTGCTACTGTGTTTATTTGTATTTAATTTAATTCAAAAAAAATCTACAAAGAAAAAGAAAGAGACACTAGCCGAAATTGCTCATGGCAGTAGGTCAAACCAAACCTTTTTGGAATGGAAAATAAATTCTCAGCTAGGAGAGAAAAGCATGCATGGCTGAAGTCGCAGAGATGAAAAGCATCAAAACTGAACAGCTTCAGAACACAAGAGGAGGAAAGTGACATTTGACAAAGCCTACTCATTTCAAAGAGCAATGGAGAAGAGGGAGTCATTTTTAAAGAGTAACTTTTTACACAACAAAGCATTATTATTTTTTTCCTCTTTCATGCATTCTTTCTTTCTTTTCTTTTTTTCCCTTACCTGTTAAAACCTTTCAAATTGCTGTTTTTAGCAATGGTCTGTTAGATGAATAGTGAAATGTAATATTTTATTGATCAGAATTATGAATTAATTTCTGTGCTATTTTTCTTTTTCGACCACAGTCCTGCATACACCCAGAATTTCAGTTTACCTCAATAAAGTGTACTCACGCAAGACTGAGTACACACAGAATGGGACCATTTGGACTTTCAATTGCTTTGGACTTGATTTTTCATCAGCCCTAGTCAGAATGGCTAATGTTAAAAGATATGGAGAAATGAGATATAAATATGTGGACAAAGGTTTCCTACCACTTGGGTAGAGTATTACATGTAGAGTCAAAGCACAGAGCAATGTCTCTTTTGAAAGATTTCTCTCCGTCAAAGACACTAGTTTCAGGAAAGGAGCCTCCTCAGGAGTAAACAGGAGCTTTCTGCATTGCTCTACTATACCATAAAAAAGTGTCACATTATGTTCTTTTCTCACTTTTTAGTTTTAACAAGGACAGACTGCAGCATTGTTGTCTCTGTGTACCTTCAGAGCAGGAATTCCAACCCTGGTCTCCAGTCAAACCACAACATTACATTGGATCTACTGTGGCACAGAGTTACTTACCATTTTCTTCAAGTATTCCTATATTAGTTCTCTTTCTTCCCCTTTAAGCTAATAGTAGCTGGGATGGAGTAAATTTGAAAAATACCCAATAGGAACGGCCCTAAACATCTGGGGACCTGAACTGCTGGTTTCAAAATAAAAAGGAAAGACATCAGACAACCTGATCACTGATCTTTTGTGTCAGGTGTAGTTTTGGTCCAAATCCCCATTAACATTGCTAAGCAATGTAAAATGTAAATGTAAAAACACTTAACTCTCACTAATATTGATAGTACTTAAGCATGCAGACACACAGACTGTGAGCTTAATGAAGTCATTTCCACTGAAATCAATGATACTTCTTAAGGGAAAAGGTACTGAATCAGAATGGCAGTCCAGTGGATTTCAGTAGGACATAAGTGTATTTAATAAACACCTGTTTTATAGGATTGAAAGTATTAAGCAGTTGATCAGCGTTTATTAAGCCATGGTTTTAAATACAGCTTTTTTTTTTTGTCAGATGTGGCTCAAGGAAAACTGTGTATTCCAGATGACATTATTGTAAACAATCTTTGTCCTTCAGTTATTTTGGAAGGTACGTTTGAAATCATTTGCATGAGATTTTATCCAGATTCATTTTAAAAACTGTTCTCATTATTCCACTTCTTCAGGAAATCATCTACTTTTAATATTGTAGATGTTAATTAAAATATGTATTTCATTAACTAGTTAAAAGCAGCATCTGGACATTTTGGGGGCTACCATTCCCATGCCAGATGGGATGTTCCAGGAGATTTAGTCCAAAAAATAACTTGTCTACGCTCTTCTCAAAAGTATCCTCAAATAACTCACTCAAACCTTCAATCAATTTGCAAACAGTAATGTGAGATGGGCCAAGAACCTAGAAGTACACGATTCTGTCAGGTTTGCATCTGGGGCCCTTTCATACTATGTAACGTCATTGTTCCACTTTAACTGCTATGGCTTCCATCCAATGGAATGCTGGGATCTGCAGTTTAAGAAGAACCATTTAGAATTCCCATCCAGAAAGCTCTAGTTGCACTTCATCAAACTACAAACTCCAGGATTCCACTAGAGGTATTTGTGGTGGTTAAAGTGGAATCAATGTGGAGTAGTGGGCTGAGTACTGGACTATGACTCCAGAGACCATTGGGTGATCTTGATCTTGCAGCCTCAGGGGAAGGCAATAGCAAACCTCCTCAGAGCAAATCTTGCCAAGAAAAACCCCATGATAGGGTCACCTTAGGGTCACCATGTCAGAAGACACACAACACACACACAGAGAGAGAAAAAAGTGGAATCAATGTGCTATAATTAGGTAGTGTGAGAACCCTGGTTAGTGAGACACCTGAATTCCTTCCACAAGGCTTTCAGTCTATATGCATTTTCAGACTAAATGTGGTGCTTACAAAAAGGTAGATACACTAGCAAAACTTGTCATAAAATGAGAATAAGTTATTATCTCCCATGCGAAGGAAAGGTGATGGAGTTACTGTGAAACAATGAATATTATGTTTTAGGACAGTAATTGTCAATCATCCCAGAAATCCTGTGGTTCTTGGAAGCTTATCAGGACGTTCTTGACATGAAACTCAGTATTGGTGACCAGATTTCTCTGACAGACAGCTAGTTCTCATTCCTGCCTCCCCCTACAATAAGCAAGACTGACTGAAGGTGTTGGCTGTGTTCTAGCCTTGAGTGCCAGTTATGTGGGACAAGAGTCCAGTCCATCAGCAAGAAAATATTGAGGCATTTGAATTTCTGACCAAAATGATGTCCCCATGGTGGCAGAAATAAAGTAAATCATTGTCAATTTGTTTCTTTTTCATGATAACACCCACCATTGCTTTCTAAAGTAAGGCCATCTGATCATGTCTAATGGTAGGCACAGACATGTATTCTTGACCACAATCATCTACATTGTAGATTCTACAATGTGCAGGAATTCTGCAATGGAGAACTCAAGTCAAGTTAGTAAACCAGTTTGGAGCCCATTATGTTTCATTAGATAGAACAGATTACAAGAGTAATCTCATGGATCAGTTTAGAATGCTTCTGAATTATTTGGATGATCTTATCAATTATAAAAATCTAAAACTGATCAATAATTGAGAGCCGCTAAAATTTCAGTATCAACCGAAATACCCTAAAGGCACCAGTCCTGTCTAATCTTGGAAGGAATGTTGGATGGAAGATTACAAATGAATATCAGGCGCTGTAGGCTGTGTTTCAAAGGAAGGAACTGACAAAACCATCTCTGAGCAAAACCACCTCTAATCTTGGAAGCTAAGCAGGGTCAGCCCTGGTTAGTACTTGAATGGAAGACCAACAATACCATGTCCTGTAAGCTATATTTCAGAGGAAGGAACTGGCAAAACCACCTTCCACATCTAACAAAAAAAGTCTATGGAATTCGTTGGGTCACCATAAGTCAGTAGCTGACTTGAAGGCACACACACACAAAATTTCAGTCAAGTATATTGGAAATGAAATGCACCCTCACCACCACATGCCCTTGGTATCCACTGATGTTGGGTTCCAGACCCGACCCAACTCCCAAAAAACCAAAATCCATGGATACTCAATTCCCATTATATACAATGGCATAGTAAAATGGTATCTCTTATATACAATGGCAAAATTAAGGCCTGCTTTTTGGGGATGTGTGTGTGTGTGTGTGTGTGTGTGTATTTGAATATTTTCAAGGCATAGATAATTGAATCTGTGGATAAAGAACCTGTGGATACAGAGGGCTGACTGTACCTGACATGCATTAGTGCAGGCATGATGAAACTGACACATTATAACACATCAAGGGAGAACTTGTTTATAGAGAAATGAGAAACTTGTTATTTTTGGTATACTGAATGCAGATAACATGGCCAAGATTCTACATCAAGTCTGTTTAATGTAAAAACATGCTCAGTTACCTGTTGATTGTACTATGTGAGTGTTGCCTTGAATGGCAAGATTGCAAAACCAAATATGCATTTAAAACGCAAAGTCAAATATACAACCAAAAGAGTACTACCCGTAGTTTCAGCAGAGGTGAGCAAATACAGATCAACCCAGAATACGCATCTGCAAGGACACCACTAGTGTAATTCAGCTTCCACAACACTGAACTGAATATAGATATTACACATTGGACAAAAATGTCCAGCTGCTCCCATAGGTGAATTTACACTGTGTAAAACACCAACAAGATTCCAGCCTTAATCTCTCTCTTTTTTTTCTACCTCAGTATATTACTGAGTTTTGCAATAAATCTTAAAACATTAATTTGCTTTGTTTCTATGCCTTATAGTATACAAATATATTAGTTAGGGGAAGACGAAATAGAGGCAGAGAAGGGTGTGCTTTTTATACAGAGCATGATGACTGATCCACTGTGAAACTCTGGCCTGATTCTACCACTGCTGTCTTGCATTAGATGTGAAAACAAGATCTGTAAAGCCAGGGCTGATCACAAAATTAGTCAAGCAATGTTAGGCCCTTGATTGACTGAGAAAGACACATCTTATTGACTCTACCCATGTGCACACACTCTGCATGTACATGCCTCCTAAAGTTGTGTGTGGCTATTACACAAGGACATGGCCACGGAAGAGGAGGGAGGCCCACAGGATATTTATTCGGGGAATGCCTGATGAAACAGGATACCTAAAGGACCGCCTCTCCCCGTACATTCCGCCTCGCACCCTCAGAACATCTGGGCAGCAGTTACTGAAGGTGCCTGGGGCTAGGTTAACCTCCACCACGCGGAGGACATTTTCCACGGCTGCCCCAGCCCTTTGGAATACGCTGCCCATTGAGCTCCGCTCATCTACCACCCTGGCCCAATTCAGGAAGGACTTAAAAACCTTCCTGTTTCATCAGGCATTCCCCGAATAAATATCCTGTGGGCCTCCCTCCTCTTCCGTGGCCAAGAGGTTGGGCTATGGGGCTTTTTTCCTGTTATTTTCTTGAAGTATTGATGTATTTGTATGGTTTTAATCTTTTTGTATTGGTATTATGGACTGTGTGTGTTTTTAATTTTTCTGTAAGCCGCCCTGATCGTTGGAAGGGCGGGGTATAAATAAAATTTTTATTTATTATTATTATTATTATTTTTAAAGTATGGAATTGCAAAATTCATACCATTATTCATTCCCATGCTAAGCTATGCCACAGGCTGCTGAAGCTGGAAATAGTATTGGCATGCTTTGCAAGTAGAGAGTACTGAATAACTCCATCACATCTGGGGTCATGTCAGCCAGGCATGGGGTAGATCTAACACCACCCTCATTTCCAGTTTTCAATTTCACCTCAGCCTACCCACCCCCTTCCCTCCCTCCCTCATGTTCAATACAAGCAAATGCTGATCACTGTGAGGTCAAGTAGGAATTTTTGCCCTCTTGGCCACCAAGATGGGTAGGAATATTTTTGCCTACCTTGTATGAACACACTATGGACTTTGAGGAACTGGTTTTGGGTGTGTCATTCAGGTAACAGGTCACTGGCAGGTACTTTGAGGATTGGTTCCAGGAGGAAAGGAAAGCATCCTGGGACCCATTGGTGTGGATGGGGCTCCTCTTTCCCTTAAGGCTTCAGGACTCAAGGGTGAGATACTTGTGAAGCCCCTTTGACCTGCTATGAGGCTTCAGGAGGATACAGTCAAGATGCTATTCCCAACTTTGATGGCCAGAGAGTGGCAAGCCACCAAGCAGTGAAGCCACCAACGCATTGATTTTGACAGTGGGTGAGGAAAAAAATACAAGAAACTTCCATCTCAACCAATACCGCACCATTTTGCCCTTCTGCAAACCTTGTAAATAGTTTAAGTGGCCCATAGTTGACCCATATGTTGTTATATCTGCCTCCTTACTTCCTAATGGGACACAGTAATTTTGTTGGCAACACTTTATCTTACCATATATAAAAGTTTTACTGCAGTGAAATCCTTCTTTATAGAGGCATGGTAGCTTTTATAAACTGTGTTACACACTTGTTTAATTTCCTTATGCAAACATAATGATTAAAAATAATAAGCAATCTGTCTGTGTTTTTAATGTAAAGAGTCCTGTTATGAAATATTTCCTTTGGCATAATTTCATTTCAGTTTCTTTTTAACACAGGATTACAAATATTTATAAGTTTATTCATATCTCACTTTTACAAGATGTACATTCATAGCATGTAATTTGACATAATACACTTTGGAACTGAAACTCAGTGTGATTTGATGAATTTATGAAGGAACATGCTGACGTAACTAAAATGGTAAACCGTGTCTGTTTTCTTTCTCTTTTTTAAATTCCACAATAGCAGAGGGCTACATAACTTAAGAGCTGTTGGTTTTAAATAGATAGGGTTCGCCCCCACTCCATTATAGAAATCCCTGATATGTCTGTAAATTCAGACTGGGTATACAGAATCAATACAATGCAGAGATATTTTAAATCATACTGTCTGTCTATAATTCAGCAAAAGCAACAGCTTTAAAAAAATGCAAAGCATTATCAAATGTACACTCAACATAAAATATTATACATTTAGAACTTTTTAAAAAACAAAACAATAAATAAGACATTCACATATACTAATACCAAGAAACAACAAAATCAGCCACTCTGTGATGTCATCTGCACATACTCAAGGCTTAAACCCACAAAAATACTGCTGCATAATAAATAGGTTCCAATTCAAATTTGATCTTTCCTATATTCCTTGGATGATTCCTTCTAAATGCAACATATCATTGATCAAATATATGTGGATTTTTAAAAAAAAAAAATTAGCTTTCTATACTCCACCATAACTGCGAGGTTGACTTTGAGCAAACAAAGCAACAGCTGATATTAGAAAAGTTATTCTATTGAACCACAGTTCTGGAAACTGTGGTCCCAAAAAGTGATTATTTCCAAACTCTGGATTATATCTAAGGGAGTGGATCAAAACTGGGTGTAATTTCCTTACCCCCATCACTGTCTTTACATACACCTCATTGAAATTGGCAGCAATTATATACTGAAGAGAGATAGCAGAATACATGCTTCTCAGGAGCTGATCATTCTACTCAGATTTTGCTTAAGTGGGTCTGATAGTAAAAAGCAACAGATATATTATATGGTCCATAAATTTACATCTAAGGTAAAACTTTGAAAGATTCCTAACAGAACACAGTACAAGCAGTTTTGATTTCAAAAATAAAAAAATATGAAGCTAGAGGATAATCCAACAGTATTTAAGTATCCTGAATTTCATCGATGTCAGTGAGATTAGTTGGGTTTCAGCATAAACTTAAATCAATGTGATTTCCAAGTACTACACTTTGGCAGACACATGCTCCTACATAACATCAGAATCTGAAAACGTCTGAGAGGTTGTACTACAACTGCTGCAATCTCCACAGGAGCATGTTGGCTGGGGAATTCTGACAATTTTAATTGTAAACACTAACTTTCCCAAGTTCTGTGTAAAATGCATTTTACATGACTCCTGTCAGCACCACTTTATAATTCTTTGTACCCATCCTTCTCTGATTTGTTACTCCATATGTGATTATATGAAATCAGAAGTCTGGAGACATCTTCATTTGGAATCTAAATCTTTGCTTATACTCTGTAATACTGCTACACGGAGAGGGAAGTTGGACGCAAAGAATAAAACTTGATCTTTACAGAAATGGAAGTACGTCTCTTGATAATCTACTTTGCCCATCAGAAATGACTCACAATTCAAAGTTAATTTTGAAAGAATTAAGTAGGAATAGGTTTACTCAGCATGATTTTATGGCTGCCATCTTATTTGGATCTACAGTGGTCCCTTGATATCCACTGAGGTTTGGTTCCAGGATCCCTCATGGTTACCAAAACCCATGGGTGCTAAAGCCCCATTAAAAACAATGTCATAGTGAAATAGCAAACAAGTAAAATAGAAAAATCAGGGTTTGCTTTTTGGGATTTATATATTTTTAAAGTATTTTCAAACTGTGGATGATTCAATTCGTGGATATGGGGGGGATGACTGTACCTATGAATAAGTCCATTGAACACAGTGAGATCTATTTCCAAGGGAACATGCATGGAACTGGGCTATTTTATCCTCCTTGTATCAATTGCCATATCAACAATTATATTGGCAACACACACACAAAAAACTGGTAACGGTTTTTGTTTTCATTTTTTGTCAGTCTCTCAAATAAAGATACGTAAAGGGTACGATAATTTTTTGCTACATGTTGTCACTTAGAAACTGCAGGTTTCCACAATAAATGGCTAAAATATAAATTGCCTGCGCCATATCCGAGAATTAGATCCACTGCAAAGATCTTTGATTCATTGAATCACAGCTATTCCTATGGGGAAACTAGCCACATGGGGAAATCCAACCCATAAGTGCATATGCAAGACCATACAATAGTAATCTTGTCAGTCAGAGCCAACCTGCACAATGTACTGTGTACATAAGCACAGAACAGAGAGGACACAGAGAGGGTTTTGGCATATATATTTCTTGGCACACAAAAGTCAATTAGAAATGCATACTGTGACTCACTCTTAGAACCTTATTGCACTTGTTTTTTGGAGTGTTAAGGGCACTGGAAGGGGATGCTCATGTGCGCGCATGACAGGGCAGAAACGGATTTTACCACACAGCTGAGCATCCCCCAAAAGGCCCCGTTCCATTCCGTTCTGGCAATTCATCCTCTTTCAGTGCTGACGGGCGCCATTTTGCTCGGTCGGAAGACTTCTGACCAGAAGATTTAACGCGCCTCAGCACTGGAGGACGGATTGCCAGAACGGAATGGAACGGGGCCTTTTGGGGGTAAAATCCGTTTCTGCCCTGTCGCACACGCCCACAAGCGTCCCCTTCCAGTGCCCTTAATGCTCCAAAAAACAAGTGCGATAAGGTTTTTAGTCTTGTATCCATAAAGACCTCTATCTAGTTTACATGGTTCACAAAATCTTGCAGCCATGCATAAATACAATGCCCTCTAGAGCTTTCTCCTCAAGACTGAAGTGAAAGAGTGAGCTGGTTTTATTCTGGGTCAACCAGAAGCAACATTTTTCAGCAGGCCATTTTGTTTTCAGGAGAATTAGAAAACCATTCACTTCACTGAAGCCTATTCACTTCAGTGGAGGTGAGGTAGAGCAGAACATGTTTAATCACATTCCTAGACCAGGAGTGAGAACTATGCAGCCCTCCAGATCTTGGTGGGCTGCTACCCTTGTATTCTCTACCACATTCTGGGCTGACTAGATATACGTGGGGTTGCAAATGTTTAACATGTATAAGACTACATAATTCCTTCCCCAGAACTACGCCTTCACTTCACAAATACAGCTGCTGAAAGCATTGTAGCATTATATTCTTAAAGGTTAAGTTGAAAACTACCTTTTAATTTTTCTAGTCACTGGGTCATTTTAAATAAGAGCGAAAGTATGTGGTATAGTCTTCTCATGGGTCATGACCATCTCACAATGCACACGAGCTATCACTTTGCTGAAGTGTGTCCCTTCTCTGCCTATGAAAAACTGATACATCATAAAATTAGGCTAAAAGTCTTACATTACATGCAATGTGTTTGCTTTCCACATGCAAGGAGCTTTTGACCTGGAGGATCTTACAAAAATCTCATAGCGGGACCACGTGAACTGTGAAGTGGTACAATTCCAAGAGGTAACCAAATATCACTTTTCCTCATTTATTTGAGTTATACTTAATACTGCTGGATGTGGCAGGACTCATGTGAACCTTTCCATTTGTCTCACCATTGTAGTTCTGAGATTGTTCATTGCAGTATGCTACAAACATTATGAAATGATTGCAATCCATTTTTTTCATCTGCTAATATGAGAATCTAGCCTTCCTAAACCATACTTCATCCTATGTTATTTTATTTTCCTCATGACATAGACAGCAGAAAGAAAACCACAGATTATGTTGTTTGGATGAAGGGCAGTAAATGAAATTTCTGCAAAATATAAATCAGTTGTCCAGTAGCTTAAAACATTATTACATTTTCCATTGGTTGGAGAACAGATATATACCCGTTCTTGGTGATGGATTCCAATCAAGTGTTTTCATAGGTTTCTACATCCATAGAAATAGCCAGTGAGAAAGGGCCATTATTCAGCACATGCCATTATTCAATCCCACAACCATGCTTCCTCTTCAACTAACTGCCAGACTCTCCATCGGCTGAGATAAGAAAAGCTGACCCAGAATTGTCACCTAAAGAATGTAAGATTTCTCACTCCATGGTTGGAGATGAACAATGAAAAAACTCAATAAATCTTGATACAGAGCTTATGAATTGGATGTAGACAGTCATATTTACAGCAGGCTGACTGAAAGCAGTAAGACTCAAATTGAGCAGAATTGATTAAGTCATACTGGCTAGGGGATTCTGGGAGCTGTAGTCCAAACATAACTTTTCCAAATTCTGAGAAACTTTCAAGACTCAGGATGCCAAACAGAAAGGAAAGTGAGCTATAAGAGCAGTGACACACCACAAAATGTAACCATGGAAGGTCAAGAAACCCCACCTATTAAAATGGCAGATCGTACACAAAGAGATGTCAATGGTTTTAAATGACAGGTCAGCACAACAGTGTCAGGAACGTGCCTTTTGTGCTTTGGAAAACCTCCCTTCCATGCCCAGTTTTGATGAGCCAAATTCTTGCAGACCAAGGACAAAGGCAAGCTCAAGGTTTGAGAGATGACAAATCAACAATAGAAAGTGTATTAATTGGGCAACAATAAGTCCTACCATGGGGGAAGGGGGCTCAGGTTCTAACTCAGATCGGTTACATCCAGTCTTGAGCAGGAAACAATCATAAAGCTTAAAATGAGTGTGAATCTCCAGCAAAACTGAGGAGTTATTGACTATACTGAAGATAATTACACCCAAATGGTTCCTACCTATATCAGTATTTCTCAACCCTTGGTCCTCCAGAGGTTGTCGGACATCAGCTCCCAGAAGACACAACCAACATGGCCAGCCATTACAGATTCTGGGAGCAGAAATGGAAAACATTTAGAGGACCAAAAGTTGGGAACCACAGGGATAGAGTATAACCCACAGCCCTGCCCTTTGGTTTTCTGCTAGTCTCCCATGGGTTTCACACATGACATTCCAGATGGATGATTTCCTTTGACTGCACCTTTGCAGCAAACTACCCACATCCAAACTAAGGGCAATAAAAACATAAGTCCAATATAACTGTCAAATGTTTTTCTATAAGAAATCCTGGCAAAGGTAGTGTTGCAAGAGGATTCAAGGTGTCAGAAAACTTTCCTGAAAGCCTTACAAGAATACATTTCCCAGCAGTAGAATATAATTTGAAAGGCCCTCTAAAGCAAGCTTTGAGATTGCAAGGTATTTTATACACTCACTTCAGTGTGGCATATGGACATACATCTGTGTGCAGGACTACAAGCATATTTAATTTGGAGTTTACATTATTATCAATAAGGAGGTACTGAAGCTTTCATAAAGAGGTAGGAAAGTCAGGTAAAATGTATCAACTCTCAAACATTTCCAAAATATAATCAGCGTTGCACAGAATAAATAAATGGAGAACTAAAAACTTCCTAAAAGTGAGATTACTTGCTGGTTAGCAAATACCATTATTAGAAGCATGGTAAGAGAAAATAACATTAACTTTTTAAAAAAAAAAATGCAATAGATTGCTTTCCTATGTGAACACTGATAAAAAACAACAACCCCTCTCCATAAAACTGCTAATGGAGTGCTTAAAAAGAAATACACTTGAGGGCAAACTGAACAGATGTAATGACTTTTATGCTGTTGAGATGCAGAGATTCCATCAATGAGTTTTTATATCAAATGCAAAAACAGATATAGAAGTAGACAAGGCCAGTATTTGTTTCCAGAAGCAGCACCAGTTAATAAATTGGCTTAAAGGAATTTACATGTGAGTGGGAAATATGTGTATAATAAACCTAGACACTTTGGTAATATAATTTCAAGGAATTTTCCTCCATTATCATGACTGGCACTTGTAGCTCATATTTGTTGATGAGCTCCAGAGGTCTCATTTGTTGTGTATAAAATCAGTTTTAATTCCTCCTCTTTGAACACTGAACTTGTCCACCTCTACACAACACTGACTTGATTGTTGCTTCTTTACTTTAAAACAATTTGCCAAATAATAATAACAATAATTATAATAATTAATACAGACATTTGAGAGCTTAGTTCCCAGAAATATGGCACATGAAGTGGATTCAAAATCATGGCAATTCTCTTTTATATATGCAATTCATATTTCTTTTCCAATCTGTCAGAGGCTCAGACAGTATCATTTTGGCAAAAAAATGGCAATTTCCATGTCTGAGCACAAAGAACCAGGTCACAGTTCCTGCAGAATTGGTTACAAACAGAATAAGAATATGCAGCTATTTTTTTCCCTTTTAATCTATAATATTTACAGTATTGCACTTTACTGCACTTAATTGCATTTTCATTAAAATTAATGCTGCATCAGTATTATGCTTTGAAAACTGTGTAATCCATCTTTGAGAGATGAATCAACCACTCTAGATCCTGTTAACCAAGAAGGCTTTCTGAAGAGATCCAGATGTCTGGAAATAAAAATGAACTCAACCTGCTTGTGCGGCAAAAGGCTTCAGCTTGTTCAGGTGGCTCCAAGATGGAGAGATGTGTTCAACATTGTTCCCATTCTTTGGATCACCACTAGGTTTGGTGTCTTTCTCTCACACGTACAAACACCTCATTGTTGTGGCCATTGTCATCACTCCTTGTGAAGAACATAGCCTTTTGGACTGCTTTGTTTTAAAAAAACCGCCTTGTCTCAGATCTGAAATTCCACCTTTAAATTCAAACCAGTTTTGCAGCAGCAGCTCCTTCATGATGGAAGAAAGTCATGAGATTGAAAGAATACTGTTGGCAACAAAGAAATGTCATTTTAATGGAGACCAGCCCCAAGGATCTTCTGAAGCCTCTTTTTTTTCCAGTATAATTGGCAATTTTTCAAATGGTGTTTAAAATTAGGCACATGCATAAAGTAGCAAAACTGGCAGCAGCAAATGGTGTCAGGCTGACAAGATGATCACTTTTGCCAGGGTCAAACTCCAGTTGTCCCAAGACTCACATCACAGATGTCGTGTGATTTGAAGAGTTCCCCTCCCCCAATTTACTTTCCTCCAAAGGTTTTGTGGATATATATTTTTTTAAAAATGATATTTATAACTTGAATTCAGACTGATTTCAGTTTAGGATTAAACACCTGGTGGTAAACGAACAGTTTAACTGCAATAATTAGCACTAAGTGCCTTTTAAAAAGAAGAAGAAGAGGAGGAGGAGGAGGAGGAAGAAAGCAGGATAGGCCAGTGAGTCCTTCAGTTCTCAGATCAACTGAATGAGTTGCTAACTTCTTTGAACAAAAGAAAAGAGAAGAGGAAAGTGGGGGGAGTAAGGGAGGAAGAGGCCACTGCTGATGTGTCTACCTGCAGGCCTTTCCAAAGGTAGAAGTTGTCTTTATCCCAGCCAAGCTTGGATGCTGGCTAGAGGAGAGCGTTATTGTCCATCCCTGGCAAGAGAAAGGCTTCTGGGAGAAGAAAATGTCAAAGCCCCAGGGCCTCGGCATGTTTTCGGGCCTTGAGCCTCAAGTCAGCGATGCTGGAATTCTTGCTGTTGCTTTTTGCTGCTGCAGCTACCACTGCAGCTGCAGAGGCGGAATCAGCCAAAGAGGCAATAGGCAGTCCAAAAGGGGGTGGCGGGAACATCAGATAAGGGGCATGAGCAGCCAAGTGAGGGTGGAGGTGTGGGTGGGCATGGGTGACACCTTCCAGCTGCAGCTGAGCTTGGACCTGGAAGAAGAGAGAAAGCAACCACAGAAAAGGAAGGAGACAGTTAATACGGCAGCATCCAAAGGGCTTCTACTCCACTGGTGTGGCTCTGTGAAACTGCAAATACATCATTATTGGCTGTGCCTTTATCAAAGACTCCCTTGCTAAGATACAAGAAGAGCCTAGAAAAGTTGCTCTTTGGGACCTATATCTCCCAATAATTTTTGCATGCTTTGGATACAAGGTTCTATCACGGTAGGCACAGATCTACATCTGGTATGGGTAGGATAGGTAGAAAGGCTTTTGGTAGTTGGTTTTGGATACCTGGGTGGGTATGAAATTTCTAGGAATTCCTAACAATTCTGTACCCAGAATTGTTGGGAAAAGAGGAAGACCTCTTTTATAGGGGTAGATTAAATCAAGAAAGGCATGGCCCTGAGTGTGCAAGACATTAACAGAGCTATTGATAACAAGGTGAACTGGTAGACTCTCATTCATAGGGTCACCACAGATTGAAGCTGACCTGACAGCAATTAACAACATAACAGCAGGGACGTAGCCAGGGGAGGGTTCTGGGGGTCCGGACCCCCCCCCCCCCCCATTTAGAAAAAGGAATGGTGTGTGCTGCTGCGCCACCGCACTCAAGCCCCATTATAATGGTGGCACTTAGTCTGGACCCCCCCCCTTCCTAAAATCCTAGCTACGTCCCTGATAACAGAATTTCACCTAGAGATCTTTAAGACTGGGTGGTGAACCTGTGGCTTTAAGTATATGTTTGGCATCATCCAGCTCCCCAGACACAGTGAGTCTATTTTAGTTTTTTGGGTACCCATTGTGCTCCACACGTGCACCTGGAAAAATCATACACACACTTCACCTCTCTTGACTGTGCTCCTATACATTATTGCAAGGGTACAGCCCAAATGGCAGCCATCCAGATATTGCACAGCCAAAGATGTAGAACACTGCCATTTGCAGTGCCCCAACAAAGTGGTTGGCCACATTACTGGGCCTAGATCTACCCAGCATAAGTTGCAGCCATGATTGACTTTTCGGGGGTCAAAGGCCCTTTATAGGAGAAGGTAGTTTCCCCTTTAAGGCCCCAGTAGCTTGTACATTTGGCTTCCAGTGGATATGATTTCAGAAATAGGTGTGGTGGCTTCCTTCCAAGTTATAGCAGGTGAGTTAAAGATCTGTAATGTTAACAGGCCAAATTACCCTAAAGCACCAGATCCCATCTGCGCTTACAAGCTAAGTAGGATCAGCTCTTTTTAGTACTTGGATGAAAGACTGCCAATGACTACCAGGTTCTGTAGGCTATATATTAGAGGAAAGAACAGGCAAAACCACCTCTGAATATTTGGCGCTTTCCAGACCACCCAAAAGGGCGGTCTGCAAAGCGCCCTCATTTGCAGGCCAAACCACGCAACTCCTCCATGCAGCAAAAAGAAGCCACAAAAAGCAGCTTCTTTTGCAGCACAGTAATGATGCCGCAAGGTGCCAATGGTGCACTTACGGCATCATTACCGCGCCATGACGTTTGGACGCTAAGCGTCTGCTACATCAAGATTGGCAGCGCCCATGTTAGAATGGGTGCCCCATTTTGTACATGCTCAGCACGTACTAGGGTGGGGCGTCTGGAAAGGACTGCTTGGCACGTACTATCGGCAGGTAGAACGCGCCTTTGTTATGTAAGAAAAAGCTATGAAATTCATGGGGTAACCATAAGTGGAGTCAGTAACCTGATGGCACATGCACACACAAGCTAATGCCACAGTTAAGGGGTGAGCCTTTAAGGTTTCCAAGAGTGTTGTTTTGACTTCAGTACTGTCATTACCATTTAGAGGTTTGTGGGGGGAAGCCAGTTTATGGTGTAGTAGGACTATGTTGTACTATGTCTCTGAAGACCAGGGTTTGAATCCCTGCTTGGCCATAACTTGGGTAGCCTTGGCCAAGTAACACTCTCCCAGCCTCAGAGGAAACAAAGGTAAATCCTTTCTAAACAACTTTAAAGCACAGACTGCCCATAGCTCTGTGGTTGTGCATATCCATCATAAACTGATCAGAGCTATAGTCTCTCTACTGTTTCTGCATATGAATCCACCTTTGCACAGAGCCCACTGTCTGGACATCATAAGTAATCAGACAAAAATTATTTTCTGGATGAACTGGCATGTACTACTTTTGTTTTGTTTTCATTTTAATTTTTTTTTCTAGGGCTACCAAATGCAAGTGAGTTTGGGAAAATTCAGAACTGGAGAGGATTTCAATTGCCCATTTCCCTATCAGCACAACCAAGTCATAAACTTAAAGATATTTTTCCAGCCTCTGTACTACAAACTCCTCCATTCCTGCCAGGTGCTATAACCTTGCTCTTCCAGATACAACTCTTTCCCTATCTGCAGTGTGATTGTCACACAGAGTCCTGTCCTACAAGACTTTTGTCACTCCACCAAGCAAAATTAATGGTTCCTGGGAAAACAGATGAAAGGTGTTGCTAACTACACTGAGCTACTAAAAAAAAGTAAAGAAAGAAAACAGGCACACATAACTGAAATTGCCTGCTAAATTCCTTGAGGCAAAGGTCCAACAGAGACAGACTTTTAAATTTAAAACAGGACATTTTGGGTTAAATGGCTTCAAAGGTGAATATGAACTGACATTTAACACAAATGGGTTTTTAACTTGAAGCCAATCCTTTGCAGAGGTATGCCTTCAAGGCTCTTCTCTGCACTTCTGACCATTAATAGTCCTTTATATGATTTTTCTTTTAGGATGGTGATAAAGTCACTTTAAAATCGCTAGCTTTAACTAGCAAGTTCTGGAATGAAGGAGGAAGGAAAGGATAACATAGGATGAAATAAGACGAGCCATGGGATATCTGGCACCATTAACAAACTTTGTTGTTGTTGCATGCCCTCAAGTCATTTCTGAGTTATGGCGACCCTTGGCAAAATTTGTTCAGAGGAGGTTTGATTTTTGCCTTCCCCTGAGGCTGAGAGAGTGGGACTTGCCCAAGGTCACCCAGTGGGTTTCCATGGCTGAGTGGGGAACTGAACCCTGGTCTCCAGAGTCCTAGTCTAATGCTCAAATGCCTATTCCGAATCAAATTGTAGATGCCAGGTAACTACAATCAGTTCTGGCTGTCATCAGGTTCCCCACTTCTTCCCCATTTCATCAAGTACAATGCAATCCTATATGCATGCCTACTCAAAAGTAAGCCCCACTGGCACTTCCCCTAAGCATGTGTAGATTTACAGTCAAGGAGCTATTTTATGGCATATTTATCTGCAGCCATCTCACTAATCTTAGAAATCTGTTCCTTTTTTTACTGCAAATCCCCATCCTAACTGTGCTACCAACTTTTTTCTTTCAGTTAGTCTCAATGGTGCTACTAGACCCCTTTGCATGCTGATTTTCCAGACTATATCTTTAAACTCTAACTGTAGCTCCTAAAAATAACCTTTTCATGTTTTACTTATCAGAGACTATTTAGTTCAGTTCAGTTCAGTTTAGGGCTTTTGTTTATCACCTATCAACCCATCAGGCTCCTGAGATGTACAATGATGTACAATGGATGAAAAAATTGGTAAGGTCTGGAGACTTCTTATTTTAGAGAATAAGGGCTGGTGGTGAGGTTAATCCAAACAGAGGAGTGTCATTATATTCTATCTTTATAAGGATGTTTCATCACATTCTATCTATCTGTTTGAAAATATGAATAACACCAAAGGAACGCATCTTAAATCCACAAAACAGTAATACCATTATTGGGCCTTGTATGTACAGCGCTGTGTAAATTTACAGCGCTTTATAAATAAAGGTTAATAATAATAATAATAATAATAACCAAAAATACTAAAGTTAGTTTGTTTCATGTTTGTTGGTTACTCTTCCCCCAGCCTACCAGCCAGAATCTGAAGGCAGTTTTCTTCCTACAGCAAGTGCCCTGACAGAAAGCTGCCTCTTCATATTTTTCCTTACATCTCCTATATGAGTAAAAGGGAGATTTCTTTCTTTATTTTTGCCAAGAAGGGCTGTGGATATTCTGGAGCAGGCCAGACACCCACAGAGCCACCCCGCCCCTGTGGTGTCCTGGTCTGGAGGCCCACTTCTGTCTTCTCTCCGCCTTGGTGGAAGAATCCATCCCAAAGTTGGACAGTCTCATAACCAAACAACAGGGCACTTAACACATGTAGAGTCCCTTTGCAAGGTATAAAGGGGGCTATGTTTCTGTTCCATTTTGTCCTCAATGGTAAGAGCTAAAGAAGGTAAAGCGGACAAGGTGGCAAACAAGGCCAATGCCCTGCAAACCCACAGGAGGAGCAGCTTCCCATATATTCCTCCTCCTCCTCTCTGTTTTCTTAAGGAAATAAATGGGTTTGTTCTGTTTTTCCTGGTGTCTCGGTGGCCAGGGCATTTTTACAGGTTGAATTCTTTGGCTTTCCTTCCCCATGCAGGGCTTGAAAGAGTCTAAAAAAAGGAGAGGTCATTGCTGCCAGGTCTCAAACTGAGAAGAGTTTTGACTGGATTTTTAACAAAACAGTTTTAAATGGTTTTAGTGGGTCTACTCACAGTGTGGTCTAAATGCCCTAAGGTTATAAAGCTGACTTGAAATCCATTCTGGGAAAAAGGTGGGATATAAATTCAATCAATCAATCAATCAATCAATCAATAAAAGCACCATACCCTGACTGATCTTGGAAGCTAAGCAGAGTCAGTCCTGGTTAGTACTTAGATGGGAGATCATCAGTGAATACCAAGTGCTCTAGGTTATATTTCATAGGAAGGAACTGTCAAAGCTACCTCTGGGTATTCCTTGCCTAGGGAAATCCTATGAAGTTCATGAGGTTGCCATGAGTCAACAGGCAACCTGAAGGTGAGATCCTTGAGATACAGGGTAAGATCAAAATATCCCTAAATAAGTTCCCATGTCCCTATGATAAACTGTGGGAGGGCTGGGGCAATAAAACACAAATACACACAGGTACATACAAATGTCCTGGCTAAATAAGAAGGGCAAGCTTAGTTTGGATGTAGGTTTCAGGATTCGGGTTTCCAAGAGTTATAAAGGGAACTGAAGCTCAGGGGTTACATTTCTACTGGATTTCATTCCCCTTTATGCTGCTGTCTCTTGTTCTGTGGAGGTGTTCATGTGACAAAAAGGAAGACAAGCAGGAAGTGTGTTTTATGTCAAAGGCCAGCAGCTTGTAGTGATGGGCAGGGGGAAGATCAACTAAATATTTCCTTCTTAATATCTTCCACCCCCCTAGGTTGATCTATATCTAGAAATTATTATGAGGAAAATAAAGGAGCAAGCAAACGATTTACATAAATTTTTAGTTGAGATCAGGTAATAATTAATCCCTTTTACCATTAATGGATGAGTCCCTAAGAAAAAGTCATGGGTCTCTTGAAGCTCTGATCTCGCTTTTATAAGTAACACTGTGAAAAAGGCATCATTAAATGGTTCTGCTTCCTCTCATAATGCTAAGGTCCAAAACATACTGCAGAAATAATCCAGTTTGAGACTGCTTTAACTGCCTGGCCTCACTGCTAGGGAATCTTGAGAACTGCAGTTTATTGAGGCACCAGAGCTCTCTGACAGAGAAGGCTAAGATGTCTCCAAAAAAACTGCAGTTCCCAGAATTCCTTAGCACTGAGCCAAGGCAATTAAAGCGATCACAAACTGGATTATTTCGGCAGTGTGTTTTGGACCTAAGCTAACTTTTGGAAAGAAAAACCAGAGGTCTCTTTGAGGGAAGTCAAGGCTGTAGGGGCAAGGATTTTATGTAGGACCTTAAAAAAACAAAACAAAAAAGCTTCCCTTCTTTTAAAAGTTTGGCTCCTTTGTGCATGTCTCCAAGTTGCCTCTCAAGTTATGGCAACCCCCGTGAATTTTATAGGGTTTTCTTAGGCCAAGGAGTACTCAGAGAGGGTTTTGCCGGTTCCTTCCTCTGAAATACAGGCTGTACAGGCCAACTGTATTTGTTGGTGGTTTCTCATCCAAGTACTACCCAGGGCTGGTCCTGCTTAGCTTCCAGGATCAAAGGGGATCTGGTGCCTTTAGGGTATTTAGACCCCTGACCAGCTTGGTGTGGTGGTTTGAGAGTTGGGCTATGACTCCGGGGACCATGATTCAGTTTCCAGCTCAGCCATGAAACCAACACTCTCTCAGCCTCAGGGGAAGGCAATGTCAGACAAACTTCTTCTGAACCACTCCTGCCAAGAAAACTCCATGGGAGGTTCGCCTTAGGGTCTCCATAAGTCGGAAACGACTTGAAGGCACACAACAGCAACAATAGATATTGCTTTAGTTCTGCATCAGTTTGAAGCATTTCATCCCTTGTTCTATGCTAGCCAGAGACTTTGCAAAAGTTACTTTAGGCAACTTGTTGTTGTTGTTGTTGTTGTTGTTGCATGCCTTCAAGACATTTCCGACTTATGGAGACCCTATCATGGTTTTTTGTTTGGGAAATCTCTTCAGAAGGGGTTTGCCATTGCCATCCTCTGAGGGTGAGAGAGTGTGAATTGCCTAAGTTTTTATACTCCAGCGGGGATTTGAACCCTGGTCTCCCGAGTCATTATCCAACGCTCAGACTACAAACAGAATTCCCCTTTACCCTACACTCTCTCAGCCTCAGGAGAAGGCAGTGGCAAACCCCTTCTGAGCAAAACTTGCCCCATAATCGGTTTGCCTTAAGGTAGGTCGCCACAAGTCGGAAAGAACAATAACAGTAAGCCCTATGCTGACAGAGATAGGAGTTCTGGTCCAGCAAAAGAAACTGTTTGGATTTCAGGGGCCAATTGTTGGTGGAAAGAAATAAGCACATTGCGAATCAAACGCGTGCTAAATCCTGGGGCGGAATCAGATAGAAGCGTCGATTGATTATCAAGTATAGGCGGCACAGATCCAAAACCCACTGCAGAAATCATCCAGTCTGCGACCGCTTCAACTTAATGCTAGGGGATTTTGGGAACTGTCGTTTTGGGAGACATTTAGCCACAATAGATTACAGTTCCCAGGATTGCCTAGCATTGATACAGGGCAGTTAAAGCGGTCTCAAACTGGACGATTTCTGCCGTGTGTTTAGGACCACAGAAGCTAACCCGCCTTCCTTTCCCTAATAAGTCTGCCTTTCTGATTGCTTCCGACCGGATCATCCTCTTTCCTGCTGACTTATTAATGCTTTCCGTTTTCTCTCTCTTGTCGGGCTAATAAAGAGTGATTCAGTGCTTCCCGGGGAGGGAGAGATCCTATCTTCTTTTTCAGAGCCAAGCCTCGTGTACAGCGCCAGGCACCCGGCCAGAGCTAGCTTGAGACATACAGAACCTATCTTCAAATCCACACGCAATCACACACACACACAGATCGTATCCAGGGGAAGCTATATTGGCCATCTAGCAAAGAAACATCATCCAAAATCCACAAGGCAGGGATAATAATGTGCATCTTGCTTGCTCCCATAAAGGTATCACTGTTTGGTGGATTTTTGGATAGTGCTGTAACGGTTTGATCGTCGGATTATGACTCTGAAGACCGCTCCCGGCTCGGCCATGCAAACCCACTGGGGCAAGTCACACTCTCTCAGCCTCAGAGGATGGCCATGGCTGGCCAAGAAAACCCAATGCTAAGGTCGCCAAGACTCGGCCACGACTTGAAGGCACCCTACAACGACAAAGTGAGCAATTGCAGCCCACCTCAATAAGAAATCACTTTGTGCCACAGTTCTTTCTTGGTAGCAATAAGCCCCAGCTTGGTGCCTCCGCGGAAAATAGCTGTCTCTCCCTGACCTACCTGATAGGACTGTTGTGTGGTTGAAGGCAGGTTACAAATCATCTACCAATTTTGTAGGTGCAAAATGTTAGCACCGAAGATGACTATGTTGCAACGGGCTAGGTTTCTCCCCCTTTGCACAGTGTTTTAGCCCACCTACGATGGTTCAGAGCCAACGGAATGGAGTAATCAGTGTTTTGCTATGAGTCTGGAGATCGGGGTTCGAATCCCCACTCAGCCATGGAAACCCATTGGGTGACCTTGGGAGACTCACACTCTCTCAGCCTCAGAGGAAACCGAAGGCAAAACCCTCACTGAACAAATCTTTCCAAAAAAAGACTGGGTCACCGTAGGTCGGAAACAGGCAGAAATTGAACACATACCACACTCTGATGAACAGTTACATCGGTTGGGTTTCTATTATCCAACTATTCAGAAGCAGAGCTGGCAGCATTACAAGGGAAAGGGTTGGCTCTTACATCAGAGAAAGAAGAGTTCAGATTTCATGGCAGAAATAACCGCATAAACGCTGTTTTAGGTATAATTCTCTAACAGTGAAAGTCAGGATTGCCAAGGGAAAAACCAAACAGGGCTCCTGTATTGTTAACAGGTGTGCAGAAGAGGGTATTTCAAGGGAGTCTGAAATTCCTCCTCCTGCATAAAAAAGATACAGGAGCTCTTTCAGCTGGCAACTCTATATGCGGCTGCTCAGCAGTCCATTTTATTGGATTCAATGGAGAGAAGTACGTCAGAGACGCCTGTGTCTTGGATTGCAGCTCCCATCATCCAGCATGGCCGACTGTGAGTTCCAAATGGGAGAAGCTGTCGAACAACATCTGCAGGGCTACCAGTTGCCCCCCTATTTGCGCCCTAAGCAGTGTTTCTTGGAAGACTTAGGTCCAAAACACACTGCAGTTTCAGCCTGCTTTAACTGCCCTGGCTCAGTGCTAGGGAATCCTGGGAAATGTGGTTTATTGTGGCACCAGAGCTCTCTAACAGAGAAGGGCTAAATGTCTCGCAAAACTACAGTTTCCAGAATCCCATAGCATTGAGCCAGGGCAGTTAAAGCAGTCTGGATTATTTCTGCAGTAGTTTGCTGAGGGGGGAATCATCTCTGACTCCACTTTTCATCCCAAGGGGTCAGTGCCACAGGCAAGGAGGGGGACCACAAAAGTGCCTCTGAGTATGTACAAAGCGCACCGCTTCCTCTACGCAACAGCCGCCAATTGCAGTGGCCTGTCAACAGAGGTGAAGCTCTGCTTGCTTCCTCTTACTCCAGGACTACAACTCCCATCACCTTACAGGGGCATATGGGTGTTGCAGACCACCAGCAGCCAAAGACTCTAGCTTTTACACTTCAAAGGTGGGGAATGGCCAAAAGCCACCAAGGCCCAGAAGGAAAAAAAACGAGCTACCTGCTGGAAAGGCATCCTCAGGGCCCCCATGTTGACGTAGGGGGCCACCCGGCAGGCGTCTAAATGGCTGGCCGTCCCCAAAATGACGCCTAGAGGAAGAGGAACAGAGAGAGGGGATACTATCATATAGGGGATACTATCCCCACACACTGCCCACCCCACCTCCACCGCCCCAAACTATTAAATAGTTCCCCGACCCACCTTTGTGCATCTGGTTTTCTTGCTTTCTGCATTTGGCTCTTCTGTTCTGGAACCAAACCTATCAAAAAGAAAAGAAAGGGTATGGATTCATTCATTCACTGACTGCATTGATACTCCGCCTTTCTCCCAGAATGACACTCAAGGCGGCATATTTTTTTAAAAAAAAACTTGCAACGGTGCCCAAAACTTTCCTGAAAGTTGCAAGCAAGGAAAGGAAAAGTTTTGAAGGCTGTGGGGAAACCTAAAGACATATAGGACACCATAGACTTCCCGGTTAATACGCGTTATCTCTGATTAGGTGACTTCATCAGCACTGCAGGAATTATGCAGTTTGACACCGCCTTCACTGCCATGTTTCAATGCCAAGGGGTTCTGGGATTTGTGGTTTCGTGAGACATGGAGCTTCTCCGTCAGATGCCACAATAAACTAAAAATCCCAGGATGCCACAGCATGGAACCATGGTCGATAAAGTGGTGTCAAACTGCATTAATTCTGCAGTGCAGACGCAGCCCAAACCTTGGACAAGCGGCTCAGAGAGGAAGCCGAAGCAGGTTTTTCACTGAATCCAATGAAACCTGCTCTGAACTTGCTCTGTCAGTATTTATATCAAATATCAGTCTATAAGATCTACAGCCAAAAGAAGAAGAAGAGGGAAAATAGCCAGGTTACTTCGTGAAGATGCAGGACCCAAGATTCCCAGAAATGAATAAAATCCCACCTAAAAGTGCATGCTTTTGTGTCCTACAAAATTCTTCATCAAGCTAATAAGGATGCAGCCCCTACTTTCTGCATCACTATCTAAAGTGAGGAAGGGGTCCTGGTAGAATCATAGAATCGTAGAGTTGGAAGAGACCGCAAGGGCCATCCAGTCCAACCCCATTCTGCCATGCAGGAAATCTAAATCAAAGCATCCCCGACAGATGGCCATCCAGCCTCTGCTTAAAGGAAGGAGACTCCGAGAACTGCAGTCTGAATGCTGAGGGAGTGGAGAAGGAAAAGAAGACGGGGAGACTTAGGCTGCATCTGCACTGCAGAAACAATGCAGTCTGACACCGCTTTAACTTCCATGGTTCAATGCTATGGAATCCTGGGATTTGTTGTTTGTTGTGGCACCAGAGCTCTCGAACAGAAATGGCTAAATCTCTTACGAAACTACACATCCCCTAATTCCACAGGATTGAGTCATGGCAGTTAAAGCGGTGTGAATGTGCTATCATTTCTGTAGTGTGGCGGCAACCCATGTTCCCGTTTATCACAAGCTAAGATATACCCTGAAGTGATATACCAGGGAGAAATCGTCACATCCGCTTTAACTGCCCATAGCAACATGCTGCGGAACCCTGGGATTTGCAGTGTAGGCATTTAGACTGCTCAGCCTAGTTTGTCCAGCTCCAAACTACCAATCCCAGGATTCCATTGAAGGCAACCAAATGGTACATAAAGTGGGATGGCATTGCTAGAGCTGTGTGCTTTAACCTTGACAGTTAAAGTAACTATGGTCCAAAACACACTGCAGAAATCATCCAGTTTGGGACTGCTTTAACCGCCCTGGCTCAGTGCTGGGGAATTCTGGGAATTGTCGTTTCTTGTGGCACCAGAGCTCTCTACAGAGAAATGTCTCACAAAACTATAGTTCCAACAATTTCCTAGCATTGAGCCAGGGCAGTTAAAGTGGTCTCAAACTAGATGATTCTACAGTGTGCATTTCACATCTAGGATGCTAAGCACTTTTTTACTCAAAAGTAAGACCCACTGGTTTCAATGGGTCCATCTCCCCACAGCGGGCTTCATCTGCATGGCAGGAATAAATAATGCAGTTTGGTATCTCTTTAACTACCATCACTCAAGGCTATGGAATCCTGGGAGCTGTAGTTTTGTGAACTATTTGGCTTTATCTGGTTGGATGCACACTGCAAAAATCATCCAGGTTGACGACACTTTAACTGCCCTGGATCAGTACTATGGAATTCCGGGAGCTGTCGTTTTGTGAGACGTGGAGCTTTCTCTGTCAGAGAGCTCTGGTGCCAAAGCAAACTACAATTCCCAACATGCCATAGCATGGAGCCCTGGCAGTTAAAGTGGTGTCGACCTGGATCATTGTCTGTACAAGGGACAGTGGTACTGACTTTTCTCTCAGGGTACTGAGTTCAAATTCGAAAAAAGCACTGGGAAAAGTTATAGTTTGGGGACTATAACACATCTGGGGGCTTCAAAGATCTAGCCGTGTTAGTCTGTAGAATCAGTAGGTGGAGAGATCTTGTAGCACCTTTGAGACTAACTGAAAGAAAGAAATTGGCAGCATGAGCTTTCATAGACTAAAGTCTACTTCCTCAGATGCATTTGGTGGGCATCAGAGGAAGCAGACTGAAGTCTACAAAAGCTCATGCTGCCAGTTCCTTTCTTTCAGTTAGTCTCAAAGGTGCTACAAGATCCCTTTGGATATTGGAAATATATACACAGAATACTAGCATTATGAATGGTCAACATAAGCTTTCTACCTGCCATTTCTTTTACTTATGTCTGACATTTAATTCTGTTTGCTGATAGAGAAGGTTCCCATTTATCATTGATTTAAATACCACCATTACTGTACATGGCGCTTTACAGGCCTAAGAACAACAAATCAGTCCCCCGTCCTTAGGCTTACAGTCCAATGAAGACAAGACACAAAAGGAAAAAGGGTAAGATGGGATGAAATGTTTGATCATGAATCCACAACTATGGAAAGAACTGGTTTATCACTCCCAAGTATTAAGTATATCTAGGGGTGAGGCCACACTGCAGAAATAAAGCAGTTTGACACCACTTTCACTGTCATGTCTCTGTTGGACTGAATCCTGGGATTTGTAGTTTGGTGAGGCACCAGAACTTTTGACAGACCAGGTTGAATGCCTTACCAAACTGCAAATCCTAGGATTCTGTGTCATGTCAGTGGTGTCAAAGTGCTTCTTCAGTGTGGCTACAAACCTGGGCTGCATCTATAATGCAGAATTAATGCAATCGGATACTTCTTAAACTGCCATGGCTCAATGCTATGCAATCCTGGGATTTGCAGTTTTGTAAGAGATTTGCACTTCTCTGCCAGACAGCTCTTGTGCCACCCCAAACTACAAATCCCAAGATTCCATAGAGATAGGGATGGCCCCATGACAGTTAAAGCCCTGTCAAACTGCATTAATTCTGCAGTGTGGCACCAGTCTAGAAGAGGTCAGCAACCAACTCAAGGAGGTGTCTATTTGGATTTAAAAAGAGGGAGACATTGGAACAAGCTTCAGCAGGGCCCACTCTTGGGTAGCCCCCAAATTTAACTTCCAGCAAGTCAATGTCTTTTAAGAATGCCTCTTGTGGACTATTATTTTGATAGGACAAGAAAAGGCCCAAGAAACACAGGTTCTTTATGTGTGACAGATACAGTATGTGCCTCTGTCATAGACACGTGCTGCACAGGCTCCTTAAATGGTGTAAAGCCTTCCATGTCTGCTGGGAAGGAAGTTCTATTAAAGTCATTGGATCTTGCTACAAGGATTGCAGCCTTTAAAACAACAGTCACTCTGTTAAATCTAGCCAGAAATATAGAAAAGAGGGGACATTATTCCATCTGAAATGGCACCCTGGTGAACAGAAGGAAAGAAGCATATATTCCAGGCCACCCAGAATTAGATTTTCAGACTCTTTGATCTAGAGTAGATGGCATATTTTTGATTTGTGCAACCAGCTCAATCCAATAGACTCTACACAAATGAAAAGTATCCCATCTTCTCTAGATCAGAGAACAGAGGGTTCATTGGGCAGGGTGACCAGATGTCCTCCTTTTCCTGGACATGTCCCACATTTCAGCCTTCTGCCCAGGAGGCATTTCAAACCACCCTCCATCCTGAACTTGACGAAGAAGCATGCATTTATATTTATATGAGTATATAGCTTTATATAGCTTTTAGCAGCCTTTTGGGGGAGAACGGCAGCATAAAAATGAAAGAAAAGAATTAAATAATTTTAGTCCATCTGCTACATTTTTCTTGCATGTCCTACATTTTGCAGTCCCTCGTCCTCCTTTGTGGTGACCCTGCTGATGGGGTTCAAGGAAAAAGACATAGGCCTGTGGCCCTCACTGCTCTATGTTGTAATTTACTATTTGGTGATTTATATTTCAAGATGAGCAGCAGGAGGAGATTGGGAGTGACCTCTTTTCAATCATAGTGACCAAAGGAGCATAGAGAGATAAACAAGAGAGGCAATCAAGGACGTACTCTCTCTACTCCCAAGTATCATAGAGACAAGCACTGGCATCATATCCCCTTGCAAAAGGAAGGAGGTATTAAATTATTAGTATCTCCAACCATTTGAGCACCAAGATAAGTCTTGAGGCACAGGCACTCTTCCCATAGCCATACCACTCCAAAAATGAAGATGTTGTTGCCCAGTACCAGCAAACAGATGCTAGAAACAGCAATCTGCTCCAGGCCTGGGTCTTTTGTAAAGTCAATGGCCATCAATGGCTCATTGAAGATAGAGTCACTCCCAGCCTTCTTTGGGTGAGGAGCAAAATAAATCCAGGACAGTATAGCATTGCTGGAGAAATCCATCTCCATCTCCAGTTTCTATCCCAAGAACTGATGCCAATTA
>NC_056524.1:96792969-96809527 GCF_019175285.1 Sceloporus undulatus
ATTTAATGATGGAGACCCTAAGACGGATCTATAGTGGGGTTTTCTTGGCAAGAACTGTTCAGAAGAGGTTTGTGGTTGCTTTGCTCTGTTCCCAGTAAATACTCAGCCCGAAACAGCTCGGCCATGAAAACCCACTGGGTGATCTTGGGCAAGTCACATCCTCTCAGCCTCAGAGGAAAGCAACGACCACCCTCCTCTGAAGAAACCTTGCCCAGAAAACTCCACGATGGATTCGTCTTAGGGTCGCCATAAGTCGGGAACGACTTGAAATGATGCACAACAACAAAAAAACCCGAAAGGCATCTGATCTTGGAAGCTAAGCAGGGTCAGCCTTGGTTAGGATTTGGATGGGAGACCACCCAGGAATACCTGGTGCTGTGGGCTATATTTCAGAGGAAGGAGCTGGCGAAACCACCTCTGAGTATTCATCACCTAAGAAAACCCTATGAAATTCATGGGGCCTCCATAAGTCAACAAATGACTTGAAGACATATGTACATATATATACACGCTGAGTTCTGATTCGGCTCTGGTTTGCTAGTAGTGTGTTGTGTTGCTTGCCTGATTTCTGCCTAAAGTGAAACCTGTCATGGGTTTTCCTTGGACGTTTCTTTGGAGGAAGTTTGCCACGACGACATCCTTTGAGGCTGAGAAAGTGTGACTCGCCCAAGGTCACCCAGTGGGTTTCCATGGCGCCTAGAGTCCTAGTAACCCAATACTCAGAGACCACTCTTGTACTCGGGAACATGAAATGAGCCAAAAAACATATCTAGGGATAGACGTATTGGCCATATAGCAAACCCTATAACATCCAAACAACGCTACCTTTATTGGGCCAATTTAAATTGTAATTGTGCATTTTGATTGGTCCCATAAAGGTACCACAGTTTGGATGTTATAGTATGACAGATGAGCCAGTTAGGAAAGAAATAGGCACTTTGGAACATGACTTTGGTTTGTTTGTTTTTTACCCAAAATCCCCATGGCAAAGGGGAGGGTCTTCTGGGAGCTGTAGAGCAAAAAAAGAAACTTTTCCATGAGGGTCTCGGCTTGCGTTATCTCATACGAATAATCAGGGGCACACAGGCGGGTGGCATACGGAGGCTGTGGCAGATGCCAGCCTCCAGGAGGGCATTTGCTCCTTGGCAATTAGCGGAGGATTAAGCCCGGCCATTGGCTCTTCCCTCTGACGTCACTTCCTTCCCAAAAAGCTGAGCCAGACCCCCAGAGAAGGCTTTCCTCCACTGTCTGGCTTCATCTGGACATTTAATGGGTGCCTTCCAGTCCTTTCCCACTGATGGCCAACCTATTAAGGGCTTTGCTGCTTGGCAAGTTGTTTTTCCCCCAGAAGGGGTTTGACATTTGCCATCCTCTGAGGCTGAGAGAGTGTGACTTGCCCAAGGTCACCCAGTGGGTTTCCATGGACCAGTCGGGATTCGACCCCAGGAGCCCTGGTCTCCAGAATCATAACCCGACCATCAAACCATTCCAGCCTCTTCCAAAACCCACCAAACACCTTTATCGGATCAATCCAGAACTCAAAACGGATCGATTAAGTTTCTCCCCTAAAGTCCCAAAGAGTTCTTACGGTGGGTCTCTTCCCCAGGTTACTGAATTTCCATTCTTTCCATGAAATTGTTTCCCCTGTCCTCTCCTAGGGGCTATGTAGACATTATTTCTGGTAAATGGGGTTTTTTTACACTTCTTGATATGATTCTGGGAAGGTCTGGGGCATTTTTAGATGTCGACTGCTAGATGATCTGCTCCAGAATTCAATCCAAAGGCATGGTTATTTTACAGTTACAATGGGATTTATGTATATTTTCTGTTGTTGGTAAATAATAATACCAAAGAAGAACTCTAAACACCAACATCATCATAATTATTATTACTATTATTACTATTACGGAACACAGTTTAATGGGGCTTACTCGCAAGGCATGATCTGTAGGTGGATCCTTACCATTGGTCCAAAACACACTGCAGGAATAATCCAGTTTGACACCGCTTTCACTGCCCTGGCACCATACGAGGGAATTCTGGGAACTGTAGTTTTATGAGACACTTAGCCTTCTCGGTCAGAGACCTCTGGGGCCACCACAGTTCCCAGGATTCCCTAGCCCTGAGCCATGGCAGTTGATAGTGGTGTCAAACCGGATTATTTCTGCAGCCCGAAGAAGGGGGAAGGACACGTCACAGGAAAGGTTTTTGAAACCTGACTCTAATTCATTAATGCATTAGATGGAAGGAGGCACGTTTGGTTGGAAGTACTGTAACTGATGCTCACTTGCGAATAAGCTTCTTAGGGTCGCTGCTTAAGGTTTCTTTGTGAGTGAATTAAAAGAGGGCGATAAATACCACTTCGGTGATAAATAGACTCAACACTGCGACAATCTGAAATCATTTTGAGATTCCCCCAAGGGGAAGAGAAGGCAAATAATCGATGGACTGTTGTCCAAGATGACTGGGGCTTCTGGGAGTGGAAGTCCCAAACTTTTGGAGGACTGGTTGGTCACCTCCTCCCTCCCTGTTACACACAACTCTGATCGGTTCCTCAACAGGGGATGCTGGGGATTACAGTTAAGAAGAGGACGGGGGAGCTGTTTCTACAAGGCGAACTCTATATTTCTTGGCAAGACTTGTTCAGAGGAGGTATGCCTTTGCCTTCCTCTGAGGCTGAGAGAGTGTGACTTGTACAAAGGGTTTCCCTGGCAGAGCTGGTCTCTAGAGTCAGAGTCCCAACACTCAAGCCGCAAATTGTTCTGGGAGAGAGTTGGAGTTGTCCCATCATCCCCATCCCCGCCCTGCTTGATTCCTACCAGAGGATCACTTCTTCGACCTGGGAAAGATGAATAAAATGCCTTCTCTTTCCTCCCCATCCACTCCCTTAAGAGCCAAGGTTTGCAGAGAGTTTACAACTTTAATCCATTTCCATCCAGAGACTTCAGCTTTAACTGGGTTTGGGTTTGACCCGGAGCAAAAACAGCCCCTCGCTTTAAACTTGATATAGAAATATTATATAGAAATATTATTTTGCCAGCTATAGATGCTATTATAATATTGTTGTTGTTTCTTTCCTCCAACAGGACCAAAGTTCAAATGAAGTCGCTCTCTCTCAGCCTCAGAGAAAGGCAAAGGCAAACCTCCTCTGAACAAATGTTGTCAACAAAACCCAAAACAAAACCGTGATAGGTTTTAAATCAGATACCCTTGAGCTTAATTTATCTTTCTCTCAATGAACAAGGCACTGCAACCTCAACTATATACTATTTTAACCCGAATTAATTGCTCCGGATTAATCTCAGGTTTGACAAACCATTTAATAAGGGTGACCAGATGGAGGACCTCCAAGAAAAAATGGAAGAAATGCCAAACTAAAGGCTTAAAAACACTATGCTAAATGTAAATGCATGCTGCTCGGCCATGTTCCAAATGAATTCCTCTTGGACAGAAGGTTGAGATGTAGGACATGTCCTGGAAAAGGAGGACGCTTGGTCACCCTTCGTTTAATACCTCTGGTTTGCTCTTAGAATAACGAATTGGGAGGCGTTTCAGCAATGAGGGCCCTCCACCGAAAACTAGAACTCCTGATCTGGCTTTTTTTAAGGAAAGTAATAATTCTGGGATCATTAGGGCAGACCCGCCTGGGGCTAATTCGGATCAGAGTCTCTACAGCAGCTGGGCAGGATATAACCTAAAGTAATCACTAATTTATTCACTTGGATTCTTCTGAGAAGAGTAAGGAGAGGTCTCCTTGGAAGAAAAATGCCCTTTTGCCACTCCTTTGGGGGGAGGAAAGGTCACTACAAAATGGATGGCCAGTTATCCTTCGTTGCTGAAGCCCTTCACTCCTATGTTTTTAAATACATTTCCCGCCCTATTCATAACCTTAATAACAAACCAGAGGTATTAAATGCAGGGCGACCAGACACGTCCTCCTTTTCCAGGACATGTCCTCCATTTCAACCTCCTGTCCAGGAGGAAATTTCAAAACGCCCTCCATTCGGAGCAGGAGTATAAAGCATGGATTTACATTTCTAGAAGTGTTTTTATCTTTTATTTTGGTCACGTCCTACAATTTTTTGCTAGAAGGTCCTCCATTTGGCGATGCCTTGTCCTCCTCTGCGGTTAGGACGTCGGGTCACCTTGATTAAATAGTTTACCAAACCTGGAATTAATTAATCCGGATTAAAATTGTAGATAGTTGAGGTTGCAAATGTATGCCCTATGCCCTGGGAGAAGGATAAATAAAACTCAGGGGTACCAGGGTGTCCTCATTTGCTCTTAGGACATCTGGTCACCCTGATTAAATAGTTTCCCAAACCTGGGATTAAACCGAATTAATTAATCCGGATTAAAATAGTAGATAGTTGAGGTTGTGAATTTATGACCTGTTCCCTGGAAGAAAGATAAATTAAGGTCAAGGGTACCAGGGTGTCTTCCTTTGCGGTTAGGACATATGGGCACCCTGATTAAATAGTTTCCCAAACCTGAGATTAATCCGGATTAAAATAGTATAGAGTTGAGGCTGCAATTTTATGTCCTATTTCCTGAGAGAAAGATAAATTAAACTCCAGGGTACAACAGGGCAATTTAGGACGAACGATACACAAACTTTGCCCTTACAGTGTATGTTGTTGTTACTCTGATTAAATAGTATACAGTTGTGTGTGGACGCCCGTACCTAATCCACGTTAAAAGCGGGCCAAGTGCGCAAAGTAGAGGCTTTAGCAGGGGATTTGGGGCCAGACAACCAGAAGGGCTGAGTCTCCTTCCCTTTAAAGGCCAGGAGAGGACGAGGAGAAAGAAAAAACGGAGGAAAAAGCCTCGAAATGATGAATTATCCGGCGCGGCGCGGCTCCATAAATCAATCCGGGTGCGATTCGCGATCAATCCCAACTAGTCATGAATATGCTAAGTAAAGCGCAGGACAGTGTTTTAGACAGTTATTTCTTCATTAAGGATCACTCCGCGATTCCTTTCGCCAACGCACATAATCTGATTTCCTTTTGATTTCCATTAGAGACAGTGAATAATGACATTTAATTTAGCCCCGCGCCCATAAAGAAAAAAACCCAGAGATATTTGCTCGTAATTGAATTACTGCCTGCTCCTCGCCGCGGTCTCATAACTTTCAATTATAACCCTGACAGCTGGGCGATATGAGTTGCCGGTTCCAACACTAAAAATAAAAGGTTAATCAGGAGTCGCTACCGGAGGAGCGCCAATTTATTTACGGCGCATTTCCACACTCCGTTGAAACGGGAGCCTTTAACAACAAGGGACAGGCTCGGCGGAGTCGGATTAGGAGGGAATTACTACGACTTTGGGGTCCCTCTCCTTCCTTACTCCCCCCCCCTAAAATAAAAACCCTAACCGACTTCTATTTAACCGATCAAACCCGATTTGCGTTAATTAAAAATCCAAAAATTTGCATTTTCTTATCTCCAGTCCCTTTTCTCTTGCAGACTTTTAAAATATTTTTGCAGAAAGGAGGAATTAAAATATTTTTTCTTATTAGAATTGCCACTGGAGGGAACATTTCAAAGCCTGCGAATACTTTCAAAGCCCTTTTCCTGTTACAACTCGAAATATTCAACTACCCGCAACGGTGTGTAAAAGGGGCTGAAAGAAATGCGTGCGGAATTGAATGCAATGTATTTATGTTTAATAGAAACTCTATAACTATTTTCATATATAATATATATATATAGAGAGAGAGAGAGAGAGAGAGAGAGATAATATATATCTATATACAGTATAATTTTTAGTCGCTTTGATTGTTTTATCACAGAAAAGTGGGATAGAAATAAAAGGTTTATTATTTGTTTCTCTCTCCTCTCTCTTTGTGTGTGGTGTATATGTATGTACAGTATGTACTGTGTGTGTCTCCTCTCTCTCTCTAGAGGCAAATATAGATATAGATGTAAAAAGGCTGCATCCAGGCTCTGGCAAAGAAACGACAAGAGCTTGGCCGAGTTGGAAAAGTGACACAAAAGTTGGTGTCGCCTCCAGCCAAAGTTTAATCTTTTTCCTTCATTGATCTCGGGCGACTAGATCCTTCTTCGGCAGTGCGGACAGAAAGGAAGGAAAGCGGTACAAGTCCCCCCTCCAGCTCGCCTTCTGAATATTTTAACTTTTCCCTCTATTTCCAGGTGTAGCAAGTCGCCGCCGCCGCCTTGCCCTTCCTTGGGATTATATTTATTATTATTTTTAAAGAAAACTCTTTGGGAAGTCCTGGTTTTTCCATTTATTTGGGGGTGAAAGCTTCCAAAGCAACGGGTATTTTAATTAAATTAAATTTTAATGTCAATGGCAGGTTTGTATGGGAAGGGGGGGCTGTCCCTAAGCTTTCTGAATACCGAGATCTAGCAGTCCCCAAGGGATGAAGAGACCCACAGAGAAAGAGACCCACACCGGGACGCCTAACGTGAAAACGGACCCCACCGAAACGAAGTAGGATTACAAGAAGGAAACGCTTAGGAGGGGTGTGGAGGCTACTTTTCAGCATGGAGACCTCCTCTCCCCCGTCCGCAAGAAAAACCAGAGAAATAGAAACCCGATTCAGTAAAAGGAGAAGGCTTTTCTTGCAATAACTCGACCACAATTCGCCTCCAAACGGGGCTTGATCTTCTTCACGTGTCTTTGACCCTGAAGTCAAGCTCCACAGGTTGATCTGATTAATTCCCTCTTTCTGCAAACCATCTGTTTCAGGGGAGGGATCGATGCTCGCCCTCAAAGCCTCCTCTTTCAGGCTAGGTTTTATTCGTTTTTCTTAACCCGATCTCTTAGGAACAGGACCAAACAACCGATTTTCTTACTTATTTAGCTATTTTAGAAACCTCTCCTTCCCTGCAAGCATCCTCTGTCTCCCAGTGGCACCTCAACCTCGGCCAAATCAATCTGCCAACTGTCCCAAGATAGTCGGCCGGATTTGGGAGACATTATCTTTGATTTTAAAGAGACGTGGGGGGGGGGGGGGGAGGGAAGAGCAGATGGGGCCCTATGAATTCAATATCCTCGTTATGCAAGTCAAATGGAGAGACGTTTTTCCCCTGAGCTGGGGTTAATCCAGTCCCAAAGCCCCCAAGCAGCCTCGCCTGAGCCAGGAAGGGGAGGCTGCATCCATACTGGAGCAATGATCCGGTTTGGCACCGCTTTTAGGTGCCAAACCGGATCATTGCTCCAGTGCGTCTGGAGTCGGGGTTGATCTCTGTCTTTGTGGCCTTACCTGGACCCTGGCTTCGGACAAGCCCAGCCTTTGACTCAGTTCCTCCCGCATAAAGGCGTCTGGATAGTGCGTCTCGTCGAAAAGTCTCTCCAACTCGTTGAGTTGCTCCAGGGTGAAGTTGGTGCGGCTTCGCCTCTGCTTCAGCTTGGTCTGTCCGTCTTCGTCCTCAGATTTCACCTCGTCCCGTTTCTCTTTGCACTCGTAGATCCCTGCGGGAAGAAGGCAATGCAAGCAAGTGAGACCCTGGACACCCAGTCGGAAAGGGCCTCCAAAGGGACTCAAGGCAACCTGGGGTCCTAAGCTTTCCAAGAGAAGAGGAGGTGGCTTTGGTTCAGCACCATGATTTTTTTTTCCTCTGAGTCAACAGTTCTCTAGTCAACTTTGTCACCATGGGCCTCTCCTTGCAACTGACTTCTCTGTCTCCCCCTCTTCACCTTCTATCCCAGGGCCCAGGGGGAAAAAAGGAACACCCCCCCCCCCCCCTAGCATTCCCCCCCAGATGAGCTACCCAAACCAAGAAGGGCAACGAAACGGGGAAGTAACGTGAGAGAAACGTCTCAGTTCCAGCTAGCTGCCTCCATAAGGGGGTTGGGGGGTTGCAAAGCCTTTGGCAGAGCCTTCCTACAGATGGGAGAAATAAAGATACCAACGATCTCTTGGCTACTCACTAAAACTATAAAGGGGGGGGGGGGGTTTTTTTTATTATTTATACATGCTTTATGATAAACCTAAGTATATTGTAGCACGCAGTTATGTAGTATAGCCTTGGCTCATAGTTTTGGTTACTAATATATCCTCACAAAGGATTGCAAAGGCAGTTATTAATATATAATATTGACCATAGTTTATAGGATAGTGTTGACTGCTAATATTTAATATTATATAGTATAATGTTGGCTACTAATGTCTATTAAGTATGGGTGTTAGTTATAGTACAGTATTAGCTAGCAATGTATGCTATAGTATTGGCTGCTAATGTCTACTAAGTGGTGCTACTAGTCTGTGGTATAGTATTGACTGCTAATGTATTGTGTAGTATTGACCACTGATGTCTAATAAGTATTGGTGCTAGTTTGTAGCCCAGTATTGTCTAGTAGTGTGTTTTTAGTATACTGTTGTCTCGTAATGTATAGTACAGTTGTCAACTAAGTATTGGTGTTCGTTTATAGAATAGTATTAGCAAGTAGTGTGTAGTAAGTGCTGGTACTAGTTTATAGTAGAGTATTGACTAGTAATGTTTAGTATAGTTTTGGCCACTAATGTCTTGTGAGTATTGGTGTAGGTTATGGAACATCATTATCAAGTAATGTCTAGTAAGTATTAGCACTAGTTTATAGCAGAATATTGGCTATTAATGTTTAGTATAGTTTTGACCACTAAGCTCTAGTAAGTATTGGTACTAGTTTATACAAGAATATTGGCTAGTAATGTACAGTATAGTTTTAACCATTAATGTCTAGTAAGTACTGGTACTGGTTTATAGAACAGTAATAGCAATAGCAAGTAATACCTAGTGAGTATTGGCACTAGTTTACAGTGGAGAATTGGCTAGTAATGTTTAGTCTGATAAGTGTCGGTGCTAGTTTCAGGGACAAATTCAGCTAGTAATGCATACAATCTTGGTTACAAATGCCTAGTCAGTGTTGGTGCTCGTTTATACTCCAGTCTTGGTTCCCAGGGTGGCAGGGGCAGCAGAGCCACATGCTGGCGCCTAGAAATATTCTTTCATGGAGGCACAGGGCCCAGATCAAAGGGACGAGACCTGGGCTGCATCAGCACTGGAGAAATAACCCCGGTTGACCCCACTTTAACTGCCAGGGCTCAAGGCTATGGAATTCTGGGAAGAGTCTGGAGCCCTGGCAGTTAAAGTCGGGGTCAACCAGAATTATTTCTCAGTGAGGATGCAGCCCTAGCGGGTTAAGAAAGCCTTGAATTCAGGAGTGTGGCCTAGCTGGGCTCTCACCACTATGCCCGGCTGCCTCTTCCAAGCCTGACTGTCTTCTCTCTTAGACTCTTAGTAGCTTGTTTTTTTCGGTTGGGGGGGGGGATTTTCCATTTCCAAAAGCAAGGGAGGGAGCCATGCTGCAGGAATCGTTGGAGGAGGGGAAAAGATGCTTCCAGAAAGGCTGAAGGAAGAGGGATGGGGGGGGGGGAGAGTGTCTGGGAACCAAGAGAGGGGCCTTTTCCTTGGGGAATTGCCCTCGAAGCCCCCCCAGGCCAAGGAGTGAATCCCACCTTATGGGATCCTCTTCCCCTCCCACCCAAAACCCCATTTCTGGGCACAGAGTCCAATAGGGTCCCCTTCCCTAGCGGCTTTAATTTTTCTGGAGGGGTGTGTGTTTCATTTTCTTCCTACAGTCTGTGGAGGGTCGTGGCCCTTGAGGTTTTTAGATTTCCTTAAACGGAACCCGCCAGACTCAAAACGGTCTTTCTTGGAAGGAAATGTCTTGGATTTCGGGAGCAAAGATATTTAGGCCGGGGATTGGGACGATCACAACCAAGGCTTGCAAAACAATGTGTCTCTCAATCAATATGGCTTTCCTTCCAGCAAGGAAAAAGAAAAAGAAAAAAATATAAAGGTTAAGGGTCGGGGCACTTGATCTCACTTAGGAGACACAATGAAAAGGCGAGGTACTTAAAATCCCTGCCCAAACCTCGGAGAGAGAGATCTTGTGATAGCTGTCTGGCGATTTTTAAAATTACGATTAAGAAATACATATTGCGTTACTCACAAAAATAATTTTAGGGTGGCAGACAGTCCTGTAGGGCAAAGAATCTAAGGGACTGTTGTGACTGAAATAAGGATTTTTCATCTGCTAGTGATTTGCACGGATTTATAAACCAGGATGTCTTCCCTCTGCAAACATTGAAACAATTGCCTCCCTCACATTTCTTCAGATAAATACCCGTGTTGTTTGTCCGTCTTTTGCCTATAGTATTTCTTGTATCACTTGGACAAGAGGGCGCCGTTTAGTTTGAAGACTGTCCTTCTGAAGTCAAGGTTTTGCCCAAAATCAATGACTTGAAAAATCTGTGAGAGAATGATTCTCTGACAAGGTATTCTTACGATTTTCCACAATCACACGTTCAGCGGAGGAGCGTTAAGTGCATGAAATACACTTTTCTACAAACTTACAGAGATAGCGATAACTAAAAAAAGCCCTATTAAATCGAGGTGCGGCTTCCTAAAATAACAATAGTGGAATCGGCAGCAGGGACTGAATTATTAGTACTGTATTGCACCCATTAAAAAAAGGAAACAGCACTCAATGATTCCCCCAAATAAAAGAGAAGGCCTTGTATATTTAAAATATATTTGTTCGCATTAGAATGATTCAACTGAGCTTATCCAGAAAGGAAAATACCGCCAGGATCGGGCGAGGGGCCACTAAGCACAACAAAAACGGGACCTTGGGGAAATTGGGATCAGACAGCAAGAAGGTTTTATTGAGTTACAGGGGCCCCATTTTTAAATGTTGATTTGGTTTCAAAGGGATGGCATCCTCATAGCCGTCTCAAATATCGAGATCATTCTCGGGTGTCGTCCAGATTTCAGAGAACAAATAAGATGGGAAGAGACTGCTGTGACAACGCGATCATTCGCTTTCAGTGGAATTGTTTTGAGGATCGTTAGCTTTCAGAGGAATTACAATTACTCTTGAAAGCATCTCTATAGGAGCGCATTGGCACACTGGTCCTTATTTCTCAGATATAAGGAAAGGATCATTATATTGAACAACCACCCCCACCCCCCGCCGGTAACCCAAGAGAGACGAAACCGGTCTAAATGGTCGAAAGGGACTCCTATTCGCACTTTCCTTTCCGTTCTTCCTCCCTTTGTTTTTGGTGCCTCCGGTGACCAGAGGAAAATAAAAGCCATCAATCGAAAAACGAGGCGAGGAATAAAAGGAGAGAAATCCCAGAAAGGAACTAGAAGGAAAGAACTGCCTTTGGGGGAAAGGGGATTCCGGACAAAACTTTGGGACTTAGGCTTTCCCTCTCAGGCCCCTGGATCTCCCCAAATGGCTTTGACAAGTCCAAACGGAGGCCACTCTGGGCAGAGAGCATTGATCCAGAGGTTCGATCCCTTCCTTACTCCGGATGAAGCAACAGGAAGCACCCATTTTCAGAGGCTGATCGCCCCTGGTCCTTTTAGTTCCACCCGTTTCTTTTCCCTCCTATTGTTTGGGATCTTTAAAAAATGAGAAGCGGGGGAAAGAAGGGAAGTTTGAGCTTTCCGGCCCCAACAAACGTCCACCAAAGCGCCTACTTTGGGCAACGTGGATCTTTTTTTTAAAAGTGAGCAAAGGGAGCTCTGTCTCATCTGCTCCAGGAAGGGTCCTGGGGAGGGGAAGAAAAAGAGGAGAAGCTTCTAACGTGAACAGTTATCTTTCAGTGGTGAGTTCGAGCCCAGGCGGGGCTCCCAGGTCAACTCAGCCTTCCCTCCTTTGGGTCAAAGGAAACCCCAGCTGTTTAGGGGGCAGTGGGCTGAGAGATCGGAGGAAGCCGGGAGCGCTGTGGCTTACCTTCGGTGTTCCTGGCGGCGTGGCCGAAGGCGTCCTTGAGCTTGCCGTCCTTGTCGCCCTCGGCGGGGATGGCTCCGGCGTGGTCCTTGAAGAGGTGGACCGGGCAGTGGGCCCCGCTCTCGGCCAGTTCTTGCAGGCTGCCCGCCTCCGAGGGGCCCAGCTCCCGGGAGCGAGCCAGACCGCTCTCCAAAACTTCCCGGTAGGTGATGGTCTCCTTCTTGTGTCCTCCACCTCCTCCTCCTCCTCCACCGCCACCTCCTCCTCCGCCTCCTCCGCTGCTACTCTCTTTGCCTTTCTGGTCAAAGGATTTGGAGACAAACGCCGTCAATTCTTCCATGGCGGAGAAGAAGAAGCGGGGGAAGAGACCCCGGGAGGGGGGTCTCTCTGCGTGTCTCTCTCTTTGGATCCACCACGAAGAGAGCCTCTTTGGCGTGGCGCACCCGGGCTGGCTCTTTTTCCAAATGTTGCCCTCGCTCGGGAGGTCCTATTAAGCTCAGTGGGATGGGGCGGGCGGGCGGGCACGAGTGGGGAAAGGCAAGGCAAGGCAAGGCAAGGCAAGGGGGGCGAAGGCGCGTGGGTGGGAGGTGGGGGCTGTGCACGCGCAGGCGCGCCCCCGATCTGGCAGCCTTTCCTCCTCCTCCTCCTCCTCCTCCTCCTTGCGCCGACGACACTGGATCGGGGTGTCTGTGTGTTTGTGTGTGTGTTTATGGGGGGATCCTGGGAGTCTGGCTCCGTCTGGCCTGGCTGCCTTGGGATGGGAGATCCCCCCTATTTATTTATTCGTGGCTCCCGGGCCGCCCAGCCCCGCCGCCTCCGCCTCCTCCTCCGCCGCTGCCGAGGGCGCTGTCGCCGGCAATTAGGGCCCGGCTCCCCCGCCTCCGTCCCCGCCGCAATTGGCTTCTTCCTCGGCGTCTCATCACGCGTTGGCATCCGCCGCCCCTGGCTTTGCGGGAGCCAGAGCCCACCGACAGACACACAGAGAGAGCCAGGAACCCAATGAAATGCTTCCCCCTCCTCTCTTCCCAGCCCCAGCCCCTCAACAGCATCCCCTCCTTCTCTTCCTCCTCCTCCTCCTCTTCTTCTTCTCTTCCCCAACAGGTATCTCTTTCCCTTTCTCTTTCTCTGCTTTCTCTTCCCTGGCTTGCTAGATCCAAAGGGAAAGGCCAGGGCCGGTAGGAGAGGGAGCCCAGGTGGGGACTCAGGAGGAAAAGAAGACTTGCGGGGCTCTCTGGAGACCCGCTCGGAAGGAAGGCCCCCGTCCTGGATCTCTCTCTCTCTCTCTCTCTCTGCCGGGAAAAGGGGGAGACAAGGAAGAAAAGAGAGCAAAGCGGAGCGGTCACTGAAAAGGTAAATCTGGGCCAAGGAGCTTAAATATGTTCGCCACTTTGATTGTTTTTACAACAGAAAAGCAGGGTATAAATAAAAGTTTTATTATTTATTTACTGTATTTATTTATTGAAGTCCTTGGGTTGGAGGCGTGGAACCGTTTCCCTGTTTGGTTTGGGATTGTCAAGCTTGTGTCTTCATTGTTGTTGTCGTTGTTGGTACTGAGGTGTTGTTTCAGACCCTTCGCTTTCTTTTCAACTCCCTTCTTCCCCCAAGATCTAAAAAGCGTCTGTGAGTTTGGTCAGGGAGGCCCCACGGAGGTCAGGGAAACTTTCTCCCCTGTGTGTGTGTGTGTGAGAGAGAGAGAGAGAGAGAGAGAGAGTGTGTGTGTGTGTGAGAGAGAGAGAGAGAGAGAGAGAGTGTGTTTCAGGAAACCTTGTGGTTTGTTGTTGTCTGCCTTCAAGCCGTTTCCGACTTAGGGCCACCTGAGGCGAACCTGCCCTGGGTTTTTCTTGGCAAGATTTGTTCGGGGGAGGCTTGACCTTGCCTGCCCCCGAGGCTGAGACTGTGTGACTCTCCCCAGAGGTTTCGTGACTGAGCTGGAAACTGAACCCCGCTCTCCAGAGCCCGACATTCAAACCACTAGGCCACGAACCCCTGATATTAAAGGGAAATGGGGCAGGTTCTCCGAAGGAGTGTGAGTTTGGCTTGTCCGGAAGAGAGAGAGAGAGGAAGAGGTCTCTTTCCTAATACCGTCAAATGCCGAAGGATCTTTGCCTGTTTGCAGCAACTACAAAAAATACATTAAAACAAAAAAGAAAGAGAAAGAAAGAAAGAAAGAAAGAAAGAAAGAAAGAAAGAAAGAAAGCTGAAGACTCCTGTAGCCCCTTAAAAACGACAAACGCGTCGCTGTGGAAGAAACTTTGCTGGGCCTCTGATGGAGGTGGACTTGGGTCCATTTTAATCATGGTGATCTAATCTTGGTCTACTCAGGGGAAGGACCCTGCAGTTGGATGGGGCTTGCTCCGAAGTAAATGAACGTGGGCTAGATTTGAAGGTGTCTCCCAGAACTCTGTTCCTCCTCCTCCCTCTCTTCCTCCCTCCCTTTGATGTCGCCTCCAGAAACACGAGAAACACCAGATGTGCCTGCCTCTCTTGTCTTTCTATCGATCCCATCGATTTTCTACAAACCCACACCTGGGAGATTGTCAGAGGATGGTTGATAGGAAGGAAGAGCTCTCCTTTACCAGAGAGAAAAAAGCCTGTACACTACTATTATTTTCATTGTTGTTGCCGCAGCTGCTGCTATTATTATTATTATTATTATTATTATTAAACTACGCGCTGCCAGGCTTGAACGCAGCAGTCTGGTTTCTTTCCTCCACTTCAAAGCAGCCGACAGGGATCTATTTCCCTGGCGTTAGGACTGAATGCCCCCCCACCGAAAAAACACGCGTGGATCCTGTTCTTATTCGCCCAGAAACGATCTAGGCGGATTTATTGCTTCCGGATCCCCTAAATCGGGAGGCTTAAAATTAAAAGACTCAGTCCTAAAGCCTCTTTGATTTGAAACAAGCCTTAACCGCACTGAGGCTTATTGCCGGGTGGAACCGTTCCCTGGCGCTCTTTTTTATGAGTGATTTGGAACCCTTTAAAAATCCACGGCGTTTCTTTTTTCCCTTCATAAAGTAAAGATGCCTTAGCATTCCGTTGCCGGCAGCTGCAGTTCCCACTCGAGTCCTTGGGCGCAAAGGGCGGTCTCCGTGCAACTACATTCATTTGCACATATTAGCGCAAACGCCAGAGAGAGAGAGAGAGAGAGAGAGAGATCGGCTGGTGGTTTCCTCCCATTTGTGTGTGTGCGTGTGTTTGTGTGTGTGTCTGGTTGGGAAAGAGATTGGTGGGGGGAGAAATAAAGGACCACATCCCAAATCTCAGCGGGAAGTTTGTTCCTTCAAAGGATGAAGGATCCAAAGGGGAATCTGGTCCAATCGGATGCCTCCAAAGGCGTGATTCCTCCCCATTTAAAAGCGTGGCAGAACGAAAAAGAATTAATTCTCTCCAGTCGCGGTTTCTAGCCTCGCCTCTGGAAGGGAAGCATTGATTAATGGACCTCCATCATGTCGCCACCTCTTTTCTATTGTGAGGCTGCTTCTTTGGAATAATGATTTTTTCTTTCTTGGTAGTTGCTTCTCCACTTCACGCACACACACACACACACACACAGCTAGTCTAAAACTCAAGCTCCTGATAATTTTCCTCCACGGGCCTTGTGTCTGTGTGTGTGGCTGTGGATGTGGATGTGTATTGTGACTTTACGGGAAACCCTAACGCCACCCTTCCGTGGGGTTCTCTTGGCAAGATTTATCCAGACTGGTTTGCCATTGAGGTTGAGAGAGTGTGATTCGCCCAAGGTGGGCTTCCGCGATTTACTCCCGGAATGAGCCTGGGCAAGTCACACTCTCTCAGCCTCAGAGGATGGCCATAGCAAACAACCTCTGAAGAAACGGGCCAAGAAAACCCTAGCATAGGCTTGCCATGGGTCGGGAATGACTTGAAGGCACACAACAACAACAACAACAACAACAACAACCGATAGTCTATAGCTTTGCAGCCTCCAAGGTTTAACAAAAGGCCAGAACAACCTCTCTTTCTGTCTGCCTCCACGGCGGTGAAATAATCGGGTTTGACCCCACTTTAACTGCCATGGGTCAAGGCTATGGAATTCTGGGAATGGTAGTTTGTTGTGGCACCAGGCAGTTAAAGTGGGGTCAAATTGGATTATTTCACTTGTGCAGAGGCAGCCTTACTCACTGTTTGCCCCCTCCGCCCCCCTTTATCCCGAAGGCTGTTTTTAATTAATGGCCTGCGACTCCCACCAGCAGCCTTGGCACCTCCACCGAGACAGAGGAAACAATTAATAAAAGCCCTTTGTGTAAAAAGGAGATCAATCCTTCCCGGCGTGCTTTTGAAAACCTTTCTCGGGAGGAAGGTTCGGTCTGGACGACGGGGGGCTGGGTGAGGCTTCTACTCTGAAGTGGGGGTCTCCCGAGATTGCAAAGGGTGGCGATGGCGCCCCTCAGAGGCCAGCCAGAGAGGGCCAAGGTCTCTTCATGACCACCACCCCCCCCGAAAAAGACCCACCGAGGCATCACTAAATAATCCCTGGAAAGGTGGGGGTCTGTTGTCTCTGATCTGGCCCAAGCCTTCCTTCTGACCTGTGCCAAGGATTGGAAACATCAAGGAAGGGAAGGATTACTAAATAGTCAGCCCTCGCCATCTTCTTGCCTTCTACTATATATTTGTGTGTGTGTGTGTGTGTGTGTGTGTGTGTCTGTGTCTGTGTCTGTGTCTGTGTCTGAGAGATCTTGGCAATATGATCTGTCTGTCTGTCTGTCTGTCTGTCTGTCTGTCTGTCTATCTATCTATCTATCTATCTATCTATCTATCTATCTATCTATCTATCTATCTATCT
>NC_056524.1:96809537-96841780 GCF_019175285.1 Sceloporus undulatus
CCCTCTCCCCCTTGCAAAGACCGGAACCTAAATAGATGGATGATAGATAGCCCTTGGTAGATGATAGCTCTAGCCATAGATAAACTAAATGCATCACTAAATGCATCTGAAGAAGTACACTTAACTCTCCGAAAGCTCATGCTATCAACTTCTTTCTTTCAGTTAGTCTCAAGATCTCTCTACATACTATTTAGGATCCAGACATTGATATCAATCCAGCCATCGCTATCTAGGATGTAGTTAGGATCCAGTCATTGATGTCTATCTAGCCATCGATATCTATGATCTATTTAGGATTCAGCCATTGATATCTGTCCAGCCATCGATATCTATCATCTATCTATTTAGGATCCAGCCCTTGTTGGGAGGGGGAAGAGAGGCATGGGATGTTTTAAATTATTAACGAATTAAACAAGTTAAAACAAATATGATAGTTGCGATTCTCTCCATTAATCTCTCTTCTTGACCAAGCTGTTCACCCAGAAAGAGAAAGGCTAATTTGACCGACTATTTCACAGGGCACCGAGGATTAGCCAAGGTGGGAATGGGAAGATCGACCCATACATTCACAAGACCACCGTGAGTCCCCCAAGAGAAAAGTCTCAGATAATTCAGGAGGGTTTACTTCCTTCTGAGTACGAATTACAGATGAAGCCCAAGGAAGCCGGTCGCACTGAAAGTGGGTCGAAAAGGGGAAGCTAAAGGGTGGTAAGGGACAACTAATAGGTCTTCGGGTGATTTAGGAGAGTGTCTTTGGGTGGAGAGCAAGACTTGGTGTTTGGATTATGAATGCAAACAACCAAAGTTCCAAGCCACCCCAAATGAGTGAGAACAAGGAGGCATATCAAACTTTGCCCTCAGATTTTCTTCAGCAGCTCCAAGGAAATTGAAAGGAAATTTTCTTTTGGTCCCCATAGAAGAGCCATCTCCTTGGGGTGGGTAGTTTTGGTAGTTTTGCTGCCCCTGCAGATACCACAGGGGGAAAAAGGGATGAAGCGGAGGCAAATTTAAGCATCTCACCAACAGAGGGAAGAATTTCCTCTATGGGTCCCAACACTCCCCATTCTCACAAATTTGGTTCCTCCCCCGGGAAGCCCTTAAGGCATCCCTGCCTTTCTTCTGCCAAGTCAAAAATGCAAAAATAGTCCTGCACGTGAGCAGTAGTAAGTCATGTGACAATCCTCAGCCAATAGCCATTTCCTTCCATGAGGAGCCCCAGTTAAACTAACACGTGTTAAGCCTTCACACCTCCAGGTGTATAAAAGCCCCGGTTCTTTTCCTTTGCTGGGGGAGAGATCGTGTGGAAAGGGGTCCGAAGACAGCAGCGAGAGACTTGATTGCTGGATGTCTAGTAAAGTTTGTTCAGTTAATTCTCAATGGTAATGGGTAGAGTTTCATTGCCAACTCTTGGTCAGTTGGAATGCTTGGATAGTAATGAGGATCCTACTAATCCTCCTGAGTGATGGATCCGAGTCATACTGGGTCATGAAAAACCACGGGGTTTTTCCTTGGGCAAGTCACACTCTCTCAGCCTCAGAGGATGGCCATGGCAAACCCCCTCTGAAGAATCTTGCCAAGAAAGCCCCACGACCGATAGGGTTGCCATGGGTCAAAAATGATTTGTACGCAACAACAAACGTGTTAAACTAATTCGCTGAAACCTTGGCAAGCCCAGCTAGAGCAGACCTATTAGCTCCCTTGTTGAATGAGGAGGCACCAGTGTCTGATTCTCTGGCTTGCCTCCGGACTGCACAAACCAATCCAATCTGACACTACTGTATTGCCTTGGCTCAGTGCTATGGAATCCTGGGAACTGTAGTTTGCCGTGGCCCCAGGGCTCTCTGGCAGAAAAAGCCCGATGTCTCACAAAAGTACCATTCCTAGAATTCCACAGCACTGAGCCATGGCTGTTAAAGTGGATTCTCTCTGACGTGTCTCTGCAGCCTGTGGCTCTTCTGTAGGACTTTTAGGGATCTGGGCCAACTTCTTCGGGAGTGGGAGTCGACCTTTTTCCTCAAAGCCCATCCAATTGGGACTGATCTCTTGAGATTCTCCAAGCAGGCAGAGTCAAGATTCAAGGGAGACTGCCAGCAGACCTGGAACTCAGAACCGAATGCTGGAAGGTGGGCTCCTCATGGTGCCCTATAGAGACCCCATTGTAGGTAGTTGAGAGGGCTCTTCCCACTCCCGTTTCCCTGCAGATCTTTGCATCTAGGGACCCTTGCTCTCTCTGGGGCTGGAAACACAACGCCGGGGAGTGTGTGTGTGTGGGTCAGGGACAGAGGAGGGCTGTGCCATTCCCAGCCCTCCTGGCAGGATCCAGGGGGTGGAGGGAGGAGGGAACCTTGCTTTTCCCATATAAGGGCCCTACTGAAGGCCAGCCGGGGAAGCAAAACCGCGGCCATATTTCTCCCCTTGACAGGTTTACGAGCGTCCCGTGGCAAACATAGGTTCGCCTATTTGCAACACAAATTAGGGTTCCTTCTCGAGGAGGAGCGGATGAATTGGACCTTGGAAGGAGGAAAGGGGGGCTGAGGAGGAGGGAAAGGGAGGGGGAGAGGCCCCAAAGGCTTGATGTGTCAGGCAAGGAGGGCCTGGAGAGATGGAGCAGGTGACCATCCATCCATGGTCCTACCTCCGAGTTGCCCCTTTTGCCTTGCCAGGGCCGGATCGAGACCTCTGGCCTCGGGGAGGGTCCCATGGCAAGGAAGGGGGGATGCGCAGGAGCCTTTCCCAGCCTTCTCTGGGCCTCTGCCCAAATTCCGGGAAAGGGCTTCGCAGCGGTGCCCACACAGGGAGAAAAGCAGCAGTGGAGAGCCAGACCCTCCCATGCCAACTGTTAACGACTTCTTCTCCGGCCCTGGGAGGTAGAGAGAAGGAGATCAGGAAGGAGAGATGCTTTCCAAGCCCCTAGTTCCCCTTGAAACCAGAACTGAGTCGTCTTTTAGACTCTCCTTGCATCCACACTGCAGAAATAATCCGCTTTGACACCACTTTCACTGCCACGGCTCCCTGCTATGGAATTCGGGGAAGGGCAGTTTGTTGCGGCACCACAACAAGATATCCTTCCAGGTATCCCGCATAGCCTTAAGCCGCAGCAGTGAAAGTGCGATCAAACCAGATTATTTCTGCAGTGTGGATGCATCAGAGTCCACTCCAGCGCCATCCATTCGTGGCCAAAATAAAAGGCTTCAGGTTGCTTCATAATAAAACATATCACCCTCACACCAGATTTCAAAGTAGTGAAACACAGAGAAAAAGCACACACACACACACACTTTAACTGTCCTATAGAAGAAGGGAGATAGAAACAGCCCTTTCAGCTATTTTGTCGCTTATTTCTCTTCCTACATTCCTTTAACCAAAGAAAAATTATCATCGTTGTTTAGTTTGGTGAGACCAGCTCTGGTCCGGGTGACCAGATGTCCTCCTTTTCCAAGACATGTCCTATACTTCTACCGTCGGTCGAAGTGGGGATTTTAAAATGTCCTCCATTTTGAAATGATGATGATGATGGATGATGATGTTGATGAGGATGATGGGTATCCCGCTCTTTTCCGACAACGGGACGCAGAGCGGCTCACAATATTAAACTGAACAGCGCAAAGGGATACTTTAGTTGACATGAGCGTATATTGACATGAGGGTTTTTTTTAGCTCTTGTTTTGGCAACGTCCTCCATTGTGGCTTGGATGCCTACATGTGCGCCGCCCTTGTCCTCGGGTCACCCTGGCTCTGGCAGCCATCCCAAATGGATGACGGAAACGTCGGGATGAATCGAAAGTGGGCAGCTGCAAGAAGTGGCGCTACCCTTGGGACACAGTTCAATGCTAATGATTCTAGCAGCATCCGATCTGATAGTTCAACACTGCCCTCAGCAACATCTGGTCGAGTATGAACCAAAGAAGATCAATATCATCATCACAACACAAACAACAGGAAGAACAGCCCCATTGCTTGGCTTATTGCATTTTAGAGTAACCCCAGGGTGTGAAGGGGAAAGCGCCCCCGCTGGCCTGCCCTAATTACCCGCTGCCCTGCGTGCCCTAGAGTCCAGGCAAGGAGTCTTCTGGCCTCCCCTGAGTTTGGAAATTGAGACCGCTCGGGAGGATGTGTAGACCATCTGGCTCTGAGGGGTGGCTTCTTGCACCCTCCCCTCCTTCAAAACCCCACCAGGAAGTGTTTGCAAAGGAAGGGACCCAATGCCCAGAGGGGTGAGGATAGGCAGCATCCTTGGAAGGGCTAGGCCCACTTTAAATCTATGGCCCACCGATAGTTGCTATTGAATTGGAGACAGGACCCATCCTTCCTATCATGGAAGGATGGAAGAAAAACCAAGCAAGCAAGGCAAGTGGCCTCTCGTTTGACCAAAACTATTGGGCTGGATTTGAACACAAGCGACCACCACTACAGTTTCGACATCCTCAAACTCTGGCCTTCCAGCTAGTTTGGACTTTCAAACCCAGACATTGATGGGCCAAGATGTCTGAGGCTTCTGGGAGTGAAGTCCAAACCTAAAAGGACCAGAGTTTGGGCATCACTGGCTTAAAAGTTTTAAAAGTGCTAGAACTGTACACAGGTTTCCCCGTTGTTCTTGTTGTTGTGTCCCTTCAAGTGGTTTCCGATTATGACCACTCTAAAGCAAGCCTATCATGGGTTTTCTTGGCAAGGTTGGTTCAAGGTGGTTTGCCATGCTTTCCCCTGAGGCGTGAGAGAGTGTGACTTGCCTCAGTCCCCAGTGGGTTTCATGGCCGAGCTGGGAATTCACTTTAACTCTGCCTCATACTCAAAGCTAGGGAACACGGGGGTTTGTAGTTCCTCTCTGGTGCCACAACAGAATCCCACAGCCTTGAGCCGCGAGGGCAGTTATAGTGGTGTGCAAACCCGGTTATTTCTGCGTGGGCAGAGGCAGCCCTGGACAGCTTTAACCCGAGGCTACCTAAACCTTGGGACCCTTCCGGGGAAAAGGCGGCATACACACGAAACGAAATGGAATGAAACCAATAACTAACCCATAGGGGTTTTTTGGTGGGTTTTTCGGGCAAAGTGGCCATGTTCTAGAGGAGTTTATTCCCGACTTTCGCCAGCATCTGTAACATCTGAAACCTGAGTCTGAAACCCATTTCGACAGCCTAAAATATTTTGCCTTTTCTATCTCTTTTCTTTTTCTCTTTCAGCGTTAAATGGCTCTCTCTTTTCTTGCTTGGCTTTCCACCTCTAGGGGCCATCCAATATTTATAAGGATCGATCGAGAGGATCCAGAGGGAGTTTTTCTCTCCCCCCCCAAAACAAAACAAGTTTCATAGAAGACGATTGCCTCCCCCCCCCCGAAAAAGACAATTAATTCCCACGCGTCCCTTTATTCTCTTTATTCGACTGAACAATTGCGTGCGTGCCTCCCGCGAGGAGGAGGAGGGAGGAGGGCATAGCTTTAATTCAAAGAAAGGGGGGGGATCGTCGTCCTGATCATGAATGGATTGGATTGATCCCCCTCCCGCGCTTGGGGCCCCTGCGAAAATGGCAGCAAAGAAAGGCCTGATTATAGCGAGGGAATGCTTCGCCCTTCTCACGTGACGCCACTCCCCCCCCCCCTAAATTTAAAATATTAGGGATCATCCGATGGTCGCCACAGGAGGGACGAACGCCGGGATGAATCAGCTTTTTAGATTCGGAAGAAGACCAGGCCGTCCAGAAAACTGGGAAGGGGGTGGCGGGTGGGGGGGGGGGGGGGAGGGGGGTGATCGAGGTGGGCGGAGACCCCAGATCGTGGCGTGTGCGGGCTGGCCAGTGGGGATGGGGAGCGGTGCTGACGGCGCCGGGGTGGCGCAAGGAGGGCCGGGTGGTGGGAGGTGGTGGGGTCCTCGCGGTGTGGGTCCAGACCTGAACGTTAGCAGTGTCGTTCCAGGGGAGGGGGGTAGTGGAGTGTGGGCCAAAACATCCTCCCTTTGGACTGGAGCTAAGAGCGCGAAGCGTGGGATGGGGCGTTTCAAGGGAGTGTTGTGGGAGGGGGGGGTGGTTAGATTTGTGAGGTCGGGTGTGGGTGGCAGAGTGGGTGGGCGGCGTGTGGGGGGGGGGTTGGCGCGTGGGGGTAGTAGGGTGGGGTGGCCCGGGTGGCCGGAGTTTTGGGGGGGCTGGTGGCCAAAGTGGTTTGCCTGCCGGGGTGGGGGGGGGTGGGTGTGTGGTGGGGGGTGAGGGGTGTGGGGAGAGGGGGGGGGTGGGGGGTGGGGTGGGGGGGGATGGAGGGTGAGACGCGGGGTGTGCAGAGGCCCTGGAGTGCGTTTGCGGCGGCGGGGCGAGCGGGCGACAACAAAAAAACCGCCCAGAAGGAAAGAGCGAGTTATAGTGATATGCTTCAATAGTTACAGATCGCGGTCCGCAAGATGCGTAACGTACTATCATAAGCAACGAAGAACGCGACAAATTGACGACTGAGAGCTAAAAAGAATCGGGCTGGATGGGTATCCGAGAGTCTATGAGCGACAGATAATGACATATAGAGGTGCGGGGTGGAGGAGATGCAGGGGTGAGTGCGTGACGTGCGGTGGGGACGGAGAGGGAGAGAATAAGCTGGGAGGATGGGAGAGGAGGGTGACAAGGGTAGAGGACAGTAGAAGGGGATGAGATATGTATATGTAGGGTGTGGTTGGGAAGATTGTGTGCGAGCAGCACCGAGCGTGCACGGCGGGTGGCCTAGTCGGGCTAGAGGTCTGATCTCAACTACACTACGAATCTGAGCTGCAAACACACATCAGATAGTGTGCGAAAGTGATCACATACGAGGTAGTTACAGTTCTCGTAGGAGAGATAGAAGCTAGGTGCTTCATCGCTAAGTCAATAGAAAGATACAACTCTCACACCGTCGAGATCACTATCAGGGTATGTCTCGGCTGTTGAGCATAGTGTCTCTCTGTCGCAACCGGGGGGTTGTGTCTCTAAGTTATAGTGCGGAGTGTGAGTCAGAGGGGTCTGCTCATTAAGTGGAAGTACATAGTAAAGAGAAGTGCAAGAGTGCGCGGTAAGTCGTCATGTGAGGATGCTGAGATGGGGAGTATAAGATGCTCATGGAGTAGAGAGAAGAAATAAAATAGATAGGTCGTGGGGTGGCAGAGTCGTGTGGGTGCCCGGGGTGAGAGAGCAATCAAAGATATAGACGCAGCGTGTATAGATTAATAACAACATAGATCAATGCAAACATCGAAATTGAAGAAAACTAAAATAAAAGAACAAAAAGGGCGCAGAGGCGTTACATAGACACACAGAACATACTCATACTAACAATATAAGTACAGAAAGAAAAGTAGAGTTATATACTTAATATCTAATGGAATAAGAAAGCGTTCTCACAACCTATCGTAAGATAATTAAAGATCCAATATTGGGCAGAGAGATAGAAGTAGATATACTATAAAAAAGACACCTTTGCTAAGTATGGGTAAATTCTTTGTATAACAATCGACATAGACAATACTAATAGACATAAATAAGATCCGCTATAATAATAAACATCATTATAGATGGGATAAAACGAAAATACATTTCCTTTGGCCTGCGCATATAATAGAGCGACATATAGATGGTGTCAAGAAAAATACAGATACATATATAGAATTCTATTCCCTTGTCATAATGTGTAGTGTGTGTGTGTGGGTGTTTCATAAAAGTCTAGACCAGACCTAATTACCTGATATCTAGCTGCATATAGCTTATGGAGTCCACAAACACACACATACCATATCTACATACTCCCTAGGTGAGGGTGTGTGTATAAATATCCCTTTGAAGCGGAGCTTCCTCACGTCTAAAGTATTCATGTTTGAACCTCCAGAAGGATCTAAAAACTTTCAAAGGGACAACAGGAGGATGAGGTAGAGGTGAAGATAGATGACCCTAGGAGCAGATGCTGTAATCTTCCTCTCCTCCTTTCCTTTGCGCAGAGAGAGGGCCAGGCCTGTGCTTGGTGGACGGTTGGCCTTGTTTCCAGAGAGAAAGAAGCGACCCTTCTTCCCTCTCACAAAGGCGAAGCTGTCGGGGGTGAAGCTCACACGCCGGAAGGCTATCTATGGGGCCGAAGTTTGGGGGTCCTTCTGATTTCCTTGCTGGGGGGATTAGGAAGGGGTTCTTTTCTCAGCGTGAAAAGACTAGGGGGGGCATATCCAGCCAGGCTCAATAACTGCTTCAGCTCGGCGCATCGCCTGGTGGCGTTTTGCATTTTCCCAGAGAGGAAAATATCAGAATAAGCGGAGTTTCTGTCACCCCTTCCTCGGCTATAAAAACCTTAACCATCGGAGAGGATAGAACGATGATGAAGCCAGGACTGCGCTTATTCATCTTCCTAAACTCATTTTTGCGCGAACGGCCTTGTTAAAAAAACAAAACAACCCTCCTCTTTCTCGTTATAATGCTTGGGGAGCTGTTCAGCAATATTTAAAAGAGAAAGGAAGGTAGAATTGCTCCCGTTCATGGATCTATCCTCTCCTTGGAAACCAAGCGCCCACCCTAGGCTCAGGCGGCGAGTCCGCTCTAACAACAGCCTGCAAAGTAGATCCGTTTCATGCTGAGTTGCATCCCCCTTCTCTTCTTTCTTTCTTTTACAGAGGGCTTCTTCTTTCTCAGGGCTCTGCCCAAACTGCGCTTGGAATCCCAGGACCCCAGCCTCGAGGCACAGGACCTGAAGCCTGAAAAGGTTATCCCCGAGCTGTTGCAGAAGCCGCGATAAGCCGCACACAGCGAGAGCAAGTTGGAGAGTTTCCAGGGGGAACGCCTTCTGATTGCAGGCCGACTTCTTTCAGCCCGATGCGGTGTCATTTCTCCCAAACCAAGATGATTCAACAGGGACCGACGGTCCTCCCCAGGACCTGTTCCCGTCCAGGTCACCGTCAGGGAGTCCCAAAATACCCCATTTTGGTGCGACGAAGAAGAATTACATTTTAGTCAGTAGTGTTTTTTAGCTTGATTGGTCATGTCCTCGTTTTCCTGGATAGGTCCTACCTTTTGCAGTGCCTCGTCCCTTGCTGCGGACCCATCGGCCTTCACAGCGAGAAAGCAAAGCCAACACAGTCCAAATAAAAACATTCAAACCCTTGGCAATTGGCTCTTGGTCGCTGTGTGTTCAAGGGCGAGAAGGAAAGGAAAAAAGCCCGTTCATGGACAGCCAGAGATTTCCGAGAGTTTGTTCTCAGGACCTTGCATCTTGCGGGGTCCTCTCCTTTCCCCCCCTTGTGGAAAAAAAAAAGAGGAAAAAGAAATAGAGGAAAAAAAGAAAGTTAGTGAAAGTTAGTGATAAAGCCTGAAAATACAAGAGCTATCCCAAGAAACCAACACCGACCAGACCTGTCCTATATGAATTACATTGTCCAGCTTGGGAGAGTTCGCCGTTGGTCCCAAGAAGAACAAGAGAAGAAGAGCCCCTGACAATCAGTTCCAGATGTTCCTGCCTTTCTATATACCCTCCCTAGACACCATGGTATGATAAGAAGGAAACTCGTAGTTTGCTACAGTATTGATCCCATCGAGACACAGCTTGCGAGGTCCAAAAGGAAAAGTAACTTTCCCTAGCTCTGCTGCCTAGCAAGAGCTGGGTGGCGGTTGAATAAATTTCTCGCTGTGTGTGTTGAGGCTTGCCATCACGGTTCCACAACGGAGTCAATGAAAACGGGCATGTTGTCTTGCGAGGGCGCCAAGGGAATATTTTTGCGTGGCGGGAGGGTGGTGGAAGCGAGGAAGTCGCAAATTGTTCACTTTCTCTCTCTCTCTTCTCCCATTAGTTTTATTTCATTCCTAGGAACTGTTTCTCCTTCAATTCACCATGATCGCCCTTTCCCAGATGTGAATGGCTTTTGCACACATGAGGTCTAAGGGATCCACTCTTTTATTCAGATGCATTTCACGATGCCCTCGGGAAGCAGCCCTGTGGTTGTGGGCTTGTGACTTCTTCTTCTTCTCTTCTGTCTTCTTTCTTCTTTTTCATTATTATTATTATTATTTATATTATATTTATTATATTGCTTAAAAGTTATTTAGCCCTGCCACCCTGTGCGCATCCTGAGAGTAAACCCATTGAACGCCATGGACTTCAGTCGAAAAGAATGTCCTTCATTTGGATTTTTCAATGATATCTTGACGGTCTCATGGCCATTGGAGAAGGAACCGATTGCAACAGAAAAAGATGCAGCCGGCATGTGTTACAGGCTGGAGTTCAGATTTACAGGGAAGGAACCCCAAACTTCCTGTGAATAAATATGGGCAAGAAACTCGCGAGATAGGGTCGCCTGATGAGTCGAGTCGTGCGGTAAGCCGCTTGGAGTCCAGGTTTGTGGGGAGAAAGCAGGATACACAATCGATGATGAATGATGTGACCACTACCACCAACAGCCACGAACTACAGCGCGTGTGTAAATTTACAGCGCTGTCATAAATAAGGTAATAATAATAATAATAATAATAATACAAAAGACTGCAAAGAAGCCGCAGTGGTCTGATCCGCACTGCAGAAATAATGTGTGGGATACCTCTTAAACTGCCATGGCTGGACGCTAGTTAGTTCTGGGATCGTAGTTTCTGTGAGATGTTTACCCATCTGTCAGAGAGCCCTGGTGCAACATCAAACTTACAAATCCCAAAATCCCATAGGAGGAGCCATGGCAGTTAAGCGGTGCCAGCCAGCAATCCCTGGGGCCGCAGCAACTATCTTTCCCAGAATTCTAGCTTGGAGTCTGGCAGTTAAAGTGGGGTCACAGCCGCTTGTTCCTGCGTGCGGAGCAGCCTATAGTCTAGGAGCTCCCCGACTCATTGCTACCAAATCAAGGGGGGCATGGATTGGCCCTGGCTTGCTCCCTCCCTCAAGCAGTGGAAATGAGCGGCGACAAGTGGCTGTCCTTTCCCTCCCCTCTGAAGGGCGGCTTCTGGCTTCAGGCTAAACTCAGGGCTCAGAACAGACCTTGGCCAGCCTCAAGAGTCCCCTCTGAGGGAGCAGCCAGGATAATAAGGCGCAGGGGGGGGGGGGTTGGAGGTGTGTGTGTTTGTGGGTGTTGTTTGGGCGGGGGGATTCCCTTTCTGGCACTCAATGACGTCTGGGCACTTGTCCCCAGGAGCTCCTCAAGAAAGCAAGAGAAAGAAGAAGCCACGGGAGAGAGAGATGGAACGAATTCCCTTGGGAGTCCGGAGTTCGTTCCAGCCACAAAGGAACAAGCTGGCAGACCTAAGGGGAGTAAGGTGCAATCGTTTTGCCCGACAAAAGCTTCGGCACATCAAGCGAATCTGGTCAGTAGTTTGGTATACGACCGGGAACCATGGTCTCAATCCCACGGAACCCAGGAAACCTTGGGGTCCCAAAAGTCGGAAACGACCTGAGGCACACAACGCGCAACAATAAAAATAAGGGATTATTATATCTATCTACTACCTATATTTATTTAACCCGCCTTTCTCCCAAATGGGGACTCCAGGCCCTCCAAAGGTCAGGTGCCCTTACAATATAACCCCACCCAACGCTGGGGGGGAGTGGTAGCCACGCTGCGCACAGATACAGGTGGCGACATGGCTATGGCTTTATCCCTGGAATGCTGGGATGTGTAGTTGGTGTGGATACTGCAGAAGAACTTCAAAGCGCTTCCCTCGACTATAGATCCCAGGATTCCCTAGGATGGGCGCCCTTGGCACGTTATGGCATGAACCGCGACAACTGTGGTGCAATGCGACTCTCGGCCGTTGGCAGTTGTGGGTCTTCAGGACCAATATAGCCTTAGGACAAGCTCTCCAAACTAGATTTCACTTCCTCGAAGAAATGGAAAGGATGCGACGAGCAGGAATCGGAAAATACTGTATCGGGAATAACGTCGATTCCACAAACCACGAATCTCCACAGGTCACTTTTTGAAAAACAGCTGCCATCCGCCTGCAGAAATGATCCGGTTTGACACCACTTAACTACCACGGCTCCAGCTAGGGAATGCTGGAAAGGTTAGTATGTGGTGGCACCAGATTCCATTGCATGGAGCCGTGGCAGTTAAAGGGGTGTCAAACCGGATCATTTCTGCGGGCGGATGCAACCCAAGTGTGTTTCCAGTAGAGTTTTCTCCTCTCTTTCGGTAAATACAGTAATTAAAAGTGGTCAGCGCACAAGAAGGACTTTTTCCCCTGCAAAATACCTAATCGATATCTGAAGGAAAAAGAGGTGTGCGCATCTTTTAAAATGTGTCCATAGTGTGATGGCTTCTTCAGTTCCCTTGTCGACCCATGAAATTCACTAGAGTTTCTCTTAGGGAAGGACTCCCCAGAGGTGTGGTTTTTCGGGCCAGTTTCCTTCCTATGAAACGTAAACCCACGGCACCAGGCATTCCTTGGCCGTGCTCTCATCCAAGTCCTAAACATGGCGTAAAATTCTTAGCTTCCAAGTCAGACGGATCTGGGTGCCTGGTATTCGGCTACATTGGGAGGAGGGGGGAAGTTATATTGGATCAGGAAAAATCTGACTCATCTCCCCACTGAAGTCTTTCCAAATAGCGCAGAAGGACAGGAAGGCAAGTACGACGCCTGCTCACTTTGTGGTGCATCTGCTACTGGGAAAGAGAGCTTGGGAAAGTTCCTTAGAAAAAGAAAGAAAGAAAGAAAGGGAAAGGGAAAAGGAAGGAAGAAAATCAGTTTTCAGAAGCCGAAAGCCAGGCTGGCTGGGAAACTGGGGAAGAGTGTAGTTTGAAAGAGTAACTTCATCGCTGGCCTTGCCAGGGAATATTGCTCCTGCCTCTGAGACCTTTGGAGTTTTCTTCGCCTGGCCACTTAATCCTGGATGGAGAATTTTGCTTTCTGGTTCAGGGTGGCCACGCATTCCTCCCTATCTTTTCAGCCCATGTGCCCGGAGCAAGGAAGAAGCCATCTGAAAAGGCCAGCCTCCTCACAGGCTCTTCTGTGGGATGAAACCTCATTCCACATTTTCTGTAGAAGCCACGTCATTCTGAGCCGATCTGGAAGTCCTCGTCGGAGAGGGTGATAAAATGACATACCGGGTGGTGGTGGTGGTGGTGGATAATCCTGGGATATGTAGTTTCGCAAGGTCTTTAGCCTTCTCCGCAAAGACTGCTGGTGCCTGGCAAAAGTACAAATCCCAGGATTCTGTATGGCATGGTCACCTTTGGTGGGAAATGGCCTTGGCACTGTGCGGGGGCGGGGGTGGGGGTGGTGGCGAGTCCACCCACTGAGGAAATCCCAAAAGATCCTCCACTCTGGTGCCACAAAACACACTACCCTTCCCAGAATTCCATAGCATCGAGCCATGGCAGTTAAAACGGTCTGGTGACAGATATCCCTGCAGTGGATGCGCCTCACTGGCGCTTCGTGGGGATCCAACGCGGGAGTAAGATGGGAAACTCGCAGAAGACTTTTTTGTGAAATCTCACATCTGGAGAAGGCATGTAATCCGTGAACAGCCGGAGGCATAACGGGCTCCTATCCCTTTTAATGATGAAAATTTTTTTTAGCATAAAAACACTAATAGGGCCACAGACAGGACTTTCCAAACCTCAAACATTAACTGGGGCTGCATCCACAGCGAGAGATAACCCGGTTGGCACCGCTTTGACTGCCTTGGCTAAAGTTGAACTGTCTGGAATTTGTGTGTTGGGCCCAGAGCGGAGTGCACAAAAAAACTCCAACTCCCAGAATTCCATAGCTTTTAGCCAAGGCAGTTTAAAGCGGTGCCAACCGGGTTATCTCCCCAGTATGGACGCAGCCTGGGTGTCATTTCTTCGCAGCCTTGAACAGCTGGATGCTTATTTTATTTTTCACATTTAACTCGGCCCCGGCTCCATCCGCACTGGCAAATAATCCGGTTTAACCCCACTTTTAACTCAAGGCCTATGGAATCCTGGGAGTTCGTTAATGCGGCACCAGCTCTCTGCTGCAAGCCGAACATATCATTTTGACTACGTATGTGTGTAATAAATCAACCATTATACTGACATCGGATCGTTTACTTTTGTCCATGCGCTATGCCAAACCAACAAACAAACAACAAACATCTACATTTTTTAAAGAAAAGAAGCTAAAGGGATGCGAGAGACAAGTGCAGCTAGCTTGGAAACTTTCCTTGCAGGACAACTCCTATCCAGCCTCAGAAGCGGAACTGGCAGGTTCTCCACAAAAGTTACTTGCTCATGTACTATCTCTCTGCAATCACAAGTTTCTTTTCTCTGCAACAGCCGGGAAGGAGAGGATGAGCTTATCCAGGACCAAGATCTGATTCTTGGTATGTAGTAGAGTTGTGCTAAAGTGTCTGTTTTTGAGGGTGGTGTTGTGTGGTGCTGGGTCCTCCTCTCATTGTGTGAGCCAGGCACTTTCTCTTGGTGTGTGTATTTGCAAAAAGCTGCGAAATTAAACGGCCATTAACAGGGAAGGCAGTAAAGGAACCTTTAAAAAAAAACACACAATAATTTTATTTTTATTAACGGCTTGGCATCGGGTTCAGCCAGAAGAGCAAGGGTCGTGTGGAGTTGGGTGTGTGTGTGTGAGGAAGAAGTCAACCATCCAACCCAGAGCGGGGAGAGAAGCTATTGTTGATTTTATTATTGCCTCACTTGAAGTTTTTTGGCCTCTCCAAAGAAGGATTTCCGTTGTTCGGGAGGCGGAGGGTGGTTATGTTAGGGGATTTGGGGAGGTGGGGTGTGTGTCTGTTTGGGCTGAGATTAGGGTTTTTTTTTGGGGGGGGGCAGACTAATCAGGCAAAGAGGGCCTGAACCTTGGTGTGGGTCCGTACTAGACCGGTCTCTTTCCTTTCTCCAAGGGCAAGAACCGCCCAGGTTCTGGGATCTTCCTTTCCAAGTGATATCCAACACAGGTAAAAAACTTGCTTTTTTAAGGAAACCGGAGTCAAACTCATTTTCATACAGCTCTGCTCCCCTCAGTTTCTAAAAGTAAGTTAAGTTCATGCAGTCGTTGCACACAAAGAATCTTGAAAAAGTTAAAGTTTCTACATACGCGGTGGTAGTGGTTTGAGAGCGTCGGACTACGACTCCTGCAGGGGGGTTGTTAGCATAAAAACCCACGGGGCAAGGTCACACTCTCTCGGCCTCAGAGGTTTGCAACGCCAACCCCCCCTCCTCTGGAACACATCTTGCCAAGAAAAACCCCTATGATAGGCCCGCCTTAGGGTTGCCCTAAATAAAAAAACCGACTTGGAGCACACAACAACAACAACAGCAAAACTCCACTGCGTGAGCCAGTGCAATGTAATGGATTGAATGCTGGGCTCTGGGAGATCAGGGTTCAAATCTCGCTCAGTTACTGGGTGACCTTGGGCGAAGTCGCCCTCCAGATGGGTTCTTTTCTCATTGGGCTTCAATCCCCACTCTGGAATTGAACCCAGGAGCTGGGGCCCTGGCTAGAGATTTTAAACTAGAGCTAGTATCCTGAAACTGTGCCCTTTAAGGATTTTGGATGTCAGCTCCAGAATCCCAGACTATTGGCCAACATGGCCGAGGCTTCTGGGGGCTTCTCAATCTCTTAAAGGGCACGGTTTGGAAGCCACTGAACTAGAGGCTGGGAATGCCCAAGAGGCACAAATCCCTGGGGGGGGGGATGAACCAAGCCATTGCAAAACAAAGGTTGGTGTCTCACCAGTGGGACATTTCAAGACATTTAGCAAAGGGGTCCCATTATGGGCCCAGTGCCACTAATACCAGTGGAAGGCTTTACTGGCCCGATCTTCTCTGGCGGCTCAGTCTCTCCCACCAACAAGACCCTTCTACATGCAAACTACTGAGCCTCACAAGTAGGTTTTTAAACTGGATTTCATGGCTTCCCATAAGACTTTTGGCAACTGAAAAGATTCACGGGGAAGATTTCTCAAAGAGCTGTGTGGCCCTGTTTTGTATTTCACCTATTTAAGAAGTGAAAAGGGGGTGGGGGATCATTTGATGGCAGATTTCAGGCTACACAAGATTCAGGCCGCTTTTCCAGATGTCAGATTTCACCGAAAAAGACATGTTCCCGTTCCCCATCCCAGGCTCCACTGCACTGCAGAAATCATTTAGTTTCACCCCGCTTTAACTGCCCTGGCTTCATGCTATGGAATTCTGGGAATGGCAGTTTGGTGAGAGATTTAGCTTCTCCGTCAGAGCGCTCTGCGCGCCAGAACATACTTCAAATCCCAGGATTCCATAGCATTGAGCCAGGGCTGTTAATGCGGTGTCGAACGGCATTACTTCCGCAGTGCAGATGCAGCCTGCAGTTTCAGAGTCATGGTTCCTCGAAGGTAATCCCTGGGTCCAAAACACACTGCAGAAATAATCCAGTCTGAGACGCTTGAGCTGCCCTGGCACAGTGAGGAACTAGGGCTCCTGTCATGATGTTTCTTGTGGGACCAGAGCGCTCTGACAGAGAATGCTTTAGAGGGCTGCATCTACACTGGAGAAATAACCCGGTTTGGCCCCGCTTTAAGTGCCTTGGCTCAAGGCTATGGAATTCTGGGAATTGGAGTTTGTTGTGGGCCCAGAGCGGAGCGATTATTTCACCAGTGTGGATGCAGCCTTAATCTCTCACAAGACTACAAACCCCGGAAATCCATAGCATTGCACCCTGGCAGTTAAAGCGGGGTCAAACCGGATTATTTCTGCCGTGAGGATGCATGCAGCCCAAGCCGGCTTTAAGCGACTCACCTTCATCCTCTGTGTCAACCTCACCCGCAATTGTTCCGCAAGGGAACAAAAAGGCCTCAGAGGGAGTTGTAGTTTGGAGAGATATTCAGCTGCCTGGCCTGTCAGAGAGCTCTGGTGCCAAGCTACAGTCTCCAGGATTCTGTAGGAGAGAGGTGTGGCAGTTAAAATGCTGTCAAACTGCTTGAATTCTATAACATCCAAGATCCATCAAACAGTGATAGCTTTCCGGTGCCAACCAAAATGACAGTGTACATGTTGCAAGCTTTCAAAGCTCCACTGGCTTCTTCATCAGGCAAGGGAGTTAAAAACCTGGGATTCTGGAGAGATGTTCAGCCTTGTTCATTGTGAATTGAGTTGAAAAACTCCAGATTTTTTTAACCTGGTGCACATTTGTAATCCTGTTTCGGTAACCATAAAGAACATAGCTCACTTAAAGAACAGCCTCATGTCTACTTCCAAAAATAACACCTGTGCCTTGTGCCCCATGTTTCTTCCCCTCTCCACAAAACCAATTCATGTGGTGGAAAGCAATGAGACTAGTTTGGCTGGAGGAATTACACTTGGTTACTGTCCACTTCACTACAATATTTTAGGTACAAGAATAATTTGGCCATTAATAGGGTTGCTCAATAAAATAAGGGGTGGAGCTTCTGTCCCTTTAATGGCTGCATTGGAGAGGGAAGTTCAGCAGGTGTTGTTTGTGATGACGGTAGTTCCTGCTCAAATTCCCCCTTCTACAGTATACAACTATGAAAGAGACAGGAGTCCTCTCTGTGTCTTCATGTTGTTTCCGACTTATGGAGAATCCGCGTTATAAGCCAGTGGGAATGGGTCCCAAGGCAACCCTGTCTCAGGGTTTTCTTGGCAACATTGGTCCCAAGGAGGTTTGCCATTACCTTCCCCTGAGACAGAGAGAGTGTGACTTGCCCAAGGTCACCCAATGGGTTTCATGGCCAAGCAAGGAATCGAATCCTTGTCTCCAGAGTCATAGTCAAATACACAAACTACTATGCCACACAAGTCCTGTACCTTATTTCATCTGGCAACTCGTCTTTAACAACAAAGAACATAACCTGAACTTGCAAAAGTTACTTTTTGGATTTGGCTACTAGCATCTCCCCTACTCCAAGCATGGCTACCATCACAACTCCAAATGAAGCAGATGTCAATTTTCAACCTTGTTCCTCCATGGTGTGTGCTCGCGCATGTGCGCACACAACCAAAAATAATGTTACATCATTTCTGGATTCAATTTTGGTTGATATTCTGCCCATTCCAACTGGGGGTGGTGGCATGTGGGGGCTCATGCTGCTTCCCTCTACCCCCCAAAAATTGCTGTCTTCTACAGCAAGTTTGAGCCATTTAAGAGGTGAAACATTGGCCTTTTTAAAAAAAATAGGGTGAGCGGGATATTTGGGCCGCTTCAAGGGCTCCTAGAAGACCATCCTTTCCTACCTCAGTCTAAAAAAGTAACAATTATTTTCGTCCATAATTATAGTAGTCTGTACTGTTCTGGGATTCTACAGAACGTAGGAGAGTGAAGCAGAAATAATACCTGCCTCATTGCAACACAGATTTTCATAGTTTGTCCAAAGGGTGATGGCCACTGGTTATAGCACTGTACTCAAACGTTGATTTTCTGGGTGTTTTTGGTCTTTAGCTTCTGGAAACCCCAGCCAGCTTGGCTCATGATCAGGGATTCTGGGAACTGAAGTCCAAACCATTTAGAGGACCAAAGACTGAAAACCACTGCCCTTTAAGCAATGTCACTCACTTGGATTCCTATCAGAGTATGGGAATGTAATTATTATTATCTTTTACTACTATTCCCAGAATCTCCCACTTTCCCAAGCTCCACCAAGGATGACTGCAAAAAGCTATGCCATGGTGTAGTATGGGGGAATGTGCAATTTGTCTAAATCCTGTTCAAACCCTGTGGAAGTGTGAACCCTGCAGTGGCGTGGAACACTTCCGGTGCTGACTCCAGCTGCAAAGCACTGTTGGAGCATAGACATCTAATATATATGCCTTGGTGAACCCTACACTTCTTTGGCTAGCTAAGCTCCCAGGGCTGTTGTAAGCAGCTGTGGAAAGCTGTATGGTTAGCCAAACGGCCCACAGATGTCAATATATTATTTTTTCTTGCCTTGGCAACCCCAGGGTCTGTTTGGAGACTTGAGTCTGCTGACTTCCTTGCCCAGAATGAGTAATTCACTCAGTCCATGTTATTAATTAGAAGATTAGCAGCTGTCACGGGTGAGCTTGTCTGCTGGAGAGAGAAGGCCTAACTAGGCCCAAAGCATGCCTAAAGAGAGCACCAATTGGTTCCCCTTCTGGTGTGCAAGGGGGATGGTTTGGAAGCCTGCTTTCTCCATTAACACCCCGGTGGTAGGATATGAAAGGGATTCTGAGATCCTGAGAGCCTTGAGAAGGGAACCTGACAAAAAAGTTGGTTGCTGGCAGCTGTGGTGGGACTGAGGCAGCTGCAGGAGAGACAGGCCCCAGGGATGAGGGCTAAAGGTCTTCTGCAAACGTGCAAAGTGTGAGTGGGGGGCTTTAGGAGAAAAAACTTCCTAAGCCTTTCTGGCAGCTCACCAAAGCAGAGAAGCTGGGTGTGATAAAGAAGTGCAAGGGTAGCAGAAACAGTTAAGTACCTTGCTTCCCTCTGATCACCACTTTTCTTTACAGTTCTTAGGTTCCTCTTGGGATGGGGGGGGGGGGGGGGGCGGTATCCCTGATTTCTTGGTTTCTTCAAACAGTTTGAGGCTCTTTTCCCCTGACTGCGGGAACTTCATAGGAAGTTCAGAGCAAGACTTTTCACATGAGTTTGGTTTCCATTAGAGGAGATCACAGTTCTGGAAGAGTGGCATTTCTTTTGTAACACTCTGCAATTCTTGGCAAGTGTTCATTTTGAGTATGTGCTTTTAAGCACCCAGGAAACACAAATCAGTCTCTTCACCCTGCCATGGACACACAAGCCCAAGTAATGAAATCCAAGCTGTTCCTATTCACTTACCTTTCTATGTGTCTATATGTCTCCCATAATTTGTTACAAGAGTAACATCTTTAATTGTGCTCTTTCACACAGTTTCCTCCAGTTAAGAATCCTTGGTGGCAACCACAGTCTGAATACTATACCATACTAAAACATACCATGTCATGAAGAGTTTGCCTTAAATGGTAGATTCTGGAAGTTCATCACAAGATGTTGGAGAAAATAGCTACATGTCATGAGCATCCCTATCCACACAAAGAAGACATGAACGACTGCAGCACTATAGGGCCATAGCTCTAATCTATCATGCAAGCAAAATTATCTCAAAATCCTGCAACACAGACTCCAACCATACATGGAGAGAGAAATCCCTGAGGTGCAAGCAGGGTTCCGGAAAGGAAGAAGCACTAGGACCACACTGCAAACATACAATGGATAATGGAGCACACCAAGGAATTTCAAAAGAAAATCAGCATGTACTTTATAGACTACAGCTTGATGGTACAGTACAACTGCCTTCCAAAGGAATCTAGACTGGCTTCTTCCCTATTGTTCTTCCACCAGGAGTAAGAACATTTTAATTCAACTGGACTTTTAGCAGTTGACTGGCTGCTTTTAATGGGTGGATACTGTACTTTTCTGCTATTTATGTTTTTCTAATTGAAATGCATTTTAAGATTGTAGTTTGTTTAACTACTTTTGAATATTATAATTTGTGTGTTTTCTTGCTATGGAATGCCCCGAATCCTAGTTTTGGGAGGGAGTGAGGAAGGAAGGATGGGTAGGAGGCAAGCAAGCAAGCAAGCAAACAAAGGACATAGTCCCATCCCTTCAATTACAGAAAGATTCAGCAGCAAGTGGAGATGACATCTATACATGGAATGGGAATTGCTGCTTGGCTCAGATTTCCAAAATGTCTCAGGCTAGGCCTAGCAGCGGGTTAACAGTAATATGTTTTGTGCAAACCCACAATTTTATAAGCAGCACCAAGAAGCATGTCTGTTCAGTGTGTATTTGTAGGTATGTCCCATGAGATATGGATGCAAGTCAAGCTAGGGTAGCGCAAAGGAAGCAGAGTGAGGAAGGGGTTCATACTCTCAGTTAACAGAGACCAAAATGTAGGGTTCTAGAATTATAACTGCCATCTTTGATCAAATGTTGAGGAGGAAAATATTGTACAGCCTACCCAAAGATGGAGAAATGTTTAAATATAAACCTGGATGAATATGTGAACCCATCTTTTTAAATACCAAATACTGGAAGAATACTAGTCTATGGAGTTTTTCCATTTTCCCTGGCTGAACATTTTGCTTTGTTTTTTGCAAATAAAATGAAAGAACTAGAAGATAACAACACAGCCCACGTCTCCTTTCCTACTGAATGAAACAAGCCAGAACAAATCATGAATTAATGGCTTAGAAACATGTTGTGCATTCATATCAAATGAAATCAAATGTCTACAAAGTTACAGTTAATATTCTACATTTGAAGAAGTGTAAAACAGCTGTGGTCTGTCAAGTGATGTCAAAAAAATTGCTGCTAAACGTATTTATTGTTCTATCCAAATGCTAATTAACCTTGCGTCACTAGCTTTTCTAAACAGGTTACCTTGCAGAGCAACTAACTTTAATCCACTAATGGTACAAGTTGGTGTAGGCTTACTTAGAAGTAAATCTCACTTCTTCCCAAGTAAAAACACCAGCCACACACTGGAGTCCTATATACTCAGAAGTATGTCTCATTGAACTGAACTGATGTGCATAGAAATACAGGGTGATTCAAAAAGGATGGTGGAAAAGTAAAGCTGTTCTTATTTGGTTTTGTACCATTCCTTCTGAATCATCCATTCTGTATAGCTGTCTGAAACTTTATTATGTGAGGGAAACTTATTAATCAGGCAGGGTTGATTAAAAAGACATATATGTTCCAATTCTGATGATGTGCAAACTGAACTTGATGCAATTAATGGATTCATTAATTAAAAGGCACATGATTAATCCACTGAATTTTTTTCAACTGGTTGACATCCCCAATGTAAGCACCACCTGATTTTGACCAAAGTTACACTACGAGAGCCATCTGAATAAAACTGTATTTAGAAATGTCCTATTAATCTACCATTTCCTCTTCATGGATGCAGTCCAAACTCTTAAGTGCCACAACACCTAAACTGCATGTACCGAATGAGCATAAATTGAACATGTCAAACAAACTATGTGTGTAAGGTTATTTTAAAAATCTGAAACATATGGTAAATGCGAACGGAGTAATTTCTGAAAAAATATAAATATGTTTTACTGACTGTGTGCCTAATTTTTACATTCTTCTACTGTATCCTTTTTTTAAAATGAATGCCCTATTTTGCAGATTTAAAAAAATGTAATGGGCTGTGTTTTTAATTAATGATTGGAATCGGAGATTATTTATACTCAGTTTATGTCAACAGGGATTGGGTTAATTTTCAGCTAACAGCAGGTGAAAGACCATGTGCACCGTTTAAATTATTCAGCACAAATAAATTTAAATCTGCTATAATAGGTGAATTCATAGCTAGCTTTGCTTTGCAGCTTAGGATAGGAAAATGACCTCTAATAATAATAATAATAAAAACGCCTCATACAGTGCTTACACTTCAGTTGCCAGTTTGCCACTAAGGACCTGATTAGCTATAAATTTATGGGAATCTGCAATAACGGGTGTTTGCCTCCTGATAATGTTTTCTGACACATTTCAGAAGACTCAGCTGATCTGTGTTAGAGATCACTGTACAGAATCTGCAGTTTATACAGGCAATAAGTAGACAGAAGGTCCATTTGAGACCTTTAGTTATAGAGAAGCACATAAGGAAAGCAGTTTCCATAGTAACATGCCCCAAAGCAGTCGTTAGTATAGGAAAAATAGTTTTATGATTATTTCAATGAGGCTTCATCCCTTTTTTTTTTTTTTTTTGGTAATACTAGGTAAATAAAATAGGTACAAGGTCAGTAGAATGTGGAAATGGTGCTTGGAACATGGTATTTGGTGCTAGTTCTGCCAACTTAAGTTGTAGACTTCTGTAAAGAGTAGCATTTAGACTATGGGCAAAATGACAGCCATGTTAGTTAGTCCCATGAACCAGAGCTTCTCATAGAGTATGACATCTTAAGAAGAGTGATGTAAACTTTTGCAGGCAAGACTATTTCACCAGATCTTGGAGCAATTTCTGTTTGTTCCTGGAGACAATTTTTTGAAATACATCAACACTGCCTAGGAGATCAGGATCTGTTTATTTTTGTATCAGCTTAGCACATGTTTGGCCTCAAACACCTGAAACAGAAGTGGCTGCCATGTTTGGTTCTTGTCCTTCCTTACTCTAAGAAAGTTAGAATGGCACACCTGAGGCTGCCCCATGTCATCCAGGTTTTAACTGCTTTTAGTATTTTTAAAAATATTCTTATTGTTTTACACTGTTATAAACTGATTTTATTGTATGTCATCCTGAGATACTCAGATATAGAGTGAGGTATAAATACCTTAAAGTGAAAGGCTTCAGAGCCTGTCTGACCTTGGAAGCTAAACCAGGTTAGGACTTGGCTGGGGAGACCCCCAACAAATATCAAGTGCTGTAGGCTATGGCGTGTTACAGACGTGCCGAAGGGGCGTGCTAGGGTTAGGAAGGGGTGTGTTAGGGTTGAGTAGGGGTATCACTTCCTGACGCCCCTCAACCCTAATACGGACCGGGTCCGTACAAAATGGCGGTGCCCGTCCACACAGGGGCTGCCATTTTGACATCGCGTATGCGTAGCATCCAGACGTTGCGCGGTGGAAGTGACGCCATAAGTGTATGACTAGCGCCACTTCCGGAGCCCAGAAAGAAGCACCATTTTGGCGCTTCTTTCTGGTTGCGCCTGGGAACCACGCGGTTTGGCCGCTGCAGTTCCTGGACACAGCAACCGGTGGCGGCGGCAGACTGCCTGTTTTGGGCAGTCTGTAACTCGCCTAAGTTTCAGATGAAAGAACTGGCAAAACCATCTCCTATGAAGTTCATGAGGTCGCCATAAGTTGATAGGCAACTTGAAGGAGCACACGCATGAACGCACACACACACACACACACACATTTTAATTAATAATTTTAAATACTAAACTTAATTGTGAGTAGGGTTAGACAGAGACTATGGCCATTTCAAGGTGTTCCAGTGAGCCCAAGTGAGTAGGGACTAGAATCCACAGCTAGAATCCTGTTGAGTCCCAACTGGAGTAGATCCATTGAATCAATGGATGAATGATGCGTTAAGACATAAGTAAAACCATTGGATTCAATAGTTCATCTACATTTCCATATGCGATTTAGAGTCAGCTTCCCTATCTAAGTCCAGTTTTCTACTGCATCACTCAACCAAGTAATCCTATACATGTATACTGTATTTAAAAGTAAATTTACTCCCTGGTAAGTGGGGGGGGGGGGGGGGGTTGTTTGTTTTTTGCATTCTCAGAGGCTGCTCCCATCAAGTACAGCTTGAAGCTATGAGTTTCCAATTTGATTTTTAAAAGTAGTGGCAAGAATTTAGCCCAAAACAATAATAGTTAGGCAAAAGCATTTAAAGTGTTGGTTCAGGAACTTTTCTTATAGTAGAAGACAATGATCACGCAAACTCTTATGATCTCACTCAGGTTCTCTTAATGCTATGTTTCCTTCTGTTGTGTCTTTATAATATTTTAAAGAGCTAGTGCAGTTTAGTGGTTAAGGCAGAATAAAGAACCAGTTTGCTAAAAACAAAACAAAACAAAAGTAAACCCCTCATTCTGGTAAGTCAGAGATAGGAGAGAACATGAAAAGAGGACTAAATGAACGTCTTTTGGCAGAGAGTTCCACAGCTTGGTCTTGTTCATAAACTATAGCTGCTAGTATTGAGTTCCTATATGTACTTCATTACTGCCTAAATACCCTAAAGGCATCAGATCCTGTCTCATCTTGGAAGCTAAGCAGGATCAGCCCTGGTTAATTCTTGGATGCAAGACTGCCAACAAATACATGAAGCTGGTATTTACAAACAAGGGAACTGGCAAAACCATCTCTGAACACTTCTTGCCTAAGAAAATCCTATGAAAGTGCAAGGGGACTTAAAGGCCTGTGCACACACACATGTACTTCATTTCCAGTTAATGAAAATCTACATATATGTTGCATGTCTCCACATCTTTTAGTGCCACAGAATGTGTAGCAGAGGGTGAGAAATGTTTGAGATACTAAGGACAGTGTTCAGTTCTGTTTCACAGGTAAAATGAAGGGATGGTCTTTCCCTCCATATTGTACCCCTAAAACCAGATATGGGTGCTGAGAAGTCCTCCACACCTGATTTTCAGGTGGGGCAGAAGACTGAAGGGTGAAGACAGAAGAAGAAAGTTCTGCTGTAATATTAAGCAGAATGTTGGATTTAGCCCTAAGTAATATCATACAGAATAGGGTCAGCATAGCCAAAGTGTTTGAAGTATATAAAACATGAATAGACTCAATGAGAGTCATATCTCCTTTCTTTTTAGTACTTCCAGTGGGTTTAAAACACTAATTGATTAACTGGCATGGTTAATTAATAAATCTCAGCACTTACAGATTTGGATTCCAAATGATATTTTAATTTAAGTGGTCCACTGTGGGTTTTAATGCTGATGGCATTATCACTTTTTAAAAAGTTCATATCTTTCAGTCAATATATTTAGGAAGTTTCTCAAGAGTAAAGGAATTTTAATTTGGATAGAATAATTACCTCATGCCACTATGATATTCACTTTTACCGAGCAATTATGTCTATAAGGAGATTGCAGCACAACTAACATCTTGATCTAGTGTTGTTCTGTAGCAGGGTGTGGAAGGTCTGACCAAAGGCCACTTGTAGTTCCAAGTTTGTTTTATGCTGCCAGGTCTACCTAGTTTATTGTTGTTGTTAGCTGCCTTTGAATCAACTTCATCTCATGTGAATAAGACATCTCCAATCCCCCTGTTTTCCATCTCTGTGCTCAGGTCCTCTAGGCTCAGGCACATGATCTCCCTTATTGAGTCTATCCAATCCATCTGGTGCAAATCTTCCTCTCTTTCTACTGCCCTCTACCTTCCCCAGCACCATTGTCTTTTTCTAAAGTCATGCCCTTTCATGATGTGGCTGAAGTATGACAACTTCAATTTAGTCATCCTGGCTTCCAGGGAGAGTTCAATCTTGATTTGTTCTAGGACCCAATTGTTAGTCTTTTTGGCCACCCACAGTATCCTCAGCACTCTTCTCCAGCACCACATCTCAAATGAATTAATTTTCTTCCTATCTGCTTTCTTCACTGTCTAGCTACCTAGTATTCCCCATTAAAATACTGGATTTTTTTTTTAAAAAATAAGGCTAAAAATGCCCCATGCCTCTTACAATCCTTGTGTAATCTAATCCAAGCAATACTGTAACATCTATCAATTGACTATGAAAAGCCCTGAGATTTCAAATATTCTTTATAGAATTACTTCAGATTCCATCTAACTCCAAGACTGCCTTCTTGTGTTAACTGCAAACCAAAAACAAGTCATTGTTTTTTAAGGACAAAGAAGATATTACTCCTTGCCTTTTATTAAACCTTTGTTTTAGGACTTTTTTTTTTGTTTCAGGATTATACTGTAATTGGTTTTCTGACAGTCCTGTAAGATTCCTGAAGAGACCCTATGAGGCCACACATGTGATGTGATTTTAGAATAATGCTTACTGGGAGACTGTCTGATTTGCCATTAGAAGTTCCAGTTGGATGGCTATACCATGCAGCCATCTTGCTTCTTTCTTGACTTGCAAGTAAAAGATGAATTATAATGGTTAACCACTGAATTGTCCATTTAGTTCCTTTCCCAGCAAAGCTCAATTTCTGCTTATCTTATCTCTGTTGTTTGACTATGAGTTTATCACATGGGAGTTTATCTCATGCGGAAACAGGATTTAAATCGGGAAAATCCCGCAAAATCAGGACCTTTTTCAGACAATGTCGGGGGGGGGGGGCATTCCACATGGAAAGTGGACAAATGCAAAAAAAGGAGGATTGTTTTCAGATGACGTCGGGGACACTGAGCACAAAAAGTGGACAAAATTGGCCACTTTTAACTTTCAGGATTTTCAATTGCCCCCAATGTGTCTGAAAACGATGCCGCTTTTGCGAGAATTTTATGGGATTTAAATCCCATTTCTGCCTGGAACTTGCGCACTTAGCCTCTAGTGTGATAAACTTCTATGTTAGGACTACATTAGGACAGCACACTGCTACCCAGATAAAACAAACTGTTTCATGCTGTGGATTTGGAAAACATTTGAGTCTCCAGTAATGTCTTCTGCTGGTATCCTATCTTTCCTTTCATGCCTCTAGGTACTGAGTACCCAGGAGGATATTTTAGGTCCAAAACACACTGCAGAAATAATCCAGTTTGGGACAATTGGCCTGACTCAGTGCTAGATAATCTCGGCTAAATGTCTCACAAAACTATAGTTCCCAGGATTCCCTAGCATTGAACCAGGGCAGTTAAAGTGGTCTTAAAATGGATTATTTCTGTGGTGTGTTTTGGACCTTAAAGTCTGTGCCAGGTCCAGGATCTCAGGTAGATGGGCTCATCATATATCATTGGTCTTCAGGTGGCTCCCACTTGAGGCTTAATAAATGCCACACGAATAGTAATAACTTCCAGAGGTGTAACTGTGTTAGTCTCTCAGAGCAAAACAGAACAAAGAGTACTGTGGCACCTTAAACTTGTTATTAACTATTAGTATTTTACTACCTGAAATAATAGCTATAATAAAGGGAAGAAGATACACAAGCACGCTATGGCTTCAGAATCCACATGTGACTAATTCAAGAAGAGTGGATCCCAAGAAGAAGTTGTTCTTCCAACAGAGAATAAAACAAGTGCTGTGGCATACTCCTTGCAAAATACATATATTAGAGGCCAACATTTCTTTGGAAAGAACTGTGTGTTGGAACAGCTGTGACTTTTTAGGAAATTTTTAATGGTTACAGTCTGCAGACAATTCACTGAGGAAATAGTGGAATTCCCCAAGCAAATTGCCCATTGGGAATTATTTGCCAAGTTCAAAGTAATGAGATTGAGCTAGACAAAGCAGTGCAAAGAAGCTAGGAAAATGGAACATTGCTTACAAGAGAGTTACATATGTTAGGCACAGCTCTGGCATGTTTGCTCTCCCAGTTTGAAGCAAATCCACAGATACTTGAATCAATCTATCCAGCAGGAAAGAAGTTCCTGAAGGTTTAACTGCCCATAATGTTTTGTGCAGCTCAGACTGCCTTTTGTTTGGTCCCAGTAATTGTTTGCATGAAACTGTCATCTGTTTTGTTTACATATTAAAAAATTAAGTCAAGTGAAGCATTTATCGCCCCTTTAATTCAGAGAATGAAATGGCACCATGAAAAAAGAACAATGGTGCTTTATGTGAATGCATATGGAAAGATAGTGACTATTTTTACAGCTTCCAAAAGTTATGTCTTAGTCAAACTTAATACAGCCAGACTTTTTCCAGACAGCAAGAAGCAAAGGGGTTATATACCAGTGCAATTTAACAGGAAGAGAATGAGCTGCTTTTATGTCTTGATCCTAAACACATTTATTTGCAACTAAATTCCATACGGACCAAGGGGGCTTATAGTAAATAAAGGATAGCTCACATAAGCATATTCAACGCTTGACTGACATGTCAATACCAGACTACCAGATGACCGTGGGCTGTACACAACATCAGGTGTTAATGCGCATGTGTGAATAAGCCTTCATGGATGAAATTTCCCAGGTGAAATTTGCCTGTCCTCACAAGTGCTTTAAGAGCAATGATTCTTAACAGACTCACTTCATGCCATCATTAATGCATCACCGTGTGTTGAGAATTAAGCATCTTTCAAGTGCAACCCACCTCATAGGGTTGTCTTAAGAATAAAATGAGTGGAAGAGAGGATAAAACAATGCCTGCTTCCCAGTAAATTGGGAAACAGCCACTGTTTGTTTACCCTCTCCCACACTCATTTTATCCTTAAGAGAACCTTATGAGGTGGATTGCACTTGAAAGATGCTTAATTCTCAACACAAGGTGATGCATTAATGATGGCATAAAGTGAGACTGTTAAGAAGGGCTTTCACAGTCCCTACGTCTCCCTTAAAGTAGGAAATAAGTAGGGATTGTGAATACCAAACAGTTACGAATGTGCAGTTCAAGTTATAACTCCCCAAAGGGATTCTGGTCACTGTCTTTCAGACAGTTTAAACCCAAGTCATTTAGGACTTTACATGTCATAGCCAGCACTTTGCATTGTCTATCAGATTTACATAAGTCTACTAAGAGATCATTTCTCTTTAAATGCTCCTTACCTTTTCCATGCTTCTTCAGATGCTGGTTGTTTCAAACCATGTAACTCAACCCTACTTTAGAATGTCAGTATTTCACTTCTTCCCCAGTGCAATGCAAAAGCCATAAAGACTGGTGTGGGAGCTTAGCTGAGTGGCCTAGCTTTTCAGAAATTTATTCTCGAAATGCTTGGCAGCATAAGAAAGTCTTAATTAGAGCTTTTTAAATTAAAACTAATGAGGCTAAAAATGGTTTCTGGGGTTTGGACAGAGCAAGTGACTGTTCACATTAAGCAGGGACAGCTTAAGTGGAATGCACTCCATTTGGAAGCATTTAGTACAATCTGTCTTATTTGAACCACATCCTAACATTTCTCACCTGGTAACATACACAGTCTGGGAATCTTCAAAAGAATCAAGATTTGCTATTCTACTTTATGAATCATGCGTAGCAAAAATATATATATATATTAAAAATCAAAATTTTTAATGGTTACACATTATTTTAGGATGGCACATTGTCAACACGTATAGTGTTATGCACTAGAAAACCCACATGCAGCTTACTAAACTGTTGGAGTGGTTCCACTGAACGCTTGCAAGGGCCTCTCCTTGTTGAATCTGCCCATACGCGCATGGGTTCAGATTTAATCCAATCAGTTCTACATCACATGTCTTTCAACATTTACAAAATATTTTCTTCTAATTGTGACTGGTATAGAAGCAAATGAATCAAGAATAGATTTAAATGAAAACCAGTCCAGACTGTGTTCTTTGCTGCAACTTTACATCTGTATCTAATTAAGATGCTCAGTTTCCCTAAACTCAAGTCGTAAAATGGAAATAATCTGTGGTCCTGTTTGTCCATCATTATAGGGCTGCAAAGCTGCAAATCAAACGCAGCTTGAATGACCAGAGTCCAGCTGGACATGGACACTGCATGATAAGGGGGAATATGTGATTGAACAGCAATCTGGTTCTGAAAGAGAGGAGAAAAGTTTACAAAGATGTGTAGGCTTGACCATGAAGTTGTGGATGGTCTCTGAGTATAGAATGGAGCATGTTAATGTGGAAAACATATGTGCCTATTTAGACTCTCGTTATGGCATGAGGCCTTTAAATGAGCAAAATCTCATAATAACCAATCCTCTGAAATATGTTTTAACCAACAGTGTAAGACAGCACATCCAGTTATAACTAGGTCTTTGGGTTTACTCCCATGTACCTTGTTAAAACAATCCAACTTCTCCTTTCCCGTAGCTTTCCAGCAGAACTCTTACTCCTATGGCTGTAAAGCATGTTAAGAGAAAGCAAAGTAGGGCTCTTTAAATTATTTCTTCTTTGTTGTGAAGTTGCAAATGGGTTTATGTAAGTCAGCAGAAGCAGTAGATATTGGGCATTCAGGAATACAAGAGGGGGAAATCTTGTACTATAAATGAAACATCTGGGTTATTCAGACCCAGTATAAATGCTAGGAACAAGTCCTTCTGCCACTGGTTTGTCAAGAAGCTTGGGAACCCTGTATCCCAAACCCAACTTTTAACATGACAAAAACACACAAACTCAAGTAGGTGGAGATCTGCCATAGGCTGACATGGCCATGACATCACAAGTCTTTTCTGCTTTCCAAAGAATAAATGGCACATTATATTACAAGTTCATGTTCTGATTTCCAGAGAAAAAAGTCCTTAATGCGTACAAAACTAAAGAATTGTGAAATGGGTAGCTATTTATTTATTTAGTTATTTAGTTAATATTACAACTTTCTTCTATATGGGACCCACAGGAGAGTAGGTATCTAGCTGTCAGGGCTGGTCCTGCCATTAGATAGAGTGATATACCTGTCTCAGGTAGAAGATTTTGAGGGTCTTGAAAAGGACATAAATTGTTAGTGACCTACATTGTTGCTGTTGTTGCTTATTGCCAAAGACAAGGAAGAAGTGCTTGAGGAATTTTCCAGTTCATGTGCCATAATCTCTTGACTGTTCTAGACTGTTATGTACTTTGACCTGAGTAAGTAGAGGAGTTGCTGGAATTTGTTCCTTTCCACCCACCCCACAAGCAGCAAAATGTCTTGAGCTGTCTCCTGTTGGCCTGAAGTTTTGCTTGTTATGGAAATAGGACACTGGAATATTTGGGATTTAGTGATGTCAGAAATGATATCATTCAACAAACAATGTTTACCTCAATGCTTCTTGTATGCATTGCCAGTTACATTTCATAACAAGGCCCTATATGTTGGCTACCAGAAGGAATAAAGTTGGCTGACTGTTCTGTATTAGGAGGTTTTCACACAAGGTGTTGTGATTAACAGTGGAGCCAAATACATGAGAAGTGCAAACTATATAGAGTGAGATGGCAAGATACTTTGGAGCTATGTCATGCTACACAGTTATAGCATCATGATTCCATTTTAACTGCCATGGTTAGGTTCTTTGGAATCCTGGGATTTGTAGCTGGGTGAGGCACTAGGACTCTCTGCTGAGGATTCTAAGTGCCCCTCTCCCTGAACTGCCAGTCCTAGGATTCCATAGGATGGAACAATGGTGGTTAAATTGGAACCATAGCGCTATCATTGTGCGGTGTGTAACAGCCCTGGTCTTACAAGCTGAACTGTGGACCTCTATATTTTTTCAGTGTTTGATTACAGATAACATGGTTGACTTTTGGTTAAGAGAAATGGCAGCTAGGAACAATGTGGGTGAACTCTACAGGTGAGGAGGAAGAAATGGGGGAGCAGAATGGAGAACATAAGAAGAAACCTGCTGAAAAGACCAGGGGACCATCTAATTCGAGACAGCTCAAAATTGTTTTCTTCCCCCAGTGGCTGTCAGGGTTTTGTTCCCTGAAGTGGTGTATGATGGGGAATTGAGACTTGTGTTTCCACTTTATTATTCAGCTTGACCACTTTACTTTTTTATGGTGGGTATTTCACACTGGGGGGAAAACCACACATCTTTGGCATTCTAAAACAATCCTTTTCATGAAGACAAGGCTACACTTGTTTTAGAGAACAATTGCCACTCCTGGAGGCTAAACTGCATAGTTAGAACAGTTTGATATCACTTTTAATTGTTGCAGCATCACCCTATGGATACCTGGGATTTCTGGTTTGGCAAAGAACTTGGAATTATTATTATTATTATTATTATTATTATTATTATTATTATTATTATTATTATTATTTATATAGCGCTGTAGATTTGCACAACACTGTACATAAAAAAATAAATATATAAGAGTGAACCTGCCTATGGCAT
>NC_056524.1:96841790-96880086 GCF_019175285.1 Sceloporus undulatus
ACAATCTAAGAAATAATAGGATAATACATATAAAATACATAGCAATACAGGAAATGGATCAATAAAACAGGCAACAAAAAAGAACATCAAATAGCAAATGATAATCACACAATGCATGGGAACGATTCTCTGAACAGGATGGTCTTCAACTCTGTTTTGAAGCTGGTTAAAAAAGTGATGGCCCTTGCTCATGGGGGAAGAAGGTTCCAGGAGTGAGGGGCAGCAAGTGAAAAGGGGCGAATCCAAGATGGGGCAGAGGAAATCATGGGCTGGGAGAGCCGACCTTGACTACCAGAATGGAGGGCCCTAGTGGGAAGGTGAGGAGAAAGAAGGTCTGATAAATAAGGAGGGGGCATCCCATGGAGAGCTTTAAACATTGACAGTAGGAGCTTATACTGAATACGGAAAGGGAGGGGGAGCCAGTGAAGGGATGCCAACAAAGGAGAGAGATGTTCAGAGCGGTGGTCGGATGTGATAATGTGTGCAGCTGAATGCTGGACAGAAATTAAAGGATGGAGGTGAGAAAGAAGAAGCCCAGCCAGGAGGATGTTACAGAAATCAAATTGTGATACCACTAGGGTATGGACCAGAATCTTGGCAGTAGAGGCAGAGAGCTATGGTTGGATTTTGGCAATATTGTATAAAAAGAAAGGAAGGAGCTTGTGGAGCTCTTTATATGACAGCATTGGAGTTCTCCAACAGTCTAAGTACCCTCACACCAGATCCCAAGTGGCAGCTGTAATTATGTAGTGGAGTATAGAGATTCTTCATGAGGGACAATCCTCAACTTTTTTTTTCTAGTTAGGTCTGAGACCCACAAAGACACACAGTGACATATATAGCCACGGACTGTGTGCCCCCCTCCATCTCCTGTAATCAATCTGGGGTGAAGACTAGCATCTGAATAGCCCTATTATGAAAGAACACTGAAACAGCTATTAATCATCTGCAAAATCATACAACATCAGGAGCAGTTTCCCTGGAAGTTCCACCTTTCAACCAGTATCTGTACAAATGGTATTTCACGATTGTCCTCAACCACTGGAGACCAAGAAAACACTGCACCACTGTGTGTCATCTTTTGCTTTCAACACATCCACCAACATCTTTTTACAGTTGTGTTGCCGTTTCTGGAGTGCCAAGCTGCGTGTGGGAAATCCCTCAAGACACGCTGTAAATCCACCTCTTACTAAAGTGAGATTTCATTGCATCAATGTTGTATCATATATACACAATTTGGTGATGCTGAATGAACAGTTGGCCTTGAACTCCTCCTAGACCATTAGGTCACAACACAGGTCAGTGAAAAGGTAATTTTCTCTAGGTTTGTAATAAGGCCTGGGAGTTGACCTCTGGCCTGAATGTCACAAGGTATTCATTATCTCCATACGAATGATATACACAGGCAAAGAAACATACATTTTTTATGGATCTGGATGAGTGATCACTGATGGCTACCTTGCATTTGATGGTTTCATGACCTGCATAAGCTCTTATTAGTAGAACTCATCAATTTCTAAAACATAGCTCACTCCTTCACAGTGGTAGTCCCATTCATGTGTGGGATGGAGTGGGGGGAGAGTAGAGAGGAGGGGGGTAGTGAGCAAAGGTATATATCATTAAACTGGCATTCAGCAAACAGAATGGGGTAGTAATATCAGTTTGCTTAGAATTAAAGTAGCCATACATGTCTCTTTCAAAAATTACACTCTGCTTTGCCTGACTCAGATCTAAAACTACAAAAGCTACATGCTTTGAAAAGCTTATGATAAATCTCAGAAGAAGAAATCTAACACTTCCTTTCTCCCTCCCTGCTCTAGAGAAAGTTTGACATGTGTGTGTGTGCGCATGTTGCAGTCTTTCACTGTTCCTGTGCTTTTAAGAACATCTATATGAACTCTTACCTATCTGTTCACACTATTTCCCTAGTATCCAGGCCAGAGCCAACTTGCACTGAGTCTGTCCCTTGCTTCATCTGGCATGGTCAACTCTAATTAGCAGCAATGGCTCTCCGGAGTTTCAGGCAGGAGTCTTTCATTGCTTTACCTGGGGAGCCTTTGCATTTCCTAGTCATTTCTCTTTTGAATGCTGACCCTATTTATCTCCCATAATCAGACAAAGCAGGAAGTGTTTAGAGTAGTAGGATAGCATGCTGTTGTCATTGTTACAAACCTGCTAGTTGACTTATATTTATGGTGACCATATGACGGGGTTCTCTTGACAAGATTTATTCAGAGGAACTTTGCCATAACCTTCTTCTGAATATAGCCTACAGCACTTGGTAGCCAGCATGATACAGGGGTTCATGCATTGGACTATAACCAGGATTCAATTTCCTGCTCAGCCATAGAAACCCACTGAGTGACTCTGGGTGAATCACACACTCCCCTCACCAGAAAACCTTATGATAGATTCATCTTAGGCTTCATGGAAATGAAGACACACAACAACACAATTTTTTATTCCCTGACAGTCTCTCTTCTAAGTGCCAAGCAAGTCTGACCCTGTTTATCTTTGTGACATGCTGATGTTAAAAGTGGAGGAGAAGGAGCTGAAAACTCCCGAATCATTTTAGGAAACTCAATCCTCATATTCCACCAATCCCTTGTACTGTACTACCCTCACAAACATGCAATGTTTTTAGAGGGGTTGGCGCCAGAGTCTTAAAACCAGCAGTCCAGCCTACGTTGACCAAGAAGAAAAGCAAAGTTATTCTCTCCTTTGATAATTGTGTAAGAAGGATTTTGCTAAATGTGCCTTGCCACACTATAAAAGAAACTGTATTTCTGAAATGCATCCTTGTATACAACTCTGAAAAATATGGAAATTCCATCTGCCGGGACTACATCACAGCATGGTAAGGGATCTCTAGCAACTGGCGATTCAATCCAATGAATGGTGGGCAAGGCAAGCTAAGTTTGGAAACCTCCATTTTAAATCCCTGCAATCCCCCTTATAGCATTGGCCCTAGGATATAACCCTTTGTGCTCAAGTGAAAATGTGCAGGGGCTTTGGAAAAGATACCGTTTCATGGTGTTTTAAAAGAGTGTTGGCTTTTAAATTAGACTTTAAAAAGTTTTAAATATGTTATTGGTTTTACTGTCCAATTGGACTTAAAAGTGATAAATATTTTATGAAAGAAAGAAGAAAAGAAGTAATCCTAAACCTGAAGGAGATTGGGTTCCCTTTATTCTAGCAAGACACACCAGCAAATGCAATGGCCTGGATCCAGGTATGCTTGATCAAAAATCTGCTCATCCAATGGTGCTTGCTTGAATCATCTAGCTACTACCATACTCATGTTTCCCTAACCCTAAGGGGCAATGCGAGCACTGTCACAGAGTGGGATGGGGACATGGGATGAGCTGCACTGGATAGGACAAGTGGAAAATTTCAGTAAGGCTCCCTTGCATAAGCAGAAGTTATTTTCCATTTAATAAAAATACACCTATAGCCATGCTGGTTGGAGAATTCTGGGACCTGCAGTCTAAAAGAATAACTTTTCCAAGTTCTGTATGAGTTCAATTCATAGGACTGCGCTCTAAGATAATTCATTCACATAACATTTGGACTGATAAAATAATTATTCTATTAACATAATTCATCCCCCCCCCAAATCTCCTTTACTAATAGACTTGGAGAAAACATTAAGTGGTAAACCTGAGACCTTTGTTTCACACTACTAGTATTCATAGCTGGTATTAATGTAGATGAAAATTACCCTGTTCTTTTCTTTTCTTTTTTCTTTTTAAAGACTGAATTATTTATGCAGCTCTCCAGCCTTGACACACTGGGTCTTTGCAAGAAATATTTCTCAGTCCAGGGCTGCATTTTCTATGGCTGTCACTTTGAAAATGGCAAGAAGAAAAATAAAAAAATTGACATATGGATGTATTGTGGTCAGAAATAGGTTACACATTTGTAATTGCCCAGCAGGATTCTTACCAGTGACAACAACAAACATTTTTCTGTCTTCTGTAAACCCCCAAATCTGCTGCCTGAGGTGGCTGCTTCCCTCTAAGGGCAGGCTGGGAATTATGTGAACCTCCAGACAGGGATGTAGCTATGGGTGGGGTGACATCATTGTCCCCCAAGTAAGAATATTGCCTTTCCCATGAAATTTTCCTTCTGCCCTTAGGTTTCTAGCATTGAAGAGACTAAATATAAGCCTTACATCTGCTGGGTTCACATTCCCTTGGAAATTTTGCCTGTCCTTTTTCTTTGGCTGCCTATACTGTAGTCCCAAATGCTTGAGTGACTTACTGCAATGCTAGAAATGTTGGGAGTCAAGGAAAATTTCGGGGGGGGGGGGGGCGAAACTTTTTTTTGGGGGCAATTCCCTTTTTTTTTTTTAATTTCCCCCCCCCCCCCCAATAGCGACACATCTGCTTCTGACTACTAGAATCTATGGTGAAGAATGTTGTGAATTGCAGTCCAGCAATATCTGAAGGCTGACAGCCATTATGGTGCAGAGGTTTGGGCACTGGTCTATAACTCTGGTGATCAGGATTCAGTTCGCTGCTTGGCCATGGAAACCCAGTAGGTTACCTTGGCTGAGTCAAACACGCTCTGCTCCTGAAAACCCTACAACCCTCAGGTTCTCCATAAGTCAGAAATGACTTGGACACACAACAACACAAATATTTGAACGGCTGCACACCTACAGAAGGAGTCATGCAAATCTGAATCAGCTGACCTTGAAAATTCCTGAATCAGTTGATCCTGGAAATCTGGTTCTGATACCATTTCAGAATACAGGCCCAGAAGGCACAATGGCTGCTGCAGCAATCACACCAGCATGAAGCATGGATTCCAAAGTAAACATTGGAGGAGGATGGCTTCCACATTGTTGACGGGGCAGTATATCCACTATCAGTATTAGTCCAAACAAAACAGAGAGCAGCACCTTGGACAGAGCCTTTAAAATCTAGATTAAAATGTAGATCAGATTTGAAAGCAATCACAAAAATTCTATACATGTGAAGGGCAGTTCAGTTCTATGGATGTTGTTTACTTAAGTTTATGTGTCCAGTTGGCTTTATTCCTAGTAAATGTAATTTGAATGGCAGCCTTGCACGAAGTGGATCATGCCCAATCATGGTGTTTTGTTTCATAGAATTTATCCTGAAAATGCCCAACCCACTAATGTGGTCTCTAGCTCTTCTCATTATCGGTATTTTTGTTTTAATCATCCTTAGGTGTTAACAAACAAGATATAAATACAGATTACTAGCAGAATGGAAACAATAATGTGGAAGAAAGACAATATATTATCTGCATATATAATAAAAAAAATTACCACACTGAAATGGCCATCCATTAGAGCCCACAATTTGAAAATACATTAAGGAACAAATTATCAGAAAATGATGCTGTGAGGGGGGGGATTAATTACCACTTTGCATCTCAGAGAGTGTTTTTCCATTAGCCACAATTAGTAAACTAAGGCTAAATTAAAATTATGCCCCATTTCACACTTATTACAAAGCAACATTAAAGAAAGAAAAGAACAAGAATGGAGAGATGAAGGAGGGGAAACCTTAAAAAGACTAATTAATGTATTGGCATTTCTGAATCACCTCAGAGCCAATCATGCATTCAGTCCTTTTAACTGTGTTTATTTAGCTAGTTTGCATTAGGTATGGACTTCAAGATGAAGTCTTGGCTTTACTGAAGCCACTGCAAAAGGTTTGGGGAGGCAAATGCTTGTAGGATTTTATCCCACCTTATCTGGATAAGGTTCATATTTGTTTGATTTTATTATTAACATTTATGTGCCACAGTGTAAAGTTTTTTAGGTAGCTTACAATAAATAGACATAAAAATAGTATGAGTACAATACAGGACAGGAAACCATAATATCAAATGCAGAATAAAATACAAAAACAAAATGAAACTCAATCCAAAAAGAGGCAGATTTTAAAACTGAGCACCCCAGACAATACATATCATGCAAAGGCTTTATCAAGAGACATCCCGCCCCCCAATGCCTCTTGATACAGCCTGTACACATGGTCTGCAAAGTAGAGGGATTTTGCTGCTAATTTAGCTGAGAGAATAATTCAGTCAACCTGGACCCAAAGGTGATTTTAATTCTGCAGCAAAAAGTCAATGCTCACTTGAATCGCATTAGCCCTGATTGTTTTACAAATCCAATGACCTGGAGCTAGATTTAACCCTGAATAATGGGGCAGGTGAAAATCAAACTGACTTATTTCTTCCTCATGGAAGAAATTTCTGGTTTCCCCTTCTTCTTCATGGCAGCTGTCTTCAGTCTCCTGAAAATTCTGCAGAAAGGAGCAGGGGACGCAGTTTAATAATAATAATAATAATAATAATAATAATAATAATAATAATATTTATATGCCCCACCTCTTCCAAGGATTGAAGTGGGATTACAACATTAAAATAATACAATACAGTTTAAGTAATCAATAAAATACTAATACTGAATTATAGTATTATAATTCCCCCAAGAACAGGGAAGGCATCTTCTATCAGCAGACTCCTTCCACCACAGAATACAAATCTCAGATCCCAAACAGCACACATTAACCCAATACATGGGGTGAAGCAGTTGCAATGGTGAAAGCAGGGTAGTAATATTTCTTGGAGCTGTAAAAAGGGACAAAGGAAGGAGGAGGAAAAAAGAATTCTAAGAGTATCTTTAAGACTAACTTAGTTTTATTTTAGCATGAGCTTTCATGAATATCAATCCACTTCTTCAGATGCAGTGCAGAGTGATATTAAAGCCTCACATTATTAAGCATCTTTATACCATTGTGAGAGTGAGATAGCATGGAATAGGATTCAGAAAGATGCAAATTGTGATCCTCACCCTAAATCTTAAAGGCCTGTGGGAGGTGATGCAGGTCTTTTAGATCTTTATGTTGGTCAGTTAATACAGACATGTGAAAACAATAAATCTGCTTACCACAGGTCAGTTTTTTTGAGGTCAAAATAATCTCTGAGCAAATTCCTTTTTAAGAACACAGGTATTAATATATGTAGTGCACAATGAAACAATTACAGTATCTTTATTCATACTTATGTGGATAGATTAGAATTTGTGAATACAATTTAATTCATCTGTTTCTCTTTTTAGTCTTTGTTTATAAGTTCCTTGTCCAAAGGCAGTGAACTGTAAATCTAGTATTGTATGTCCAGAGTGGTGTAGTGGTTTGAGTATTGGATTATGACTGTGGAGACAGTCCCACCTTGGCCATGAAACCCATTTGGGCAAGTCACATGCTCTCAGTCTAGAGGAAGGCAATGGCAAACCTCCTCTGAACAAATCTTGGCAAGAAAACCCCATTAGTGGTACCCCGGGATACGAAATACCCACGTTACGAATTTCCGGGATACGAAAAAATCCCATAGGAATAATGTTCCGGGTTACGAAGGTTTATTTCGGGTTACAAGAAAATTTTGGTGCTTTTCGGCGCTTATTTCACATGAAACGCGGCTTCCCCATTAGCGCCTATGGGTTTTTCGGCTTGCGAATGGCTTTTTTCGGGTTTACGAAGCGGCGCGAACGATTAATTTCGTACCCGAGGTACCACCTGGAATAGGTTTACCTTAGGGTCTCCATAAGCTGGAAGCAACTTGAAGGCACACCACCACCACCACCACCACCACAACAACAACATTTCAGAAAGTTGAAATGCCCTGCAACTGTTTGTTTTGTTTTGCGGTTGAGAGTGTGTAATTTCTAATATTATATTTGTGTCCATTTATCCTCTTGTCCTGTTTGTCCAATGTAGAGCACAGAGGACATTGCTAACACAGGATGGCATATATCACATTGGAGGAAGAACAAGTAAATGGACTTCTGACATTGTGGGTGATGTTACTGCCCACTGTAATATTGCTCCCAGAGTAGACGCAGGGACAGAGTTGGCATCTGGGTTTGTGGTGGGGTCTTGTCACTGTATTACCATCCATATTATATATCTTGTTGTGGTTGAGTAGTTGTTTAAGATTTGGAGGCTGGGTCTGTAGGCTAGGAAACACCGACCTCATAGAACTTATGAGAAAGCTATATTATTCTCTAGAATTGGTTGTAGCTCACTGATGATGCATTTAATATTTCTGTGTACTCATCTTGCCTTGTTGAGTTTTTTCAGCTGCTTTGGTGGGTATTGTAGTTTAAGAGTGCCTGTTGTAAATTCAAAAGTTTTGATTCTCTCTTGTGCATCTGAGCAGAGGCAGTTGTAGCAGAGGGCTTGTTGTTTTTGTTGTTAGGAAATGGTGTGATTAAAAATGGTAAGCTTAGTTCAGCAGCAGCAGCAGCAGCAGCAGCACCAAGTGTGTACTCCTCAGGTATCTAGTAAAAGAGCTAGATCTGAGCTTCTGGTAAATAAAAAGGATATTATGGCCCGGTACATGCCTTCCATGTTGTCTGGGTTGGTGGCAGCATTTTTTCCTCCACAGGGAGCTGCAGCCGCCAAACCACGCGGCTTCCCTGTGGAGGAAAAAGAACCCACAAAAAGCGGGTTCTTTTAAAGCCACAGGGGCGGCGTAACCAGTGTGTGGCAATGTTCAGATGCCACAGGGTGCTTACGTAATAATGGCGGCACCCATGTATACAAGGTGCCGCCATTGTTACAGTGCTGCACCGTACTAGGGTTAGGGACCATGCAGTTGCCCTAGTACCCTAGTATGGGCGCCAGCACAGCACATTAGACGAACTGCACCATAGATAGGTAAAATGAAACATACTTAATTGTTTCATCTAGGAAGAATATCGTAGACCTAAAAAAGTGTCCTATCTCCAATGGGATACAACCACATTTTGGATTTCAAGTGGGTTTTATCGCACTCAAAAATGCCATCAGTGCCTCCAAGCGACTGCAACCTGCATGCAGCCCAGCCAATTTTCAAAGACGGGAACATCCTGTCTTTGAAAATTGGTTGACTAAGTGCAGCTGGGTTTCTGAGCCACATTGGGCTGTCTGGCAGCAGTGGCAGCATTTTTGAGTGCAATAAAATCTGCTTGCAATCCAAAACATGACCATATCCCGTCAGGGATAAGACATGGTTTTTTTGATGTGCGATAATCTCCTAGGTTTTAGAAAAATAACTTATCAGTAGAGAAAACCTGTTTTGGTACAGAGATCCCTAAAAGCAGATCTTCATATGTGTAACTCAGAAGAAGAAAAAACACATGTTTAGAAGAGAGAGCCTTGCAGCTAGTCCATGCTGGCTGAAAGCAGAGAGAGGAAGAGACAGAAGAAAGAGTTACAAAACTCTTAACTCCTGGAGAAGAGGCGGGGGACAGGAACCGACTTCTTCACAGAATCAAACTGACCAAATGACCATAGATATAATCAATGTATCTGTGAGGAAGACAGCCCCCTTCTCCAAAAAGGACATAGAGCTACAAGCATTGGTTCTACTCCAACAGCCGTGTGCCTTCAAGTTGTTTCTGACTTATGGTGAACCTAAAATGATGCTTTCTGAGAATAAGGGTGTGTGATTTGCCCAAGGTCACCCAGCAGTTTTCCATTGCCAAGGTGAATTCAAATCCTGGTCTCCAGAGTCCTAGTCGAATGCTCAAAACACTATTCTGGCTCCTATCAGGGGGCTTAGCAGTAAAGAATAAACTTGGTAATGTGTTCCAGGTGAAAACTGGGGTCATGTAACTATATGCCATGGTCAGAAGATGTTCAATATAGTGTGGTACTTAGACATCCATTGTATGGCTGCTCAGTGGTGTCAAAAATATAAATTTGTTGTGTGGATTGTTCCAGACTCAGGTTGATTGTAGAGTGGAAATAATAATAATAATAATAATAATAATAATAATAATAATAATAATAATAAATGGTTGAAATCCTGGTGAAACAACTTAAGTGATTCTTTCCCATGGGTCCGAATTATAAAGATTTCATCTATAAAACTAAAGTAGAGGAGAGGTTTCTAGGTATTGTAGGTACTGTAGGTCTTGGCCGTCTACACACATTCCTTCTCTTTTAGTCAGAACATTTTCCACCCCTGCTGTCTTTGCCCATGCCTTCCTTAAAGTTAAACAGATAATTATCTACAAATTACTATAACTAGCAATGTAGTCCTATTTACATCTTCTCAAAAGTAAGTCCCACTGGGTTTGATAGGGCTCATTCCCTCTTTAGAGTGTATAGGATGGCAGTCTGAATTTTTTTAACTGTACCTGAAAGCTGTGACAATCCAAATATTTTGGATTTTTTTTGTAATGGGCCCACATAACTACTTTTGAAGAATACTATGTCACCTCTCCAGGAGAACTTAGAGATATAAGATAAATTACTTCTTTCCACTTGAAGATGAGATTTTAGTTTGCAAGGATGCATACCTGATGCCTTCCTCACACTACCATTTCCTTTTTACCTGCAAAACCACACAAAGTTCCAGCTTTGCTAAAATGAAGATTACCATGTTGCTCTTTATTTATTTAAAATATTCTAATACTATTTGGGAAAATCCTCTTCAAGGTTTCATTGCCTCTGGCTCCAAAGGAACCTGTGTGTTTACATTAGGATCGAATCAAGTAGCTATTAGAGTAATGATCTCAAGGAGGATGAGCATCTTACTGCTTCAACCATGCTCAAATGTATAGTCTAGAAGATGGTAATTCCAATTATATTTTGAGGGGAGGAAGCATATATTCAGTTAGTATTGTACATGCCTCATTCACAATCATAGCCTCTACAAATAAAAATCCATCAGTGATACCTTTATTGGCCAATTGAAATAGGCAATATACTGTATGTAAATTTGTTGTGGGGATTGTGCGTTTTGGTTGGCCAATAAAGGTATCACTGATCGATTTTTGTTTGTATTTGTTAAATGGCCAACACAGTTACCCCCGAATGTTTTCTGAATCATACCCTCTGCATTTCTCTTTCACTTTTTCTATTTTTTCTCCATCATCAGCTTATTTTCTATTACTTTGCATTTATATATTTAAAACCTCTTTTTAAAAAAGGGGTCATCCACTTATGTTTTCTCTGTCTTTTTTTATCTGTTCATTTGCTTGTCCCAATAGCTGTTTCTTCTGTAAGACTGGAAGCAACTATTTGGCTGCTAATGGAATCATGCCTGCAAAATTTCTCCTGCATTGAATCTCAAAATTCTTGTAAATCCAGTTAGAGTTGCACCACTTCTAACTTTTACTTCTGTTCATGGGTCCAGCTTTTTAAAATAAATAAATAAATGCCTGAGAACTCATAGGACTTTATCACACATGGCTTTTAAACTGCTGTAAAAGCCTGATAATAGTGCCCTTGGCGATACTTGTCATGCAATGCTGTCTCCCTCTCATTGTTGCCTTTCTTCCAATTGTGTTAGGCTCCCAATCATGTTGATATAGCGCCAGTCCACAGGTATGGTAAATTATCTTGTGGCAGTTGTGGGTTGTGTGGTCAAGTGGTGTCAGTGTCTCCTCCTATTCCGCCCCCGTTATTCTTTGCTATTCCAAAACAGCCAGGTTTCCTTTCTCCCCACTTTTTTCTTTTTTGTTAAAGCACAATAGCACAACTCTGGAGTTGTGTTAATACACACACACACACACACACACACACACAAGGCATAGGGCAGAGATGTGAAGTTAAGGACAAGGAAGGAAGCGAGTGTGCAGGACCAGCAAAAACCCAGTCATGCTAATGAAGAGATGTGTGATAGGGAGTGTTCTTGATATTGTATGTATGTACTTCCCTTCATTAACATAACTGCAGCAAGAATGGGGGCCATGTGATAAAGTCTATAGCAGGACATTTTTGGATTTTCTTACCAAACTATGCAGCCACTTAACAGCTCATACTCAGGTATGTTTGCCCAGGATCCATAACCATCCTGAAAGCTAGATAGCTACCACCTTTTCTAAAGCAACATTGTATAGGTTAGGTTAAAGCAGTACTTCTCAAATAGTGGGGCGCCCCCCCCAGGGGGGGCACGAGGCTCCGTAAAAAGGGGCTCGTTTGACCTCGGCAAATACTATTTACAGTCGTGCGGGGTGCGCGAAATGTTTTCTTCTTCCTAGGGGGGGCATGACAGAAAATAATTGAGAAGCACTGGGTTAAAGGATGTCATTGGGGAACATCCTTGGCTACAAAAGGCAAATCCCTGCATGTCTTGTTCCCGAAATTCCTAAACCAAAACAATATTCAGTATTTAGTAGCAATGTCCATGCTACACATATTATGGCACTTTGGTGCTACTTTGCCATAGATAGCTCCATCCTATGGAATCTTGGGATTTGAGTTTTCTTGTAGCATTACAAATTCTCTGACAGAACGTTCTAGTGTCTCATCAACCTACAAATCTCAGAATTCTTCAGGATGAAGCTCAAGACATTTAAAGTGGTAGTAAAATGTTACAATTCTATAGTGTGAAAGAAACTCTAGATGTTAATAATGCACAAACACACACAGAGAGCCCTAATGCAGATTAAGTTAAAAATAAAATAACAAAAGATGCTTTATGAATGAGACAAGTAGAAAATATAGAATAGGGATCCAATTAAGAATTGATATGGCAGTCACAGAACAAGAACACTAGGTGGCCTAGCTCTTATACAGCAGCCCTCCATATACATGGATTCTTTATCCATGAATTCAATATCATGAAAATATTTTTAAAATGCATAAATTCCAAAAAGCAAACCTTGATTTTACCCTTCTATATAAGGGGCAACATTTTACTCTTCCACTGTACTTAGTGGGACTTGAGCATCCACAGATTTTGGTATCTACAAGGGGTCCTGGAACTAAACCCCAATTCCAAGAGCCCACTGTATGTACCAAAGGGCCACTAGCAAAGCACACTATAGGATTTGAGACTACAGGATCAATACAGATGAAATAGAATATCTACATGGAACAGTAAACCATCAGGAACTTTATTTGACTAACAAGGAAGATGTGGGGGTTTTTAATGGAAAAAATTGGCTCATGATCCAACACAATCCTTGTAGACCCAAATGTTCCAGTTTCCTGCATCCAAAGAGGTGCTTTCCTACCATAGAGGAAATCATAGATGAAATCATTCTTTTCTAAATGATCAAGACTTCTGAACATCCTTCAGTGTTACAAGAGGTAACACAGATGTCTTAAGCATTACAATATACTAAAGTAACTTCTCAAATATAATACACTCTCTGGCTAGCAGAAAATGGAAACTAAAAAGAAGATATAAAAGTAAGATATGACTTCTTCAAAGTCCTCAGCAAAGGCTGGTGGCTTCAAATATAATACATGAAGTCACTGCTGCAGTAATATTGGTTGCACAGTCATTTTGGTTTCACCGTTGTGAAATTTCACTTGTGAGAAATAATGTAACATGATTTCAGCCCCACTCAAGCATTAAGGACAATCAATTGGTGCTTTCAGACTCAGCTTTATCACTGCATAGTTTCTCCTGGCTTGTCATATGTTGAGCATAACCAGCTCTGCCATCAGACAGAGTGAAGTAGCCACATCAAATGGCAAATTTTAGATGAACAGAACTGCTGATATAATGTTTCACCATTATATTTTTACTACCAGGAAAGATGCTAGTGGGATTTCCCCCCGCATCTGGCAAAATCATGAGGGTACTTGAGTTGGGTCGGTGGGTAAGTGCTTTGTCTCAGATAGCATAATGTCCTTGGCCCATTTTGTTCTTGAGAGATCACCTCTACAATGGAAAGCCTCCTGTATGTGTGGAGGCTTGCTGTGTGACATAGAACCCTCTATAATGACATGACTGCAGAACCATAGTGGAAACAGAAGAATGAGCTATGAAGTTATGAAAGAACTGCACTTGTAAGTAAACACAATTTCTTCAGAACAGGTTACTCTATCACAGGCATATCTCATTTAGGTTGATCACAAGGCAATTTGGGTTTTAAAAAACTTAAAGCATGTATTTCAGTTGGGTCTAATTACTATTATTATTACGCTTTATTTATATAGCACTGTAGATTTACACAGCGCTAACTCCTTCATAACTAAAGGAGTAAACTACAGCCATGAAGTTATGAAGAGTATCTCATTTCTGGTTAGAAGGCATAACAATGGTTTATACAGTTCTAAAGAAGAAGAAGGATTGCATCCAACTGCTTAAGAACATTTCACCCATTTTTCTTATGTACCTTCCATGAGAATCCATTTCAAACACAAGGCTAAATTACTTGTTAGTCCCAATACAGAGAGTCCGGGGCTGTGTGCCATGGTGATGAGTTCATTTAAACAACCCCCTTTTTTAGTTTGTTTTTATTCTATATTTGTTTATATTCAACTTTGGTGTGTCTCAACCCTCTAGCTAATTTTATATGAGTTTTAGAAGTGATCCAGTTTTATCTTTGTATGTACTTTGATATTCTGATATTTGTATTTTACCATTGATATGGTCAGTTGACTAATCAATAAACTTGTTGTTGTTGTTACCACAATATAGCGAGTCCCACTCCTATTGACTCTAGTTGGTGCACCTGATTTGGGACTACATAGGATTATGTCCTTGGTTTCAACTTCAAACATTTTTGTGAAAATAGGAGTTACATGTCAACACAGATTGCTGGCATGTTTGTTTTTTTAATAAAGAGGATGCCACTGTTGCTGTTGATTTCATATTTTAGTTTGCAATATTTGTAGGCCTCTTGGTAACATAGCTCCAAATAAAAAGAAATAAAACAAGAAATCTAGTAACAGTACATACTAAACACACATATATACTAATGCAGCAGAAAATGCCACAGAGAATAAAAACATTTTAAAGAAATAACAGACTAAGGTGTTCTGCACAAATTCCAGCACTTTTCTGGTGAATGAGCATATTGTATTATACATGTGAAAAAACCACCGGCACAAAGGGATTAGGTGAGACATCAAAAATCCTTACTGTGTTATCCAGTGGCGCACATTTCCTGACATTCTTCAAAGACTACACATATCGTCTCAGAAATTTGTAAAATAGTCTCTGTATGTTATCCATTTTAACACATTCTCCATTATGACTGGTAAACACACACAGTAGATATAATTTATGTATATGTTCCTTTAAATTCACATTGACCATAATAACCCCCCATTAAATGTAGCATATGCTGTTTCTCATTTGCAAGACAACTCAGAGCAATAGTAATGACAATTTCAAACCCAAAGCTTTCTGTGCAAACAAATAAGAGCATTGGGTGTGTCAGACCAAGAACTAAAATGCCAGTTTGTCAATGTATTGCATACTCGTTCCTATTTACAAGGTAGCTTATTAACTAGCGCAATGTCTTCGACTGTTCTGTTAACTTGCAGAAAGCTCCCCCACCCCACCAGACTAAAATTGGTCACATTATAGATGTGTTTTCCCTAGCTGATGCTAGAATATTCTTTTTTTTTTTTTACCTAGATTCTATTTAATCGAGAATAACTTAATTCATGTTGCCTCTGTATCCAGTCTTTTTTTTTATCCCATCAATCAGGGTTTTCTGAGCAATGGTTATACATTTGGATTCCACCCTACCCTATCATCTGCATCCCAAAGTATCTTGGACCATCTGGGATAGTATCTCTGCCTACTTTTTGTGTGTGTGGGTGGAGTTGCTAAGGGATTACTCCTTGATCCAGGGGGCCCTGGGTATTGGAATCATCCATGTTGGTAGCTCAGTTGTTCAAGGCACACTTGGCTACTCTCATGACACACTAGTATGCCCTGTCCTACTGTCTGGAATTAGTAGCATATGTAAATAAGAGAGAGAGAGAGAGAGATTGGTTCTGCTTTTCAAAGTTAGAATTATGAACCTTTTAAATATATAATTCTGATTAAAAAATGGTGAGTCCCTTTGGGAGTGAATTTTTGATTTGAAGGTTAAGCCAATATTAGTGAAATAAAATAAAATAAAGTCAAGTGAATCAAATGGCCCAGAGCATCACAACCACAGTCAATTCCAAGGCTGTTTTGGTTACAAAATGAGCAACCGACTAATTGTGTAAATGCTGTTAATTAGCTGTGCAGAGCCCCTAACTGGGCTTTCCCCTGTAACTAATAAGAAATCAATTAGCTAATGAAGTGGCCATTAAATGCTATGCTAATCTTTGTCGGGGTATTTTTTTAATGTTTCTCCCTTTTTTTCCCTTTTCTTTATGATCCTTCCTAATTGCCACTGCCATACGGAGCTCACAGCTTTCAGCATGTCTAATGAAACATCATTATATCATAACTGGCATTCTTGGAAGAGTTAGTGGCAAATCTGCTTCCCAATTATTTTTAATTGCCAGACATACTCATAACTGGGCCTTTTACCAATCGGTTCAGAGCCTCGCACTGTCATGTAATATACACACAAAGATAGTGTTTGCCTTTCCTTGCATATAAAGGCTGGCTGTAGTATTGCCCACAATGAAGAATGTGTACTGCAACCCAAACAAGAAACTGAAGCAATTGCCTCTTCTGCTGCCTTTGATTGGAGACTGCCCAGACGCAGACACATTGCCTTCCCACTGGGCAGTTATAACCAGACAAATCTCAGTCTCGAAATGTTACTACACAATATCAGTGATTCTGAACAGCAAGCCTTTATAAATGTGTTGTGGGATGTTAACTTTTGCATGGGGGTGATGGAATACAGCAGACTGGCAACATGTAGGCTTGCATTCTCAGGTTTAGTTATTTTTTTAATCTTCTGTTTTAGTTCTCTTTCTCCAGTTCTCTTTCTCCTTTTTGCCACTGTGCTTTCCCCCCATATCTCTCATCTCTCTCCAATAGTTTTTGCTACCCCTTAATATGGCCATTTTAAAAAATTCTAACACATAATGTTTTGGTGGATAGGGAGTCTCTCTTTGTGGCTTTTATTTTAAAAAAAAGGTAAAGGTAGTCGCTTGACATGAATGTAACTGACCTTAGGGGAGAGTGCTCATTTCTGTTTTTAAGCCAAAGAGCCAGGACTGCTCTGGTGGTCATGTGGCCAGCATGACTACACCCTATGCTGTTACCTTCCCACTGAGAAGTAGCACCTATCTACTTGCATTTGCATGCTTTTGAACTGCTAGATTGGCAGAAGCTGGAACTAGTGACAGGAGCTCACCCCATCATGCAGCACTCGGGCCTTGAACTGCCAAATTTCTGATCTTCTGATCATCAGAACTAGCATCTTAACCGCTAAGCCACCGCATTCTAGCCAGATCAGGGCCACGACAACTGCATTCTGTGGCCCCGATCTGGCCTTCCTGTGGCACAAAAGGGAGCCTCAAAAAGTGGCTCCTTTTTGCGCTGAGGAAAGGGCACCATAGTTGCCAGCACCATGGCTTTTCAGTGCTCCCTTGGTGGAGCAGATGTACACACTGTGCTAAGGAGTGGTGTGACACCTCCCACCATGTGGTGGGGCCTGTAGTATCATGCCAGCATGGAGGCGGAGGTGGGGTGTGAGGTGTGTGATCGCCATGTCTCCATTCCACCCTGATGCCAGAGTTTATTGCAGGTCTGTCAAGGCTGTTAGTGGGACATATGAAAGCCAGCATGGTGTAGTGATTTGAATATTGGAGAGAGTAAGGGAGAGCAGAGTCTGAATTCCTGCTCAGCCATGGAAACCCACAGAGTGAACTTGGGCAAGTCACATGCTCTCAGCCTCAGGGGAAGGCAATGGCAACCCCACCTGAACAATTTTTGTCAAGAAAACCGTTTAATAGGGTTGCCATAATTTAGGAATGGCATCAATATTCATATATAATGGTGTAACAACTTGAGTGTTGGACTAGGTTGTTGATCTGACCAAAGTTTGAATCACCACTCAGCAATAGAAACCCACTGGGTGACCTTGGGCAAGTTATAGCCTCTCAGCCTCAAACGAAGACAATGGCAGACCACTTCTGAACAAATCTTGCCAAGAAAACCCAACAATAGGTTCACTTTGGAGTCACCATAAATTGGAAATGACTTGAAGGAAGACAGCATATGAACAATGAAAACAAATAAATAATGTTCATATATATCATTCTACTTTGAATAGCTTATGTTATTGTTTACTAAGGCTCATCCTTAACTTTATTACCTTAGCATGTAGGACCCTCATAAATAACAATGATAGTTATATTTCCTCTGTGAATTTTTATTCTATCATTCTCAGAGAAATCTCAATCCAGCCAAGTAAACAACATCAAAGCCTTATTTGGGGTGAAATGAATGACACTGCCTGTTTTCCCCCTAGTAGCCATGTTTGTAGCCATATTTGTTATAAGTAGCCTTGGGCAAAAAGTTATACATCTCATTAATCCAAATCAGCTTCCTGGATTGTATGCTAACAGTTGTTGCAGTTGCCATGTAGTATATGTTTTCTTTTCTCTCTTTTGTTCTTCAATACAGCGCTTGTGAAGCTAAGAAAAAATTGTCACGTCCCATCGCGTGAACAAAATGTACAAGAATTGATGGGGCTTTCTACCTAATGTGGTTACCATGAACCTGGTTTGTTTATTTAATGAACAAAATGTCACAGTGCATTTGCATCCTCCTGACATCTGAAACAGTGGCAGCTGCTAGTGGCAGATTTCCTGAAAACAGGGGTGCAGAATTAACCAATTCAATTTGCATTTCATCCAAAACAGAATTTCCTTTGAAAACATTCTTTAAAAAAACAAACTCTCACATGCACATGCAGACACACACACACACACACACACACACACACACACACACACACAGAGTGCACAGATGTCCTAAGTACTATTGTGCTGAAAAGAGGGAGAGAAGGAACGTGAGAAAAAAGCAAGAGAAAGAACTTGAATCTTGCCTGATCTGAACCTACTCTAGCACAAATATGTTCCTTTGCATTCACAATTTATGAGCGATTTCCTCATCAGAAGGTATGTTAGTTAAGAATAGGATGTTAGCTGTGGGTATCCTTTTTAACACTGCAGAACTTCAGTGCTCCCTATCATCTGTTTCTCTTTGTTAATAATGAACTATGATTATGGAAGAGTGATGATGGGAAACTGTAGCATTTGGAAAAAAATATGTAACCAACTTTTATCAACTCTGTACCCATGTTTTTAGCATTCAGTGTTTTTTGGACCAGTTAGCCCATTAATCATCAGAGCAACCCCATGAGGTAGGTTGGTAATATCCCCAATTTTGGGGGAATCATAGGGAGAAAGACTTGGTCAGGACCACCTACAGTTGACCTGAATTAAGATCTAACATTGGAAGTATAAAGCAGGAGGTGTCTCAGCCAGGGGTCTATGAAATGTCACTAAGGGTTCGATGATCATAACCGGTGAGGGGGGGGTTTCTTTTAGTTTGTTTTGTTGTAGTGTGCCTCCAAGACATTTCTGACTTATGGTGACACTAAGGCATACCTATCATAGGGTTTTCTGGGCAAGTTTCTTCAAGGGGGGGATTGCCTCTGCTATTTTCTGAGGCAGAGTGTGACTTACTCAAGATCACCCAGTGCGTTTTTATCCTCAAATGGAAAAGCAAACCTTCATCTCCCAAGTCATAGTCCAACACTCAAACCACTACACCACTTATACATATAAAATCATTTTATATAAAAGGATTCTCTGAGAACTGAAAATGATTTCAGGGTCTCCTCTAGGCTATAAAGACTGAGAAGGGCTTGCCTAAAGCTATTATCTTCTATGCCCATTTACCCAGGCGTAAATCCCAACAGGTCTAAACTAAAGGGGATATGAAACACATATATGAAAACACATATTTCAAACTGCTGTTTCTACCTTGAAGTGTTGACTTCTAGATAGGCATATGGAGGATTGTTAGCCAAGAAGCTGATTCTGTTACACACCACAAAACGTATTTCCTATGAAGATATTGATTTAAATTTAGCATTCTGTCTATGACACCATATTGGTTATGTGTGTGTGAATGCCTTCAGGTTGACTTATGGCTACATATTGTTGTGATGGTGATGATGTGCACTCAAGTAATTTCCAACTTATGGCCACCCAATCACAGGGGTTTCTTGGCAAGATTTATTTAGAAGGGGTTTGCCTTTGTCTTGTTTTGGTCCTGCTCTTGCACAGCTTCTGTTTATTTTTTATCACTTGGTTTATTAATTGGGCTTACCTCTGCCAGTTTAAATTTCAATTCAGGCTGCATCTTGATCTTATCAGAAGGTTTGCCTCCTGAATACAGCCTGGGTTCACCCCAACTTCCAGGAGCGCTCTATGTAGCTCTTTTCAGATCCGGGAGTTTTCCAGATTAAGAAAATGGCCACCAGAATGCTCCTGGAATTGGGGCTGTAGTCAGGTGGCAAATTCAGTGGCCAAAACCTTCTGATAACACCAGGATGCCACCCGAATTGAAATTTAAACTGGGAGAGGTAAGCCGAATTAATAAACCAAGCAATAAACTTCTTGTTAGACATGCTGGAGAAGTTCCTAGCATAGCCAGGGGTGTAGCTATGGGGAGGGGGGAGAAACTGAACGCATTTCCCTCCAAAATAAGAATGTTCACCTGCTAAATGGTTTTTTCTTTGTCCCCGAAATTTCTAGCATTACGAAGAGTGGAATACTGAAATCCCATTCCTACCTGGGACTTTATATTTTCTGCTTTAGCATTTCCTTGGTTATTCTGCCTGGGGTTTTGTGGGGGGGGGGGGTGTTTGTTTTTTCTTCTTTAGATGCCTAAACTGTGCCTGGAATTCATGTTTGCAGTTACAGATTGTATGACCTAGAGTTACACATTCACAACTCGTTTGTATTCACATTCCCTATGTATTCAATAGTGTGGGAGAGCCAGTGTGGTATAGTGGTTTAAGCATTCGACTGTGACTTTGCAGACCAGGGTTCAAATCCCTTCTCAGCCCTGAAACCTACTGGGTAACCCTGGACAAGTCACACTCTCTAAGGAGATTAGCACACTCTTTTAAAAGTGCCTTATCCTCAATGGGATAGAGGTGTGTTTAAATTTACAAATGGGTTTTGTCGTATTCACCCGGGACTGGGTGAATGCAGCCTGGATACAGCCAGGATATGCATGATGGGGGTGTCTGTTCTCCTGTCCATTGGGATGTAGAAAGTTGATTGTTCACAGCAGCTGCTACCTTGTAAGTCAGCATTTGGGGATCAGGGTAAAAGACTCTACTTAGATATACACTTGCCCTTCCTAACACACGGATCTGAGGTCCACACCCTTGAATATAGGCGGAGGGGCGACCTCTATTATTTGCAATAGCATACACACCTGGTGCACATGCCCATGCTGTGCGTATGGGGGCACACTCCATTCAGGCCTATGGGGCATAATAAGCGCAAGCCTCTGTTTTTTTTTGGGGGGGTGTTGCAGAATGGATCCCCCGTGAAAACAGAGGGCCAACTGTATAACCAATTTAGCTGCATAGCTGAAAGTTTATCTAGAATACTGGCCTGTGTTTCTAAATGTTCAGCTGAAGTGCCAGAGGTTTGGGACTTCAGCCTCAAAATTTCTAATATTTGCAGTTGGACATTTGGAAATACAGTTTACACACAAAACAAAAGATTATGGTAAAATACTGCAAAACCTCAACCATAACATTTCATAAACTTTCTAAAGCACTGTAGATTTTATTTAGATGTCTTTTATAGTGTTTAATGTAGAGGTTTTTAATTGTTTTTATTTTTATTGTAAGCATATCTAGTTTGCCATTTCTGGAAGCCACCCTGGGACTCACTCTGGGGGAAAGGAGGTATATAAAGGAAGCAAATAAACAAATAAATAAATATACATGTACAAGGAAGCCTTTCTGTGTATATTGATTTTGAATTTTGCAGGACCCCCTTTTGGTGCATCTACAGCTGTGTTCAAAAATTCATTCTCAACTTTGATGCCTGTGCTCACACCATAGAGGCTTTCAATGCTCTGTCAGAGAAAGCAAATTTAGTAATCTTGGCTTTTGAAAGTAAAATATCTGAAGGCATTTCAAACAGAGAGTTTCTCCACAAGTTTGCTGAGATATCACTGGACTTTATTAACAGTTTTTGTTTATTTCAAGAATCTGAGTTCCAATCACAAAAGGAGGATTGACTTACAAAGTATTGCTTTTGATTTTAATAATATTGTTAATTAGTTTATTCAATTATTTTACTTCAGAAAGTATTGCATTTCATATTGATTTGCTTTTCTGGAAGCTTCGTAATGTAGTTTTTAAAGTAAAATGCATTAACTGAGGGTTATTTTTGTCCTTGCTTATGATTTCCCCCAATAGAAACCTCTTTTATAGTTACCTCTTTCCTGCTCCAATTTTTGTCTTTGGTCCCCCAAGAAAATTGCCTCATGACACCCCTAGGGGTCCCAACCTGGTCCTCCGAAGAGCCATGACAGCACAATTTGGTAGTTTTCCTCACCCCAGGACATTATCATTTGATGGCTTCCCAGCTTTTCTCAGGTTTTCCTCCCCCATTCTGTGAAGTTGAAATCCTCTTTCTAAAGACTTGGTTACTGGCATGAGATCTTTAGTTAAAGCTTGGCCCATCCTTTTGCCCTCAGCAATATACATCACTGGATGGTGGATCCAAACAATATTTCTGAAACTGAATCCAGCCCTTAGGCTAATTCCCCACCTTGCAGTAGTTTATGTGTTTACCATTTCAGGCCATGTCATTCCAGTAGTGTATGTAATGGGTGAAATTTCTTTAAATAAGTGTCCAATAAAACCTAGTGGACAAATGAAGACTCCTTAAGCTTTTGAATTGCCTGTAATAAATGTTCCTATATATAAAAGCTGTCTGTACAACCCCTAAGTCAGTGCTTCTCAATTATTTTCTGTCATGCCCCCCTAGGAAGAAGAAAACATTTCGCACCCCCTGCACAACTGTAAATAGTATCATTTGTCTATAAAATTGGTCAAACGAGCCCCCCTTTACGGAGCCTCGTGCCCCCCCGGGGGGCGCGCCCCACTATTTGAGAAGTACTGCCCTAAGTGCATAGCCCCACATAAATGAAGATAAGGTTTCTACTCTTAATCAGATGTTCCACTCACCTTTAAGCTTTGGCATATATATATATATATATATATATACACACATACATATATATATATATATATATGACCTACCAAAATTCTACCAGCACAATCCACAATGTATGGAAGTCTGTAGGTCAAATCCCATTGAGAACAAGGGTTGCACCCAGCATTTCCAAAATAGTCCCTGCCCATAGTCCCGAAATAGTCCCATAATTATATACTTCACATGAGGACAATGATGCATCGGAAGAAGAAAAGTTTCTATTTATTTGGAAGCTCTCCATAGAAGAGGAATCCTGGAAAATCAGAGATCTTATGTGGAAAATATCCATGTAAATAGAAAGCTCCATTGGTGAGCTGTTGGTTGCATGAATGATGACTAAACTGAAATTATGCACAAAAGAGCTCTAAACTCATTCAGAGTTTTACGGAACTGAGTTTACAATCCCTTCCACTTGTGATGGCATCACAGTGGGTAAAGATGAAAGTGTCCAGTCTGCAGAACTCTTGTGTGTCCCCCCCACCTCAGACTGATCTATTATTGGAGTATGGAATAATACATAGCCTCCAAATGTCCTGTAGTGGCAGGAAGAGTCCCAATTAGTCCTCTGACTTCCCACTTTTTAAGCTGTTTTTCAAAGGGCCTAGTTTCTCTTTCCCCCTTCCACTTGCTGCTTTCATCCTCAGCTTACTTCAGTTGCTGTGAACTGAGTTCAAAGTGCAAAAGTATGTTGCACTCAATTCACTCAAAAGGGGGAAAAGAAAAGGAGGGGCCAAATTTTGCTCTTCCCAGTAGGCTCAGGCAAAACCAGACGACTACAACCTCTTCTAGCTTGTCTGTTTTTTCTCATTAATAACATTTATCATCTTGACTACACACTGGTGTTGCTTGACCATACATGTCCCAGTTTTCATCTGTGAAATTTTGGAAGGACAACAGATGTGGGGCAGCAGAACCCACCTTACAGATTTCAGTTGGGAACAAGTGTTCTTTTGGTCCAATGATCCAGCACATTTAGTGTTGTAGCCAAAAGCAAAGACTTGAATGTATGAAGTACCCATCAAATATGAATTTCCACATGAAGAATTACGTATCAGTTGACATCATCTCAATCACTGTAAAAATAGTAAAGATATTTAGATGAGAGAAACTCCTTTTATGAATTGCAGTTCAGGTTGGCGCTGCAATACTATGGAAAAAGAGTGATATGAATCCCAGGCATCTTCCATTCAGATTGCTTCTTGTATGAACTACCTTCTTATCATTTTATTACATTTTTATCCTTCCTTCCCATTAAAAAATACAAACATAATTAAATACAGAATAAAGTCACTAGTGATTAGATGGATATTGCAGGAGAGGTGGTCATATCACTACTCCAGTAAGCTACTACAGTGATCTCCAAAATGAATGCATGAATTGGGGGATAGTGTTGAGTAATCAAGCACTGAGAAATCAATTGAAATGCACACATGTATGAGCCTTTTTTAAAAAAAAAAATCCATGATAGGGAAGGGCTTTTTGAACATGAGGGTTGGGAATTTTAAAAGGTAACTATTTAACATAAAATTAGGAATATTGCCAGCTTATTTTAGTCTGGAACATATTTTGAATAGTTAGGAATTTACAGACAGCATCACCAATATTATCAAAGAACAAGGAATCCTGGAATCATTATTCAACCTGTCTTCCTTTTGCTACCTTTAGTCAGCTGATTGTAATAAAATATTGAATCATTTAGTACAGAAGCATCTAACATGTAATCTTTCACTACTGAGGAAAATGAATCCTGATCCTTTGAGACACAGTGGGAAAGGTATAGGGTCCAAATTACTTTTTGTGTCTCCAAAGCACCAGAACCCCCTTAACTAAGCTTCCATACACCATTAAAAAAAACAAAAAACCTTGGCAAAGTCATGCCAAAATACTGCCTGGAATAGGAATTTCCCTGAAAACTCCAGGAACCCCTAAAACTGACTAAAAATTGGTCTAAAATTAGAAACAAGAACCAGAAATATAGTTTGAATTACTTCCAAAAGCTGTTTTTGGTGGTAGTGTGAGGGTGTGGTTTAGCTTGCTAAAAGTGCACAAGGTCAAAATTGGCCCTCATCAAACTTGTCCATCCATGATGAAATAATATCATGAAATAAAATTATACTTGCCATAATCTTACAGTACTGTGTTATATTTTGTAGAGCAAATAATAAACAAAATTGCCAGGGAGTGTCCTAAATCCACACCACCTTTCAAGTTGTGAATATTCCAACTAGGCCTTCAGACTGACTAGAAACAGAGCAAATCCTAAACTCTACCAGCACTGTATTTAAAATGGCTCAGTGTGCAGGTGCCAAGGAGCCAAAACTATCTGAACTGCCAATGAGATCTTCCTCCTTTAATTAATTAGCTAAAGATTTAAATATTAAATAGATATAAAGGTGCATATTACCAGTGCCTTAATGTTGGTGCCCTTTTCAGATATTAAAGCAATTGTGCAGCAGTCCAGTACAAAACTTCCACGCATTGCAAAACAAAAGCTTTCTTATTTTTTAAAAAACAAATAATTCTTTTCCTTCTAATTTTTCTAATTTTCTTTTGCAACAGAACACAAAACCAAAATATGAATACACTTAAAACATTGAAATGTGCTCTTTACCCCTTCATGCCAATATTTGCCAACAAAAGCTTTAGGGAGGAAACCTATTGATTTAAAAAGCCAATAAAGTAACGTAATGTAAATAACATTCACACTTCCCGTCTTTTGCACAGGGGAGGAGAATGGCTGTCTTACACTGCAAGATAACACCACCAGAATTTTGTAAACAGAAAAAAGAGTGGGGGGAGGAGGGGGAGAAAATGCAATACAGGTAAACCTGCCAATTCCTCCCAGCATGTAAGGTAACCAGAATCATGAAAGCCGCTTTTTGCTGATGTTCTCTTTCATTGAAGATTAAGCCCCCATTTGTTTTCCAGCATTTGATGTATCATTCCTAATGATCCTCTAGACTCAGAACCAAAGTTGTCTTCCTGACAGCAAGTGCCAAGAGTGATTATATGCACTGTGCCAGAGATCCTCACCCTGATCCAGCTTTTTCTTGGAATCCAATCATTGTCAAGACAGACAGGAGGTTAGACGGCCAACAGCCAAGGGCAGCATCACAGCCAAACACCTCCCTGCATCCTTTCACTTAAAATAACTCTACAGAGGCAAATCATATATCAGAAAAATCTTTTTCTCCATAACAAAACCTGACAAACAAAAATGGCATGTTTACATAATTAGAGACTGCTTTCCCTGCCCCCAACTGCTTGGCTTTGTTCTGTGATGACTTTATAGTGCATACCATATTTTAAAAATGTGATTATCTGACTGTGGATCAATATGTAAAATAGCACAGTATTCTATAGCCTGTGTGTGTGTGCATGAGAAGAGAGCACATCATATGTAGAAAACACCCTTTTCAGAATATTGTTAATGTGGAGCTCTCGTTGCTCCTGCATTTTGGAGCTTCCTCTGTGACTGCTTCTGTTGTATAAACAATTCATTAAAAGTTAATTAAAAGGTGAAGTTCAAAATGCCGTTTCCTTTAGCTAATCCTCCAAAGACAGCTCAGTATGGCAGAAACATATCTATTGGGCTGTTATTAGAAAACAAAAGGGCAAATTGTCTAATTAAGAGGTTCGTGTTTACAGCAGAGAGGTTTTCTGGCTGGCAAGACTGAATTCAAATTAATGTTAAGGCAGTTTAGCTTTCCATTGCCTAAATTGTTCACAAGGAAAAATGGGTCATTCCCCAATGAGACCTTTTCAAATAGCAGAATTCTCCTGTAGCCTTAATCATCTTTTGGCTTATTCGCATTAAGCACCTGTTTGTGAGATCTCCAAGTCATTCAAGTGGTCTTTATTTGTACTGGCTTTAAAATGGGAACAATAGATAAAAACTAAATGAAAATTTCACTCATTCCTAGGGGATGGGCTGTTCTTTCTTCAACTTGCAAATTTTGCATGTTTTGGTAAATTCTGTTTTTTGTTTTAAAAAAAAAAAAAAAAAAAAAGACTTCTTGCCCATTTCTAGTTCAGATTGAGGTAAATCTCATTACATTGGGACTTACATTTTTTTAGCACATAGGCTTAAGACTGCAGCCTTTGTATTTTGTTATGTCATCCATAAAAATGGCATGTTGACATAAACTATTCTTTGTCATAGTCTTTCAAAGCCATATAACTGGTACCCTGGTGGTGCAGTGGTTAAATGCCTCTACTGCAGCCTCTCACAGCCGACGGGTTGTGAGTTCAATCCTGCAGGGCTCCAGGGTTGGCACAGCCTTGCATCCTTCTGTAGGTCGCTAAAATGAGTACCCAGTTCCTTGGGGACAATTAGTTTACACATTGTAAACTGTTTAGGGAGTTCTTAAGAGCACTGTTTAGTGGCATAGAAACATACTTGCTATTGCTACTGCTATTTTCTCAATGTTGCTTCTTTCTCATTTCAATTCCTTCTGCACTGCAGAATCTAGAACTACATATAGGCCAACTATAACTAGACCTGAAAACCATCTCCCATTTCAGCCTAAGTTCAAAAATTCCACTCCTACTCCCAGGGCATGAACTGGGATGAACCAGAAACAATGTGGTTGGAAAATATGTGCCATGCCATGAAAGTGTTCATAGGGGCCCTTCCATAGAAGGTATGGAGCCTTGAACAGAAACAATCTATCCATAGATCTGGCCTGACAAGTCAACTTAAAAATCTTTTCTAATTTTTGGAACCGAGAATGGACCAAATTTCAAGTTGCTAAGAATAAAACATAACAAAGAACCAAAATAGTTTACTGGGCATATGGATGTTGAAAGGTTTAGTCATGCTTGTGGGCTATACTTTTCTGTTGGTTTTTTCTTGCTTGTGGATAGTCTTCAAAACTCGTCAGAAAAATGGTGCCACAGATCCAATGAATAAGTGGTGTTTTAAAAATTTTGGTTTCACCTATTCATTTTCTGGTACAGGCTGTATTAGTTCTACACAATTCATTTGGCTTATATTTGCAGAGAGATCGTTTGAAACATTAGCCATCAATCAACCTACTCACGCATGCACTCACCTACACATCCAGAAGAAATAGCCAATAGATACAAATACAACCTCTCCACATACCAACTTCTGAGACTGCTTAAAAGAGTTTCTTAACTTGAATAACTTGAACTTTATATACCGTTGTTCCCAAAATGAAGATTTCATAGAAAAATAGTCTCAGCATTATTGATTTGGTAAATTTTCAAATAAACAGGTGAGAGAATTGACAGAATTATAAAGAAAATGTGGATTAGTGTTACAGTTAAAACTCACTTTTTGCTAGGAACAATTTGAATCATTCTTGTTCATTTTAAATTTGCATATACTGTTTTCATTATCAAGATTGCTGCTTTTACATGATTATTGTTATTTTGACATGATGAACTTTGCTATTTTTTTAATGTTCATGATGAATTTCACAGAATTAATAACCATTTGTTTTCAGAAAATTTACAATAATCTGTATGTCAAAACAGAAATCCAAAAGTGAACAAGCAAAAATAAAATTAAATAAATAAAAATAAAATCCCTGCATTGAGAAACTTAACATGTCTGGATCCCATATCTCTGAAGGTTAGTCTGGATCCCATATCTCTGAAATGCCATGTTCCTACATGGAGAGAATTACTTTGTATAGAGAAGCATCAATCACACAGGTAATTGTCAAGTAACACAGTAGGTAGTTACAGTACTGGTGGTTTCCATGTTAGGAGAGTGATGAATTGATTTCAGGTTTCAGTACAAAATGTAATAGAATGATCCAAGGTGCTGAATTTATTTGGAGGAAAGGCTTCAGCACCTCGGATAGCTTATTTAGAATTAATGCTACAATCTAGAGCAGATTTACCAACTCACTAATATGGAAGCCACCAGCCATCACTAGATACAGTTGATAAATAGTTTAGTCACTCAGTCCTGTTTGTGAGAATTAAATCCCTACACATTTGTGTTGTTCAGAGAGTTGCTTTGGCAAATCAAGTTAGCTCTTGGTAGATAGACAAAAAAATCTGGATATAATCAATGAATAAACAGGGCAATGCCATTGTGTGTCTGATGTATAAGCACTGGAGGCCATGCACGAAGGTTGTTTGCTACACAGGGCATATCAGTCCAAGTTAGGAAGACAGAAAGAGCAGATGACTCTGTCCTATTCCTGCTGCCTCAGCAGTGTGATCCTATTCACATTTTGGTTATTTGCACAGAGAAGCTATCACATACAAAGACAGGTCACAGTGCTGCTGGAAACTGAAAACAGAACTGCTTCCATGTACACCAAGAGGAAAGAGAGAAGTGGATTAATTTTTATTTTTTGATAGTTCCCTCTGTTGCACTTTCTGTTCCTGCTTTCATTAGTCAATAAGCATGCAAACAGCATAAAGGAGGCTCCAGATTAGTCTAATGATGTGCACAGATTGAATCAGGGTCTGTCATCATGATACTGCTCCACCACTCACTTGCAGTTACTTTGCATGTTTGGGTGTTGTGCCAAGGTGAGCTTGTGAGAGGACTTCTATTATTCTGATCTGTTCTGTATCTAACTTTCTTTTTAATACATTTACTATATTTATTTATTTAAGATATGTCTATATCACCTCCCAGCCCACGAGGGCTCCCAAGGTGATGAAAAAAATCAAAACAATACAAAGATAAAAACATTTTAAAAACACATTGCAATACTCTTTAAAAACATTTAAAAGTAGTCTAAAAACTATCCTAAAATATAATTTTAAAACAAAGCAATTTCAAACACTGTTTGGCTGCCAGCTGGAAATTTAAAAGAGATGGAGCTAATCTATCTTTCTTAGGTAAAACAAGCTTCATTTATATACTGCTTCATACCATCTAAACAGTGTTTAAGCGGTTCACAACTGTAAGTTAATTTGCCCCCAACAATCTGGGTACTCATTTTAGCAACCTCCTCAGAAGGATGCAAGCCTGAGTCGAGCTTGAGCCCTTTTGCTGGTCTTGAACTCGCAACCTTATGGTTTTGAGTGAGTGGCTGCAGTACAGGCATTTAACCACTGCGCCACCAGTAGTCATGTTGGTACAGAGAAGACCCTGTTACATGTACATACCAGCCTAACTTATCAGGGTGTTGAGACATGCAACAAGGCCTCCTCTGAGGATCTCAAATTTCAGGCAGGATTATACGGGAGGAAGTGGTCGTTCAGATATCCCTATCAGTGTAAATAAACATAGTACTCTTACTTCAAAATTTAAACTAGCCTTATTGGTAGAATGACATCCCAAGCTTGTGTTGTCATGTGTACGTGAGTGAAATGGGATTCCTACATTTCTTTCCCATATTGGATTGTATCGTTACTAGTACTGAAGAAATTTTTGAGTTGGAACTGCATGAGATTGCAGGCCTGTACTTGCTCACTACATCTGATAGTCCTGATGAGGAATCTGTACCAAGGACAACAGGCCACCGTCAGAACAGAATTTGGGGAATAGGCAAAGGGATCAGGCATGGCTGCATCCTATCACCTTACTTGTTTAACGTACTGTATTTTCTGGCGTATAAGACTAATTTTTAGCCCAGGAAATTTTTGTCAAAAGTCGGGGGTCGTCTTATACACCGGGTATTGCCTTATAGGGCTGAAACTTCTGAGTCGGACTGGAAAATCTGCGGTCACCGCATATAGTGGGGGGAGCTCAAAAATGGCAGCAGCCGCATACCCTCCGTATGTGGTGACCATATGAAAGTTGCAAGGGCGATGCTGTACAAGTATGGTAGAAGAAAATCCTGGAGACAGGGAGGGCTGGGCAGGCAGGGAGAGCTGACCAATCCAAGCAGGCTTTGTATACAGCAGGTTTTCCTGCTAAGTACCTGCATGTCATAAGCATTTGAATTAAAATTACCATATTGAAATCAAATCTGATGTTTTTTTAATTTTTATTTGATGTGCGCTGGAAGAGGGGTAGTCTTATACAGCGAGTATATCACAAACTCTATATTTTAATTGGAAATGTTGAGGGTCGTCTTATACGCCCAATCGTCTTATATGCCGGAAAATACGGTATATGCTGAAAACATAGCAAGAAAAGCAGAATTAGAAACAGAAAAGGAAGGCGTTAAGATAGGAGGAAGCAATATTAACTACCTAAGCTATGCAGACGACACCATAATATTAGCAGAAGCCATTCAGGAATTGGAACAGTTAATAAGGAAGGTCAAAGATGAAAGTGCAAAGGCAGGTCTGAGGCTGAACATAAAGAAAACAAAAATAATGACCACAGAAGAAATACATAAATTCAATCTAGACAGTAAGGAAATTGAAATAGTTAAAGAATTCCCATATCTAGGATCAAACATTAACCAGAATGGAGACTGCAGTCAAGAAATAAGAAGAAGACCAGGAATGGGAAGGGCAGCTATGAAAGAACTGGAAAAGAAACTGAAGAGCAAAGATATACAGCTGAGCACTACAGTCAGAATCATCCAGGCCGTTGTGTTCCCAATTACCGTACGGATGCAAGAGCTGCACAATGAAGGAAGCAGACAGAAAGAAAATCAACTCATTTGAAATGTAGTGCTGGAGAAGAGTACTTAGGATACTATGGACAGCCAAGAATGGGTTCTTGAACAGGTCAGACCAGGGCTCTCCTTGGAAGCAAAGATGATCAAGTTGAGACTATCGTACTTTGGCCACATAATAAGAAGGTACAGATCACAAGAAAAAACAATAATGCTAGGAAAGGTAGAGGGTAGAAGAAAGAGGGGAAGACCACAAACTAGATGGATAGACTCAATCATGGGGGTTGTAGTTAAGGGCTTTCAGGCTCTGGGTAAGGCAGTGGAGGACAGGGATTCTTGGAGATGTCTCATCCACGGGGTCGCCATGAGTCAGAAACAACTCAAAGGCAGCTAACAACAACAACTTGCTCACTGCGAGTATGTTCTTTTGAATGCAATGGAATTCATTTCTAAGTTGGCATGCATAGAATTGTACTCCAAAGGTTATCGTCCTATACATCTTTAGAAGGAAGACAATTCCATTGAACTCAATAGAGCTTATGTCTAAGAAGCTGGACATAGGATTGCATGGTTCCTTGCACTTACGTCCCATTGCAATCAATAGAATTTATGTGTGTCAGGACTGATTTTTCACATTTATTTAAATGGGACTTAAGGGCAACTAATTTAGTTTTGGTCCAACCATTTGTCGTATTTTTTCTAATTCCCTTGATGAGCAGTGTAAGAAGAAAATTAATTACAGCCTCTCTCTCTCTCTGACACACACACATACACACACAATCTCTCTCCCTCTCTCTCCCCTCTTCCTCTGTCTCTTCCCCTAGAATTTTTAATTTCTGTTTTCTTTCTTTCTTTTTTTTACCTAGTATGAGCCTAATGAAAGTAAATGCAAATTTTGTAGTGGTTCTTTCACCCACACCCTCTTTTTAAACTTTGTTATTTTTAAAAGCCACAGGGTATCTTCTCCTTCACTGCAGAGGGCTATATGTGTGAAATTCCCGGTCATTGAGGTGATAATATACCCCCTTAATTAGAAGCTGTTTAATGCTCTTGATTTAGCTTTTTAATAGAAAAGTTACAAGCAGTCTTGCTGTGAGCAAAGCAGTATTAAAATCCCTGGCCAGGATAATAGTAAGTGGCCTTTTATTTGCTAAACTAGTTGCAGCTTTCCTTCCTAGACTGGGCTTGCTTTTCGCTTTACAAGAAGGTCTAGGCACCCACCAGGGAGGCAAGTACTGAGCACTAGACAGTGGCTTCCTTTAGGGTAGAATTCAAAAATATAGCCGTGTTAGTCTGTAAAATCAACATGTAGAGAAATCTTGTAGCACCTTTCAGACTAACTGAAAGAAGCCTTGTGCTGCCAATGTCTTTCTTTCAGTGAGACTCAAAGATTCTACAAGATCTCTCTTCCTTTAGAGTGGCTATATATCCCACTTTATCAGGGCCAGCCTGTTGTCTAAAAGGCTGGGAGAGATCAAGAGGTCCTCTTTGAGAAGACCTATCCTGTCTTACTTTTCTTTCACATTGCATGAAGATAGTATGTTAGATACCGCTTTTACTTCCATGGCAATGTCCTATGGCTTCTTGAGATTTGTATTTTTACAAATTAATAAGAATTCTCTAATGCACTTTTCTAAACTACATCAAACACTGGCACAGAATTCTAAATACCACACAAAACTATAAATCCCAGGATGCCATAGGATGGAGCCAAGGCAGTTAAAATGGAATCAATGTCGTATAGTTGTGTAGTGTGAACGATGTTGTTGTTGTTGTGTGCCTTCAAGTCACATGGGTTTCTTGGCAAGATTTGTTCAGAGGAAGTTTGCCATTGCCTTCCCCTGAGGCTGACAGAGCATGACTTGCCCAAAGTCACCCAGTGGGTTTCATGGCCAAGTGGGGTGTGAAAGATACCCACATCTAATTTAAAAATTAAGAATCACAAGAAGGAAGATTAAGTTACCTAAAGTTTCCATATTAGAAAATGAATAGCAGACTGATCAGGAGAGAAGTCATCTAGTAGTCTCTCCACAACAGTGAGATGTATTACTAGTCACAATTAATTTATGTTCCATTGATTTCATTTGAACTGCTCTAAATAGGACAAACATCAAGGTTAGCCCAAAATAATTATTACCAAATTGACATCTATAGAGCCAATGTGGTATAGTGGTTTAAGTGTTCACTTAGGACTCTTGGAGACCAGAGTTCAAATTCCTGCAAAGCCCTGGAACACCACTGGGTGACCTTGGACAACTCACACACTCTAAACCTCAGAGGAAGGCAAAGGAAGACCACCTCTGAACATATCTTGCCAAGAAACCCCTGTGATAGGTTTGCCTTGTTGTTATTGTTGTGTGCCTTCAAGTTGTTTCCAACTTATGACAACTCGAAGACCTTAGTGTTGCCATAAATTGAAAATAACTACAAATCTATACTGATAAATTCCACCAGGCAAGTTTTGTGCCACTGCCAATTCCTCTTTAGGAGTGGTTCGTTCCCTCTTTGTCGACAGTGTGCAAGTAGGATTTCTGATCACAGGAACAAAAATAAAAGTCATAATGTGCTACAGATTACATTCTTGTGAAAAGTTCTGTGACTCACTTATTTCTATTTTGCTACATTTATGGTTGTTTGTATGCAGGCTTGGGGGATTTGTCTCTCTCTTTATATATGCCACAGAATTAAGATCCACCTAGCTAATCACCTACTTGTATAGGTCTACCTACAGAATTTTCAGGAAAAGCAAACAGTAACTCAGTGTGTGTGAGAGAGATTGGAGTTTATCAGACGTGAGTTTTTTGCGATTTTTCCTGCCTATTGCGCAATGTTTGCGCCACCAAAATTGCTCAATAACGTGATAGTGCGATGTTCTTCCAGACACCATTCATTTCTATGGGAGCCCGTTGTGCAACGCTCCTGTAGTTTTAGCGTCATTCCTCCCCTTTTTGTGCACTACGGGAGAAAAGGGAAATCAGGCCTTTGTCTCCCATTACCCTTGCGGATGCGTTGCGAAATGGTTTGGTGTGGCAGGCAGCAAAGCAAAGCGAATGTTACTGATTGCAAAGTTCCCATGATGCTGAGTTGCTTTTTCACCCCATTCCCTTCCGGTGGCCTTCCTTTTTCAGGACAACCCCGGGGGAGGGGGGTGGGAGTGGGAGGTACGTACAACTAATGTATGCAAGGGATTCCCCAAAGGGTCATCCATTCCAGCCCCATTCCTCTGCCCTGCAAGAACACCTAGGAGGCTAGAAATTGAAGGGAACCCCAAAGGGTCATCCATTCCAGCCCCTTATTATGCCCTGAGGGAAAATATTGGAGGCTAGAAATTAAAGGGACTCTAAAAGGTCATCCATTCCAGCCCCGTTCCTCTGCCCTGCAAGAACACCTAGGAGACTAGACACTGAAGGAGCCCCAAAGAGCCTTCCACTCCTGCCCCTAATTCTGTCCTGAAGGAATACATAGGAGGCTAGAAATTAAAGAGACCCTAAAAGGTCATCCATTCCAGCCCAATTCCTCTGCCCTGCATGAACACCTAGCAGGCTAGAAATTGAAGGCACCCCAAAGAGCCTTCCACTCCTGTCCCATACTCTGTCCTGAAGGAATACATAGGAGGCTAGAAACTGGAAGGGGCTTCTCCCCTCTCCCCTCTCTCCCCCGGAAGCACAAAGGTCAGGATGCCACCAAAACCTCCAAGGAGCATGCGCAAATATGTTGATGCAAAATGTTCAAGACAAAAGGAAGGCGCTGGTGTAGTAAAGAGTTCTGCTATGCATGGTTTTGCATCACGCAAATCGCAACTTTTACGCAACTGTAACGCTAACATAACGTTACGGGGGAATGACGGAAAAGCAAGCAGTGTGGTAGAACATCGCATTATAAGGTCATTGCACAACGTTTGTTTCACTTCCTTAGAGGAATTGAGGGTCCAAAAACGCGCGTTTGATAAACTCCATTGAGAGAGAGAGAAAGAGAGAGAGAATACTGAATTACACTGTTCTAGAACTATTATTCTACTTTGACTGTTATGGCTGCCTCCTGTGGATTTCTGGAATTTTAACTTTAGGGAGAGGCATTTAGAATTCTCAGTCAGTGAGCTCTGAAGTGCCTTTAAACTACAAATCCCAAAATGCCACAGGAGGCAGCCCTACCAATAAAAGTGGAATAATCGTGCTATAACCATGTAGTGCAGTATTCACACTCAGAGAGAGAGAGAAAAGGAGAGAGGATAGACTGCAAGCTGGTGATTTTTGTGCCAGAAGAGCAGTGACTATGCTCCAGGTTTTACTTTGAACTTTAACAGAGCTATCCAAAATCCTATTTACACAACAGGTTCAACACCTTGAATAGATCCCTTAAAGTCCAGATTAAAAGGTGAAAATGATTCACCATCCTACTACCTGTTATAAGAAATGGAAGGGAATTCTCTTTCTGTTGCCATGGTTATCATGAAATATCAGCCTTGTGAATTAGTCAATTCAGTGAACTATAGATTAAAAAGCTATTAAATACACTCTGTTTTGCTTTCATGTGTGTGTAAAATATGGTTTCATGCTTCAGCTTCTACTAAGCAATAGGAAGTTTCCTTCAGAAGACAGAAAGTACTGGAATTGTGAATCCAAGTCTTATACAGTATAACATTGCTTGATTTACAGATATACTGGCTGAGAAAGAAGGAACAGGGAAGCAATCCAACCACACCATTATCAAAGTTTTAATTTATGTTTCCATTAGGTTTTTGTTTTCTTTGGCCAGATTGGCTTGCTTGCTTTTATTTATTTTATATCCCGCCTTTCTCCAGCTAGCGGACCCGAGGTGGCTCACATGAAATTAAAAACAAAGTACAATAAACGTTTTTTAAAAACCCATTAAATAAACAGTTCTATTAAAAACACTAAATTACAGCCCTTTAAAACACATACTAAAAAGATAAAAGCACAACACACCCCATTAAAACATCCTTCTGCTGCAGTCACTTAAGAGCCAAAGGTCTGCCGAAATAAAAAGATCTATGCCTGCCAGAAAAAGAAGAACAGACAAGGTGTTGTTGCGGCAGCTATGGTAGTATTCCCGATGAATACATTCAAAAGAAAAAGTCCTGAGAACAAACTTCATATTGGCCTGTTGATATGTCAGTCTGGGACATGATTTAATGGACCAGTCTCACCCTAACCTCTACTTATTTTTCTCCCCCTCTCAACCAATTTTAGTCCAAAAATATATTCAGATTATCAATTCAAAGTGCATAATGCCCTCCTCCCAGCCATTTTCTTGCTCAAAATCCTCTTTTACTCTCTCCCCAGTGATTTTCCACCCATGGGGGAAAAGGTACAGACACTGTGATCTTTTCCTTTATGGGGAGAAAAACAGGAGGGGTTATTGTTGTTCTTGTTCTATGTTGAGCCTAAAAATAGCTGAAGGGCAAATGGTTAAGCATCGTTCCCATCTGGTGTTTGCTTCCTTGGCTCTGCAGCTCCTGAGCCTACTTCTGGCTAAGAAAAAGGTGAAGTGCATGTTCAGGAGGAGACCCAGCTTCAACTGTTATTACAGCAACACATGCACTTTTAAAATAAAATAAAATGAGTCAGCCATGAACTCATGAAAAGGCCTTAGAGATGTGGTATTTTCTCAACATCTGGTATATGGGATTTCCAAGACTGACTTGTCCACAGTGTTGTTGTCAAGAATGTACAAAGAGTGTGAATATAGTAAAGCTTAGGTCTTCTGGGAACTGAGCTCCAAAATATCTGGATGGGCATTGATTTCCCACTCAGTTTACACATACTAGGTTTTATTATCAGTGAGTATATAAAATTCATGATGACTATGACAAGAATGAATCAACAGGTCAAAATGTCACCACTCTACACCTCTCAATCCATTTCCCTGCTAATACGGTTCCTATGAAAAGTATATTTGTTAAGGTTCTCAATTAGCTCTCAGCAGTTCTGTATATCCGGACCCCTACTATGCTCTGCTTAGAAATAATTAGTTACATTTATAGTTCCAAGTCTCTATGGCGTAGGTCGATATTACTTTTAAAAAAGTAGCTCTTTAGGATTTCACCTTATCTTTGAGTTACTTTTAAAACATTCAAATGACACAACCAGCTGTTCTGTGGTCAAAACCCATAGTCTACCTTGTCATCACCTCAACACTCATAACAGACCACCAGCCAAGACTTGAACGAATGTAGCATACCTCCTTCACTATTTAATACTGGAATGGGCAAAGTGTGCCCCAGGGCCATTTTTGTAGTTAGCAGTTTGAGGCCCAAGCACCACATGAAATAGCAAGCTCCTGTTATTAGTCCCAGCTTCTTCCAACGAGTAGTTCAAAAGCATGCAAATGGAATTAGATAAATAGGTACCACTTCGATGGGAAGGTAACAATGTTCCGTCAGTCATGCTGACCACATGATCACCGGAGTCACCTTCAGACAAGGCTGGCTCTATGGCTTAGTAATGAAGATGAGCATCGTCCCCTACAGTCGGTTTTGACTAGACATTAATGTCAGTGGAAACCTTTACCTTTTACCTTTAAGGGTAAAAAAAATGCCCCCAAATGCCCTCTATGATGTGTGGTGGCATTTCTACTCAATTCTGGGCTCCCCTGGGTCAATGTAGGCCATAGAGAGGCATTTTTTTTGAAAAACAGAAAGTAAAAAAGTTGTGACTTCTGTTCATTTCTTGTTGCTAAAAAGGCTTTTTCTGGGCATAAAATGGTTCAGGGTGGCCTAAATTGATTGTAAAAATGCCCCCACACTCTCTAGAAAACATTTGGAGGTTATTCTATCTATCTATCTATCTATCTATCTATCTATCTATCTATCTATCTATCTAT
>NC_056524.1:96880096-97014502 GCF_019175285.1 Sceloporus undulatus
TTTTGTATGGGTGTGTGTAGCCATCCAAAGTCAACTGTAGTAGTTAACACAGTCCCCTAGCCATAGTTGCCCATCCCTAATTTAATGAGACCATACACTGACAACTTTAGCAGTAACTAAAAAGTTACAGCCATATCTCAAAAGAATGAAAAGGAATCTCTTATTATCTTTCTGATATGATATATTTGCACACTTCTTTAAGAAATGATTTAAAGTAATTACTTATTTGTATCTAGTTACTTCAAAGCTCTGCTCAGCCATTACAGTTAATATGCTAACAGGTTTATAAGTAAAATTTTCAATATCTTTGCCTTGTTGGCATTCCCACTGCTGGACTGAGCTGTCTGTTCTTCCTCCTGTTCGTTTTGGGTTTTGCTTCTTTCATAACTAAGCCCTGGCTATATCCTCCTGTGAAATTCAGCCCACCTCCTGGTAAACTCCTTTTCCGTCATAGCAACCTTTAGAATCTGCCATGTACCAGATGGGCATTATTCCATTGTTGAAAGAGAGCACTGTCAATCTTTGCCATTGATATGAAACAAAAGTCGGGATTATGAAAGTGTATGTGTGTGCGTGTGTTCATGTGTACGTACATATGTACATAAATAGGATCACATGCTGGTTAAGCCTTTACTCTGACAATCTGGCTTTTGTACATTTCTGAAAAGATATACAGCACTCCCCAAGTACATAGGGTATCACAGATGTTGAGGGAAATGATACGTGATAACAGTGTACCTTTCAAAATGCAGCATTTCAGTACCATCTTAAAAGAAACTTTCCTCACTTCATCTCTTCTCTCTTTCTACCCTCACCTCCCCCACCCCTGCACTACTCCATCCCCCCTGTTGCCAGTTAAAATGAACTGTCAGAGCCTGGATAAAGATACAAACAGGATTGCATACCTTACCAAGGCTGGAGCGACTGGTAGACTTTGATCTAATTCTATTTGCTGCTTTATGATGCATGGAGCTGTCAGATAAAGAGGTGTTCAAAAAAAAAAAATCTGCCTGAGCTGTCAGCCCTGACAAGCCCTGTGATGGATTACAGAGAAAACAAAAGGGTTATCACCTTAACCACAAACATTTATATCTTTTTTTTTTCCATAAGGGTGCCTCAATCAACATGTAGTTACCAGGGAGCAGGTTGTTGTGACGCCTGTAGGAACACAGATCAAGTGACATACGTTGAAACAGCATTTAAAAAGTACAACCCGCCTATGTTGCTGCTAATATGACGATGACATGGTGCAGTCATGCCTACTGAGTTCAAAGATGAAAGTCCTATGGTTTTCCAAGGCAAGGAGACTTCCTTGGAAGAAAATAGCTCCTTTTCCATCCAGCCCCCATTTCCTGACTTACCAGAAGTGAACATAGTCAAGAAAAGGAATTTCACTTAAAGAAGACTAGGATTTTATATATGATCATATAATTATTTCATCTTCTAGGATACTCAATGTATGTCTAAAATAAAAGTAGTAGATTTTGGTGTTTTGTAATCTGAAGAAAAGAATTATTCTTGATTTCTTTTTTCTTAACAAAAAACTATCTATCCAGCTTATAAGGAGCAAGCATCATATCTAGCACTTGTTTAAATAAAATACCTTTTGATGAAAGTTATTATATCTACCCAAATGAAAGGATATGGTCCTTTATTATTGATTCATTAAAGAACATGCAGTTTTAAATAACTACCTGATTGCCATTGAAGACAAGTTATCTAGCTGAAATAATCAGAAAAAAGGCTGATTATCAGACTTTAGGCTTGTTTAAAAGCAACCAGGCTTCAGCTATACATCATCTTGCAAAGTCTTTGCAGTAGCAATTGGTGTCAATTTTGTTTGGTTTAGGTTTTGTATAACCTTCAAAACTTTGTACATTTGTCCAAACCTTTGATGTAAAGACCTCAAATATTAAATACATTTAGTCTTGTTTTTCAGTGGATTCTGTGTTCATGGATTCAACCAAACATGTCTTAAAAATATTAGGAGAGGAAGTCCAAAAAGCAAACCTTGCTGTTTGCCATTTTATATCAGGAATACCATTTTACTGCACCATTGTATATAATGGGACTTGAGCATCCATGGAATTTGTTATCTACAAGGGGTCCAATAGATACTGAGAGCCTGTGTACCTGTAATGTGGGAGAAGCCACATGTAAGCCACTGTGGTGTAGTGATTAGAATGATGGAACAGGATTCAAATCACTGCTCAGACATAGAAACCCAATGAGTGACAAGTCACACTATCTCAGATTCAAAGGAATGCAATGACTCCCCTCCCCCAAGAACAAAATTTACCAAGAAAACCCAATGATAGGTTCACTTTGGGATCACCATCAGTCAGAAATCTGAAGATGCACAATAACAACAGTGTGAGAGAAACCAAAATACAGACTTGACTATCAGGGCTTCAGCTCCCACAATTCCTGAATACTGACCATACTGGCTTTCACTTCTCAAAGTTGAGGTCCAAAACAGCTGGAGGGGGAAAGATTGAGAACCACTGATCTAGGCATAGAGCTTTGAATAATTTACTTTTAAAGTAATTTACTATATTTAATATATACATAATTTACTAAAATAATTTACTTTTAAAGGCAGGCTTTATCTAGTTCCCTTAGTTGAGCTAAGTGGTTCTCAACTAGGGTTGCCACTTCTTTTTTTCTTTCAAGCTTTCCTTCCCTAACATTTATGTGGCTGGCAGCTTAAACATTAGGAAAATCTTACTGACAGTTTGACAGTGGAATACATTGCTTCAGAGTATGGTGGCATCTCCTTCTTAGGAAGTTTTTAAACAGAAGTTGGATGGCAATCTGTTTGTAGTGCTTTAATTGTATCTTCCTGCATGGCAGGGGGTTGGATTAGATGACCCTTGGGGTCTCTTCCATCTCTGTGATTCTATGGCTAGGATCCTGTTGGTGACATATGCTGGCATAGACATGGCTGGATGAGGAACCTGGCTGGATTCTTGTCTGATGAGGAACGGTTGCATTCAGTCCACAAAAAACTGATATCCATGTATTATGAATATTGCCTAGAATTTGACTTTATTCATAAAGGAAAAACTTTATGGACCATCTTCTCATTCCCCAATGTGGATTTCATGAAGCTGAGATTATTTCCTTGCCAGATTGAGGGTTTTAGTTTGTTTATTATAAAGGATAGGATTCAGAGCAACTGAACAGCCATTTCCCAACTTTCCAGCATAGTAAATTAGAATAAGATTTAATCATTATGAGAGCAGACCCACAGAAATCAATGAAACTTAAATTCACAATGACTAACATATGACCCACTTTCATTTGATTTTTCCTCAGTATGACTAAGGAGATTATCACACCTGCAAATCCTCCCGGGATAGATGTGGGATTGAAAAGTCGGGTGTTATCACATGCAGCCGAGGCCAGGCAAGTGCAACTTGTCTGCAGCCCAAACCACAGCTGCACTTATCCAGCTGCTTTTCAAAAATCAGAGCTTGCCATTTTTGAAAAGTTCCTGGATAAGCATGGCTGGGATTTGGGTTGCAGATGGGTTGTATTTGCCCAGCGTCTATCCAGGATTTGCAGGTGCAAAAATCTCCTAAATTTGGATCCAACCAATATTCCTTTAACAAACCACTGATATTTTATTTATTGTATTTATATCCCACATTTCTCCTGGCACAGTCCCAAAGCAGCATACAACAGAGAGTAAATATTATTTTCAGCTAAAGATTGCTAACACCTTTAAGGTTTAGGAACATTAAAAGCAAGTACATTATTATAATGCCTATAGTATCTCACTTTGTTGTTGCTGTTGCTGTGTACTTTCAACTTGCTTCCAACTTATAGAAACCCAAAGCTGAACTTATCATGGAGTTTTCTGAGCAGGATTTATTTAGAGGGGGGTTGCCATTGCCTTCTTCTATGGCTGAGAAAGTGTGACGTGCCCTTGGTTACCCAGGGGGTTTACATGGTGGAGTTGGGGTTCAATACTTGAACTCCTGATCCAGCACTAAAATCACTACACCACACTGTCTCTTACTCCACTTTTTAGTGAAGACAAAGTTTGGATAGATGTATATTTGCTTTTTATGTCAACTTCCTGAAGTCTTTAAACCATATAAGCAGCCAACTCACCAAAATGTTAGAGACCAGAATGATTCCATGAGTGGAATCAGATGCTGGATGATCTTCCTTGCAGTCCTTGGTGCACCCTCAAAACCTGCTTCAGAGGACTGGGAAACCCACTGGAGCAGGGTTTTGAGTGGGCAAAATAAGTTGTGAAAGGGCCCTGCGGGAAGGAGTAAAATAAAAGGAAGTCCCATTGTAGGCCATTATCACAATGTTAAACCAACAGTCAACCTCACATTGATTATTTTATATGGTTATTATTAAAATTAGCTGTATTGTCCATTTGTGTGTGTATGTTCTTCAAGTCTCTTGTCAACTTATGCCAGCCCCATGAATTTTGTAGGGTTTTCTTAGGCAAAGAATACCTAGCAGAAGTTTTACCAGTTCCTTCCTGAAATATATACTACAGGTATTCATTGGCAAGTCTCCCATTCAAATACTAATCAAGGCTGATCCTGCTTAGCTTCCAGGATCAGGCAGGATTTGGTGCCTTTAGGACAGTTAGGCCTGCATTACACATATACATAGTTATACTATAAATATCTTTCTTATAGTAAGTCACTTTTATCTGATGATTACCATTGCAACCGTGAAGGAAATAGCAAAGATAATGGGCATTCCTATATTCTATATATGTTTAAAGTGAATTTGACGAGCGAGAAAACTATTAAAGCAAACGTACCTTTAGGATTAGTATATATCGCTTTAACCAGCTTTGAAAACTATGTCCCACACTACATTTTAGAAACACCTGTAAAAAAAACGCCTTGGGATTTTGGTTCAGGCTGGCCAAAGTGTTCTGGGACTTATAATGCAAAAAAGTAACTGTTCCAAGCTGTGGTTCTAGTCATTCAGTATTGTAGGTTCTGACCAATGTAGAGAAGAAATACATGATAAGCAGCACTAACAGTAAAAAACCAGGAGAAGAAATTGCAGGCATCCAAAAGGAGAACATCTCCAAAGGACGTATTATTCTTACAATAAATCCAGGGTAAGAACACTATTATATCACTATAATTGCTAGATAAATCAGCCCTCAACAATGGCCTAACTGAACTGGTTAAGAAAAAAACATGAGAGAACAACAACAAGATGAAAAAATTGAGACAGGACAAAGAATATGGACATTCAAAGTTTCCTGGGTTAAGGAAAGCCTGCAATGCTCTTAATGTTCTCAATACATCATGTACCAATTGAGACAAAATCAATTGCCAAATAAAGTCCACACTTGTTATTGAATAACAATTGATTAACAAGGGAAAAAGTTGTTAAGCAAATTGCTCATAAATAAAGACCAAATGCCTTTTAACCCACTTCATGGTGCTGAGATCGAACCTGTCTCTGGTGGTAATTGATGATGAGTTGTTGCAGCAACAAATAAGAGGCTGCTTTCACATTTGCTAAAGGACTCTTTCCCCACCATTGCATTTCTTATCTATCTTGTCAAAATGTTTATGTAACTATTGTTGTTGTTGTGTGATTTCAAGTTATTTCTGACTTATGGCAACCCTAAGGTGAACCTATCATGGGGTTTTCTTGGTAAGATTTGCTCAGATGGGATTAGCCATTGCCTCCTCTGAGTATGAGAACATGTAATTTTCCTACGGTCATCCAGTGGGTTTCATGAATGAATCAAATCCTAGTCTCCAGAGTCATAGTCCAACATTCAAACCCCCTATGCCATGCTAGCCACATGTAAATATGAATTTGTCTTTCCAAGCCAATTACTGACAGCTGGCGGTCTCCATGTCACTAAAGTGGTGAATCTACTCTCAATCTGAGTTTGGACTGTAATGGAGCTATCCATGGCAGAGTTACCCAAGGCATTTTATCCTATCCATTGATTAGGTTCAGTAGCTTGCCTCATGTATAAAGTTCAGAACAAAACCTGGACTAAATTTCCAGATGTGAAAGCCACTAGCTACCACTGCCAGCAAGCAAGCAAGCAAAGCAATCAAGCTTCCTTTTCAAAAAGCTGAAATGTAATTAGCCTTGGATAAGCAAATATTTGACTTAATACGACACAAATTTAACACAAACACCATATATGCCAGTGTGATACCAACATCAGGCCTGAACCACTCAAGCCAAGGATCCCTTTTATGGTGCAACTGATCCCAGGCCATGATTGCACTTTAACTGCCATGGCAATATCCCATGGAATCCTGGGGATTGTAGATTAGGGAGGCACTAGAACCCTGTGGCTGATAATTCTAAATACTCTGTAATTACTGCAATTCCTAGTGTTCTCTTCCTTGAGGAGTGGAATGTATATTGAGCATTTCCAATCTGTGGGCCATTCCTTTGTTTTCCACATTTGTTTTCCACATGTGTTGACAGATTTTAATGAGACCTAGAGTAAATTCTGTCTCTGTAAACTGCAGAAGCTCTGTTGGTATGCCATCTGTTCCTGGTGATTTACTTTTCCAAGTGCTCAGAGTGCAGCTTCTGTTATCCACTGAAATTTATCATTCTTTTTTGCTATAGATAGTGCTTTTCTTCATCTCTCCCAGACAAAGTCCCTGCCTTCAGTTGCAGTTCATCTACCTAATGGTCAATTAGGCTTAGTAGTGCAAATCTATTTTTCACATTGTCTTTAAATTCTGTGGTGTGTTCTTCAGGTTATTCTTGTTTAGATTTACTCTAACTTTTTTGTACGTATTTCATGAACTCAGAGCCAGCATGATGTAAGTGGTTTAAATGTTGGACTATAACTCTGGAGATGAGGATCTCATTCCCTGCTTAACCATGAAACCCATTGGTTGACCTTGTGCAAGTCACACGCTCTCAGCTTCAGGGGAAGGCAATGGCAAACCCCTTCTGAACAAATCCCGACAAGAAAACCCTTTAGGGTAGCATAAGTTCACTTTCGGGTAGCATAAGTCAGAAATGACTTGAAGGCATACAACAACAAACAATAGTTCATAGTCTGTCTAACAATCTGCTCTTGATGTTGTTTTTGCAGAGAGAATGGAGCTTCTCCATCTTTTGCTTCCAATTATGCAGTCTATTTGATTTCTGTTGTGGTCATCAGGAGATATCCAAGACCAAGAGGAGAACCTGTTTCCAATGAACAAACTGTTGACCTCACAAAATTCCTTACCAGAAAATAAAATTTCCATGACATGCAAAACCCACTGCCTAAAATAGATAACTCACTTTGCTGAATGGTACAGCCAACCCTGCAAAGCACCCAGAATGTCATTTAAATAAGATTGTCTGTCTGTCCTGCTCCTCCATGATCACATGTATGGGACTGTGCTGCCTGTGCTGATCACATGTATGGCAACAGAAATCCCAGTTTACATGAAGTGGGCATGCATACAATACCACATGGATAAATTCTTCTTGCCTCATCAGATTCACATTTAAATTGGGCCTCACAGGCATAATACAGTGGGAATTCAGCTAGCTAAAGCATAGACTGATGTGAAGCATATGATATTACTTATGGATGCATGAAAGCAATCTGCTTTAATATTAGACGCTTTAGTGCAAAGAATGGCAGGGTTACCAGAGGTTAAAAACAGGCTGATGGTTTTTGAAACTACCTCCCCTCCCCCTCCCCCTCCCCCTCCCCCTCTAGTCTACTCTCAAAATGAAAAGCTAAAAAACACAGAACATCTCATTTCATTTTAATTCCCCTTCCCACTATACCATAAAATGGTGAAAAGAACTAGTTTCCTAAAACAGCTACCAGGCGGGAAAAATTAAGCACTGATCAGATGAGATGAATTTATTGAGTTAATCTACTGACCATTTCAAACAAATGCAGTACTAAATCTTAACCATCAGAATAAATTACAATGACATTCAGAACAAAATGATGAACAGCAAGAGTGGTGTATCTGAATGTCCAGACAACTATTGTTAAGAAGTACTGTATCATGAAACTGTGATGTAGTGTTACATGCATGTCTCATGTCCCATATGTCCCCACTCTATCCTCCTTCATTTCTGAGATGCCCATTTCTGTTGTTAGTTAATGACACTCTTTCAAGCTATAGTTAGTCTTAACTATGGTTTATAGAATCAAGCAATTTAAATTCATAGTTTACAATCCTAGTCTGTTTTTCTAAACTAATGAAAACTTAACCATGGTCTTCATGGTTGCATCTGAGGAACTAGGCCAAGTGTATGAAAGCTTATGATACAACATCTTTCACACAGTTAGGAGATTATTGCACACCAAAAAAACACATTCTATCCCCGATGGAATACAGTCATGTTTCGGATTGCAAGTGGGTTTTATTGCACTCAAAAATGCTGCCGCTGCCACTGCCACTGGGCAACTGCAACCCGCATGCAGCCTGGCTGGTTTTCAAAGACTGGATTTCTTGCAATCTGAAACACGCTATCCCATCAAGGTAGGACACTTTTTTTGGTGTGTGATAATCTCCTTAGTTTTAAAGATGTTACAAGATCTCTTTGCATGGTCTTCAGAGCACTTATAGACCTGCGGCTGCCCCAGGCACTGCCCCCAAGCATTTGGGGGGCTCTGGTTAGCAATTTCTCAGGGCCAAGGGTGTGCACAGAGATGCAACAGGGGGAAATGAGAGCAAATCACCACACTTCTTCACACACGTGGCCTTATATCTGATCACCTCTTCAACATAAAACCATTCAGTGAAGGTTTTACACACTAAAGAAAAAGCTTTTTCATAAAATCCACATAGTTTTCAGGATTCAAAAACATTATATCTTTCACTTAGTTTTCAGTTCTGCAAGAGCAGTTTAAACTACCACATCAGATAAAAGGCAATATCTACAACTAAAACATTTGTTACAATCTAGATTTGGCCCTGCAGCTATAAGTGCATCTGAGATTCTCTTATTATTTGAGGCATTAATTGAGGCCAACCAAGTATCCAAGCTAACAGTTTATATATATAAAACAGTATGTGTGTGTGTGTGTGTGTGTATATATAATCTTTGTTATCAATAAATAACTATGACACATTATGTTTATAGAGAGAATGGAACAGAAAATTGGAATACCCATTTCTGACCACTAGTTGTTGTTTTTAACATCTATGAGTAGTATGGTTATAGATCTCTAACTACGTCTTCTACTTAAGAAATTGGTCTTTCGGTAAATTTGTCACTGTAAAGTCTATTCAAGAAAGGGCTTTCTAAATCAGCAAACTGTTGGAGGTGAAATATTGGTAACGTTTCTGTAACACATATAGTGGACCCTTGTTATACGCCGGGGTTTGTTCCAAGATCCCCCGTGGACAACAAAATCTGAGGATGCTCAAGTCCCGTTAAATATAATAACATAGCAAAATGTTGTCCCTTATAAAAAAATTGAAAATCAAGGTTTGATATTTGAAATATATATATGTATGTGTATATATATATATATATATATATATATATATATATATATTAACATTTTCAAACCGTGGGTGCTTGAATCTGTGTATAAGAAATCTGTGCATAAGAAGGGCTGACTGTATATTTTTGAAGTTGTCCCACGGTAGCTACATTTTGGGAAGAAGTAATCACATGAATAAATTTGGTATTGGAAAGTTCCTAGATATCCAGGAATGTGCATGTTCTTTAAATTATTTGCCTGTTTGTCGGAACGTAACAAATGGCTTTTACTGGCCGTTAAAAGATTGATATGTCATTATTGGAAATATTATTTTCTTCCACCTGTGATTCAGTATCTAACAATACTTGCGACATTTGAAAGAATGAGGTATAGACGAGATTTACAAACAGACTTGTATGTGGACATCTGGTCAGCTTTTATAGAAACTTAGGACTAATGTGGTTATTTTTCCTCCTTTAGTGTTTTTATTGTTTTGTTTGTTACACTGGAACAATAAAAGGTAAAGGTTTCCCCTTTGGCATGATTGTCATGCCATATCTGACTTTAGGTGCAGTGTTCATCTCTGTTACTAAGCCGAAGGAGCCAGCATCGTCAAAGACAACTCCATGGTCATGTGGCCAACATGACTACATGTAACGCTGTTACCTTCCCCCCAAAGTGGTACCTATTTATCTACTTGTATTTTTACATGCTGTCAAACTGGTAGGTTGGCAGAAACTGGGACTAGTGACTGGAGCTCACTCCGTCACACGGCACTTGGGTCTCAAACTGCCGACCTTGCAATCATCAGAGTCAGCATCTTTAATACTGAGTGATCATGTTCCACCAGTAGAGCAATACTATATGTAAATAAGAACATAATTTTAAACACCACATACCATATAAACAAAATGAAAAACAGTAGAGATGGAGCTAAGAATGAGAACAGCAGCAGTAAAACAATTCTATTAATTCAAAGCTGGGTGGGATGAGCTTTGGCTAGCATTGAAAGAATATCAGAGTCCCAGCAGGAATACAGTGCTCCCTCGGGTTACGAAATTAATTCGTTCCGCGGCTAATTTCGTAACCCGAAAAACCTTCGTAACCCGAATTGCCATAGGCGCTAATGGGAAAAAAAGCCGCGGCTCTGCCGCGGCTCCATTTAAAACAGCGCCGGCGTTTTTTCGTAACCTGAAAAAACGTTCGTAACCCGAAACAATAAATCCCTATGGGATTTATTCGTATCCCGAAAAATTCGTAAGCTGGGTAATTCGTATCCCGAGGTACCACTGTATTCTGTGAGCAAGGGTGATGAGATGACAGTCACCACTTCCCCTTATTTTAGTTCTTCTCCAAAGATGCCTGAGCTGAAGGTGTGAAGGAGAGGAAATCAAAAGTAGGCAAATCAGTTGTTTCTGTGTCCTGTAATGCTCATACCTGTGGAAGAAAAGAATTAAATAAGTCAGTGACATATGAAATAAGATGCGTAGTGATTGTGGATTTTTATCTCACCTTCCTTTCATTACCTCATAGAATTTGCTTTTGTTCCCACTTCTTATTGGTTCCAATGGGAAGAAAATTAACAACACCAACTCCAGGGATGGCATTGCTAAGCTGCTGATTTAGTGCTGTGTTGATAGACACAAGACTTTGGAGCCAAGCTTTTTCCTGATTTACCCCTAACAATCGCACCTTTTAAACCCTCTCTAACATCTGAGCAGATGCAGAGGCTTTTTACTGCTCAGTGGAGAAATGTGAAAAGTAGAAGCTTCTTCTCCCAAAGACAGATCTCCTAAATTCCTTGGACAACTCTCCAGTAGAATATAGAGCTGCAAATCAAGTGTATAGGTGAGTTCATGGTCACCACACCAGACACCACATATTAGTGCAAAATGATATGTCATTCCAAGTCTTCTGAAGCAACTAAGAAAGGCATACTGGGCCATAACTGTTGCCTCTGGAGTCAACCACAATACCTGTAGACTCTGTGGCACAGAGATGATGATGATGATGATGATGATGATGATACAGAACTTTCCTTATGCCCTGTCTTTTCCACAGAGGCAGGAGTCAATGCAACATACAAATTAAAGCAAACACAACATAGTTAAGAGATCAATATTAAAACAAAATGAAATATCAACAACACTAAAACAATTTTAAATATACAATTAAAATACAATGCAACAAAAATATGCAATGAAAATGTTAAAAGATATAAAAAACAATACAGTTAAAACAAATCCCTTAGTTTCCTACTTTTAAGTCCTTTATTTTTCAAATGCTTGATGCAATATCTTTTTAAAAAAGGTCTCCCTCCTGATAGAAAGAAAACAATAAGGGTGTCATCTCAGCTTCTCTAGAAAGAGTTGTAGAATCTGTTGTTATTGTGTGCCTTCAAGTTGTTTCTGACCTACAGTGACCTTAAAGTGAATTTGTCACATAGATGTCCATGGTCAAAGATTCAAACTCTCATGTCCAGAGATGTGATCAGTGCTCAAACCACTACACCACACTAAAATATAATTTAAGGTAAATTTGATAATGTAAACATAAATATTAGTTTATTTTAACAGAAAATATGTTGAAAGAGACGAAAAACCCACACTACCTGCAGAGAGTATGTGGTCAAGTTAACCAGGTTATTGGGGGGGGGGCAGTTTCTGTTGAATCATGTCCAAGCCCCTTTTAACATGACTACAATTTTAGAATTACTTGTACATTGTTATTCTGAATGTGAAAGAAAGGCAACGTGAAAAATGTTTACTCAGAAGTTAAAATGGGGTTTACAGCCAGGACTTGTGCATAGGATTGCAGCCACAGAGAAAGGAAGACAGATGGGTCTATCAGCTATGTATATTATGACCCACCTGCCAGTTATGGCCCCCTGGGAATGTGACATAATAAAAATGGGGGAAAGGAAAAGAAGACGGGGGAATCTTTTAAAAATGAACAGAGTAAATTGCGTGGATGGCAGCAGTGCAATAAAGATTGTTTAGGAGAATATAAATCAAAATTTCAAAAGCAATATACTCAAAAGGACTCGCTTCTTGTACAATGGATTTACGGAGAAGTCTGTGGTGTATGTTTAGACATGGTGGGTGGGTGGGGAGAGAAGGAAGTTGGAGAACAGGAAAAGACTAAACACAATAAAGGCTGGAAAGGTGGATATTATAATATTAATGTACTACTCCAATGAAATAATGCAAGGCCTCTCATGGACACCCTCCCTTAAAAGGCAGAACAAAGCACTTCAGCCCTTTGCCCAGTACTGGATCCAGTTCCTATGCCACACCACCAAAGCTATAACAAAGAATTGAAAGATATGCAAGAAGGCAACCAGCAAAACCATATCCTGATATACACTTGCAGGGCAGGAGGATGGATAGTCAAAGGCAGATTGTAGAAGGAGCACCAGAAGAGCTACTTTTATTCCCCAGAGGTGGATCTGAGAGAAGCCTATGGCTTTACTGCCATCTTGAGAGCCTGCTCCCTATGTCCATTGTGATCATGTTGATCATATTGAAACCAGTTTTATTTTGGGTTAGTTTAACCTGCAGTCTTGTTCCCTCAGCCCATCTCCTCCATTGCACCATGTATTTGATTATGCACAAGTATTTGTGTATTTTATCTAATGCATAATCAAATACATGGTGTAATGGAGGAGAGAGACTGAGAGAAAATAGCTGCAGGTTAAACTAATGCAGGAAGAGAATGGGTGTGGTAAAGCAAACAAACAGGAAGTCTATAAACATAGAAACTAGAAATTAATAAGTCTAGAACCTCAGCAAACCCAAATAGTTCTGTGTCTTATTGCTAAACCACAGACACTGGCAAAACATCAGAAACAAACTCTTCTAGAACTTGGCCACATAGTCCAAAAAAACCACAAAAAACTATGGATTCTGGCCATGAAAGCCTTTGACTTCACATTCAAAAGAAATTCATAGGCCTCCATGCCATAAGTCTCGCCCTAGCAAGAAAGCAACTGCTCCTTCCACTTTGTGTTTCCCAACATATTGCCTCTGACCTTTGAGCTAGCAAAGAAGATTTGTGACTAGTAGTTATTGATAACCTTATCCTTCATTAATTTATCTAATCACTTTTTAAAGTCACTGAAGCCATCTCTGGTTCCTCCTTGAGAAACTACACTCTGAACCCAATCATTTGAATCCCTCATACAAAAACAAAAGCACTACTTTCTCCCAAAATTTCACATCTTCATCTATAATCTGACAGACATCTGATAATCCTCCATTCCTTGAGGGCCATAGTTTCTCTTTATCACTAGTCTGCCTCTATTCCTTTTCCCATCTCAGGGACCTCCTCCATCATGTCTTCAATTCCACTCTTCATTTCTGCTGCTGCAGAGGGATACAAATTCTAGTTTAGGAGGCTCTTTGATGTGGGCTTTATATACCTAGTGAAACAGCTCACCCAGTTTCTCTTCTGACCTTTACACTCTCTTGATCTTTAAGAATTCTCTCATTACACTTCATTTTGCAATTTTATTTGCAAGTAGGGAGGAGAGCTGGTTAACAAAATCAGCTGAAGGATTTGTAGAGAAGGAAATACTACAGATTGCCATCTTTTGGGGGTCTTCTGTGTCAACAAGGTTAAGGTGAAGTGTAAAACTAGGCTTTCTGGAGAGGAGAGTAATCATGCTTTAATTCTTCTTCATCTTATTTTTTTCAAGACTACTGTTGATTTAGCCTTTCTACCTATATTCAGAATCAATTTCTGGTCCTCCAGAAACACAAAACTGGAACTAAAGGAGGGATTTGTTCCAAATTTTCAGTCATGGAATTCCCAGTTATGGAATGGTCGCTTCTGTCCTGTGTTCAAAGGCATAACTGGATTAGGTTTTTAAAGCATAATCTTGTTTTAAAGCAGGCATAAAGAGAATCTTTTTGTGAGTCTATGGAGGCTTCACTCTATCAATCTGATGAAGTGGATTGTTTTCCACAAAGCTTATGCTACAAATTTCTTCTCCTTGGCTAATCTCAGAGGTACTACTCTGGATTCCTCTCATGTTCAGGTTATGAAATGGTTGCCATAAAGGGAAGCATGTAGTGTTTACCTGGCAATCTTTCAGTGCCAGTGTCCAGGAAAGCAGCCAAAGGGTTGATAAGACAGCTAGTTCTCAAACAAACAACCCCCCCCTCCCCCGAACAGCAAAGTCAGTGTAAGCTACAAGGTCCTGAAGATTCACAGTAGCTCTACCAAAAGGGATTACCAAGAGAATTGTCAGACGGTCCGAGGTTCAGGGTAACAGATAGGCAGGTCAATAAAGCAGTCCAAGGTCAAGGTTTCCGGGTAGTCAAGACAAGAAGCCAAAGGAGCCAGAGACAGAGTCTTTCCTCTAAAAGAGTCAGATATCCACTGGCAAAGAACCACACATGCTCCAGGTGCTTAAGAAGGCAAGGAGCCGGCCTTCAGCTGTGTCTGATTACGAACACACTTCTGATAAAGCCTCCGTGATCTTTGAAGGCCCTCTCTTTCTGCTCGACGCTCCTTAAAGGTAGGCACACTGCCCAGATCCTCCTCCATGTCCCCAGCCTCGGCACCAGGCAAACTTGACTGCTGAACCTCTGGAGGGGCCACAGACTCTGCTCCAGCAGAACTAGGGCCAGCCTCTGACTCCTCCATTACAGGTTCAGGTCCCAGGGGCTCTAGCTCATCCTCTGAGTCCTCCAAGCCATCCTCCAGGCTGGGCATGACAGCCAGGTTTATTACCCCAGGTTTTTCAAGTTGCCAAATGCTCTTTGCTGCTGCTGCTTCAAATTGGTGTCCATTTTAGTACTTTATCCTTTACCCTTGTTCGTTATCCCAGAGTCTATTGGATGAAGTTTTTGGTACAAATGCTTTAAATAAATAAATAAATAAATAAACTGCCAAAGTTGGGAAGTTAAACAGTCTTTCAGAACACCTGAATAAGAATCATTATCATGTTTCTTTTTATAAAGTAACATAGATTGTATGCAAAATGTTGGATGTTTGTCCAGTTTTACACAATGCTGAGTTAGTTCAATGCATATGGTAGTTAACCGATGAATGCAAATCAAGTAAGACCTTGAACATGTAAAAACAACCATCTGAGGTTAATTACCACAGAAAAGCCACCTCAAATACTTTTAAAGGAAGTCGGTTCACACATTCAGCTGACAGTTATTAAGTGATGAGCCAAGCATCCATGCGTAGATTAGCTGTTTGAAGGTCCCACACTAGAAGGAGAAAGTGTTCTCTTATAATTCTGTTTGCTAGAATCAAATGAGAGGGTGGAATCAGAAAATGCTTTTTCTCACTTCCAGCTCAAAGAAGATCCCTCAATTTAGAGATTATAGAATGTGACAGAAGTATGCCTTAAATCTCTAACTCTGGGATTAAAGCTTCATAAACCTTTTTAAAATCAGCCAGACAGCTACAGCACTCATTACAGCTTTCACCATGTTTTAAGGCGAGGTGCTTTGGGGAAAAAATAGGCCAACAAAATTATGTCTAAGTAAAAACTGTTTTTCTTCCCTTTTTGCACATTAGACTACTCCTACTTCATCTTATTAAGGAAGGCTGTCTTGGCTAGAACTGAGGAGCTACACACTTTTCTTTCCTGAACATCGGGATGCCACACAGAGAGAAAGAGATAACTCCAGTGAATTGATTTTGAAACAATGGGGTGATTTCAGAGCAGTTTGTGATGGGATATTGCAGAATACAAAAGAAATCCTGAACCTCCTGGCTGTGTGTAAGGTTCAAGGGTATTTCATGACTGCTGGAATGAGTAACACATCTTCCCCTAAAGTATCAAACAGAAATACTTTGCAAACTAGCATCCAGTATTAGTTTCAGACATGTTTTTATAGAGTTCTTTCAGCTCATTTTCTCTTCTTCTTTCCAGTCCAAAGAAGTAGGTGTTGGCTCTTAAATGGTTTCCTCTCAGGAAAGATAACACTGCTGGTCTACATCTGGGAGCACTTCTTATGTAGTTACAGGGTTTGTTTTAGGAGATCTTATGCCTTAAGTATATGCTTTTCAGAAGACCTATTGCCATATGGGGCCTTCAAATATTCATGTCAGTTTTCTTATGGCTAGTGTAATAACCCCCATGATAAAATGGTGGGTTGTATTTTGGCAGTCATCAAATGATGAATATCTGCACATAATTAATTCTTGTTGATGTGTTCAGCATATACTCAGTTGATACGTCAGCTCTGTTTAGTGTAAAATAGCTTAAAATATACTTACCTTGTGGTGAGGCATGGTATATCCCAGCATTGCCCAAGCTAGTGCCCTCCAGATGTACAGGGCTATAATGTCTATCATCTGGAAGACACCACACTTGAAAAGGCTGAGGAGGCTAATATATTTTACACAGACACACACACACACACACACACACACACAGAGTCCTTTCAAGACTTAATACTGTAGTTCTTTTCATTACTGAATATTTTGGTTTGAAATGGAAGCTTCCACTTTCGTCCATATTTGCTGATCTCTGGTTCTCTTGTGAAAACATGAGGATAATCTCACAATGTGAATTTATTACTGGAAGTTGTTTGAAGAGATTGTGGATATTGTGACAGCTTGCTGTGGTCACCTTATCTGACTTCTCATTCCAAACCTGAAACTCTGGCTCAAGGAGAAAGGAGGCGATAACTGAAAACTGTCCTAAGAACCAAGAGATATGGAAGGATATGAGAGACCTGGGGAAGCTATCAGAAAAGGTGCCACAGCAATATCAGACACACATACAGATGGAAAGCTGGAGAAGTTATAGCCCTGTACATCTGGAGGACACTAGCTTGGGCAATGCTAGGATATACCAGGCTGCATCTTCACTACAGAAATAATCCACTTTGACACCACTTTAGCTGCCATGATTTAACGTTATGGAATTCTGAGAATTGTAGTTTTGTGAGACATTTAGCCTTCTCTATCAGAGACCTCTGGTGTCACAACAAACTACAGTTGCCGGAATTCTGTAGCATTGAGACATGGCATTTAAAGTGGTGCCAAACTGGATTATTTCTGCAGTGCAGTTTAGGCTAAACTTCCTGTTTAGGAGTCTTTATACATGTCAAAAGCTCCTTGTTATCTGACTCATCCTTGAAATGTCACTGCCATAACTGGTTCCCATCCATTGCAAGAGTTTTGTTTTGTTTTTTTAAAAAGAAAACAACAATTCTGGACTACTACAAAACCTGCACATGACTATGGGTCATCAAAAGAGATGAGAAGAGAAGAATCCTAATTGTAATTTCACTTATATCTTGTCTTTTCTAATGGAACTCAAGATGCAGCCTACATGAGCCTCTTCCATCACCACCCTGCCAACCATCTTGTGAAGTGGGTTAGGCTGTGCTACAATGACTGGCCCCTGCCTACCAGTGTGTTTGAGTGAGGATTTGAACTTGGAATCATAGATCATAGAACTGAAAGGAGGAACAAGGGCTATCTAGTTCAACTCCCTGCCATGCAAGAATACAGAAATATAGCATTTCCGAAAGATGTCCATCCAATCTCTGTTTTAAGAGTTCCAAAGATGCAGAGTCCAATAAAGCCATCTAATCACTGTTGAACAGTTCATATAGTAAAAAAAGCCCTTCCTAATGGTTGGGTGAAACTAGGAGGTCTCCAATGTTGGGGGTCCCCCAACATTCTGACTGCTCACCACAGCAGCTCAGGGACCAAAACTGCAGGAACAGAACCCATTAATAGGATGGAAGTGTTCTGTACTGTAAGATGTATAAAAAAATTCTCAAATGTGGCTTAGACTTTCCAGACATTTAAAGTGCACCTTTTTTGAGCCTCTACAGAACAGAAACATGAAGAAAATTTTGTCAAAGGAGTGTGTATATGCACACACATATGCATGTATACATGAAGTACTACCAGTGGCATTTGGTGAAGAACAGCATTTTTGCAAACATATGAGAGAAAGAGAGAAAATGACAACAGGCTTTTTATTTATCAGACAAAACAAAAGAGTTCTTCCAACAATCACAAAGGCCTGTTTAACCCCAAAGAGTATCCTTTGTTGTTATGCTTCCTTAATGCTCAGGGTAAAACCAAAAATATTAGGTTAGTGGACCTTTTTATTAAAAACCAAATACGAATGACTAGAATCCAAACAAATCCCAAGAGGTCAGAGCTGCAATAAAATTGGATCTGTGCCTACTCAGAGCCAAGCAGCTTAAATTGAATCTGCTTTCAGACTTTCTTCCCCACCCTCTGGAAAGCAGTTTGCTACTTGATGACAAAATTGAAATGCCAACCTTGGCTCCTCAACTGGAAAATAGGTTTGTTTTGTTTTCATGCTTTGTCAATTGCTTGACCATATCCCCTTTTATATCCTGATCCCAAACATTTGCACGAGAATTGCTGCCTTAACACCAGAAAAAATATATCTACAAGTTGGAGGAAACAACTATTTGTTACATTTACACTTTTGGCAGTAATGTTCTATTCTAACAAGTTTTTTAACAAGTTGACATAACATTAGGGGGGAACTTTGTGAGTTTATTATTTTGAGTTTATTAAAACCAACTGTTTGAGATATATAGTGAAATTGGTTTGCACTGCTCCTACAGGATTTTTGTGCCATGCAACTAGTACACTGTTCTCTGCTGGAACTAGGTGTAGTTTCAGGCCTCCTCAACCCATTGTTGGTGTTGACCACAGGTATATGATACTGCTATAGGATCAGCTTTATTTGGTGGTAAATAGTGCAGTGGATAGCAGAGAAGTATGCTATCTCTTTTTGTCCAACATCCCCTCACAGCTAAATGTAGAAAATGGGCCCCATAACAGCAAATTCTACTCAGACGATTCTCAACCAACAAGGCCAATAGCAGATGGACTCCCAAGGTTTATACTGTATAGTGCAGAAAGAAACAAAGGAAATCAGAGTACCCAAGCACAAGCACAAAGTGCCCCATCCATACAATAGATTTATGACCATGGAAAGAGGTTTATAACAGGGGAAAATTCACTCCCCAAATTCATTCTCAGCCTTCATATCTTTTCCCAAACTCAAACTGCCACGCTAATGAAAGCCACTACATGCCACAGCCCCGATCTGGCCTTTCCACAGCAGAAAATGTAGTCACAAAAAGCGGCTCCTTTTTGCACCACAGAAAGGGTGCCATAGCTACTGTCACTGCAGCTTTTTGGCACTCCTTTGGCACTGCATCATCTGGATGCAGTGCCAGAGGAGTGCTGTAATGCCATGCACACTGTGAGGTGGGGGGGCAAGACATCACACTGGCATGTGGGCAAAATCAGGGCATGCATCATGCAGACACTATGCCCCCACTACTCCCCATTGACAGCATTTGATGCCACTCTGTAAAGCCCCTAACTGAAAGAGAGAAGTTGGTAGCATAAGCTTTCATAAACTTGAGTTGGCTTCCTGAGATGCATGCAGTGGATTGTCCGGGGACAGAGCTATATAAGCAGCCTATATTTAAAAAGAGTAATAGAAATGCAAAACTAGCAGGTATGGAGATGAGGTGACAAGTTCAGGTTTTTTTTGTTTGTTTTTGATCTTTATTGAAAATTTTCTTAAGACAGATACAAATAACATATACATATAACATACATATAACATACAAAGTTCAGTTTTATGGTCACTGGGAAACAAGGGTGCGTTCCAGATGCGCAAAAAGTACGTACTAGGTATGTACTAGGGTTAGGAAAGGGCGTCCTTTCTGGACGCCCTAACCCTAGTACATACCTAGTACTTACAAAATGGCGGTGCTCATTCTACATGGGTGCCGCCATTGGGATGTCACGATTGCGCCACCTCCAAATGGAGCGGCATGGAAGTGACATCCTGGTGCTGCACGAGGGCGCCTGGGGCGCCATTTCCACAGCGCCGGTAGGAGCTTCAAAACGGAGCTCCTTCCACGTTTGTGTCACTGGGCGCAGCCTTTACACAGCTGCGCCAGCGACACAAAAGAGAAAGGGCCCAAGCGGCCCCTTTCTCTTCGTCCCTGCTGCTGTTGAGTGTCCTTGGCGCATGAAGCCCCAAGGCCACCCCTTTCCAGGCCACGGGGAAGCGGCCTTTTGCCTGGAAAGCAGGGGATCAGAGCCTCAGAGGCTGCCACTGTGGCAGCTGAGGTCCCAATCCAGCGGGGAAAGGGGCGGAACAGGCCACCCAAAAGGGTGGTCTGTAAACCGCCCAGGCTTATTTTTGTTACTCATATTCCATGTGCCTATAATAATACAGCTTAAGACATTCCTTTCACCTCTGAGCACATCAATAGCTGAACATCCTTTTGATTTGAGTCCTCTTGTGTCATTAGCTACAGTGCATTGGACTCATGTTCAATTTGTGGTCTACTTGGACTCCTGGATCACTTTCACATGTAGTTTCATTCAGCCAGGTGTCCCCCATCCTATATCTGTGCATTTCATTTTTCCGCCCTGAGTTCAGTACCTTACATTTCTGTGTGTTGAATTTCATTTTGTTAGCTTTGGCCCAGCTTTATAATCTATTAAGGTCATTTTGAATTTTGATCCTGTCCTCTGGGGTATTAGCTACTCCTCCTAGTTTGGTGTCATCTGTAAATTTGATATGAATGCCCCCAATTCTGTCATCCAAGTCATTGATAAAGATGTTGAATAGTACTGGGCCCAGGACAGAGCCCTGTGGGACCCCACTGCTCACTTCTCTACAGGATGAAAAGAGCCGTCATTGAGCACCCTTTGGGTTTGGCTGGTCAACCAATTACAAATCCAGGTAACAGTTACATTATCTAGCCCACATTTCACTAGCATGTTTGCAAGAATGTCATAGGGAACCCTGTCAAAGGTCTTACTGAAATCAAGATATACTATATCCACAGCATTCCCTTCATCTACCAAGCTGGTAATTTTATCAAAGAAAGAGATCAGATTTGTCTGGCATGACTTGTTTCTCTGATACCCATGTTGACTTTTTGTGATTATGGCATTGCTTTCTAGATGTTCTCAGAGTCTCTGTTTAATGATCTGCTCCAGAATCTTTCCTGGTATTAATGTCAGACTAACTGGACAATAATTGTTGGGATCCTCTTTTTTCCCCTTTTTGAAGATGGGGACAACGTTTGCCCTCCTCCAGTCTGCTGTTCTCCAGGAGTTCTCAAATATTATTGCCAATGGCTCCTATATTACATTATCCAGTTCTTTTAATATTCTTGGATGTAGTTCGTCTGGTCCTGGAGACTTATATTCATTGATATTAACCAGGTATTCCTGTATTATCTCTTTACTTATTCTGTGCTGAGATTCCCCTATTCTGTCCTCTGCTCCATTATCCTCACGTTGAGCACCCTTTGCCTTTTCTGAGAAGACTGAAGCAAAGGTGTTGAGTAATTCCGCCTTTTCTGTTAGCATTTTGCTGTCTTCTCCACGCAGTGGCTCTACTATTTCCTTCTTCTTCCTTTTGCTGCAGACATATCCATAAAAGCCCTTTTTGTTGTTCTTAACCTCTCTAGCAAGCCTCAGTTCATTCTGTGCTTTAGCTTTTCTGACCTTATCTCTACACATGCTAGCTATCTGTTTGAATTCCTTTTTTGTGATTTCCCCATTTTTCCATTTCTTATACATGTTCCGTTTAAAATTTAGCTGAGTTGAAAGTTCCTTGGTCATCCATCCTGGGTTCTTGCGACACCTCCCATTTTTCTTCCTCACTGGAACTGTTTTAGTTTGTGCCTTCAGTATCTCATCCGTCCTGAACTCCTTTCTCTTTTAGTATTCCTGACCATGGGATCACCCCCAGTATTTCTCTAAGTTAACTGAAATCAGCTTTCCTAAAGTCTAGAATGCATGTCTGACTATTCCTGGCTTCTCCTTTCCATTGTATAACAAACTCCAGAAGTGCATGATCACTCCCACCTAATGATCCCACCACTTGCACTCCATTAACTAGGTCATCCCTGTTGGTTAGGATCAGATCCAAAATAGCTGATCCCCTTGTTGCCTCTTCCACCTTTTGTGACTGTATAATAAGCGACTGTATTGCAGCAAGGCTTTATTTTTGCATGTGATAAACTCCTAACTCTTGCTTCACTTTTGAATTGTGTTATCATAGGGTTTTTGTGATAAAAGATTTCCCAAATGAGGTTTATCTTGTCTCCCTCTGCATAATACTATTATGTTAGTTAAGGTGCTATTGCCTGAGAGGGACGCTGCCACGGACAAAGGGAGAAAACAGCATTTTTGGAGGAAAAGGCCACAACTTTATTGACATAACACAAGGCAGAGCAAAATAAGCAGTGTAGGGTTGGCTCCCATGCATGAGGTCTGGATCTGTCATCCAACAGCCCAGTGCTGAGTGGATGAACCAAGGTGCTTGGTCACGGCCAAGCTTCGGGATGGCAAGGGATTATCGGTTAATGTTCACGCTCAATGATCGCTCAAGCGATTGATCGCATCTCCGCAAATGCGCATCAACGCATAACTATCCCTTGTCAATGGGGGACACTGTGCTGGTGATGCCCCCGCAATGGCAACACCGCATCGCTCGCATCACCCCCGTGTCTGGATGGACTCCCGATCCAGTGCTACGCAGCCCTGGAAACCACGCCCACCAGATCCAAGACCTATGCAACCGCAAAAGTTGTGACAACAACCCAAACACCCATAGGGAGGGTGGGTGGGTGAGCAGCAAAGCAATGGCGCTGGCTCCTCTGCCTCGTGGGCCTTTTATAGGCCCACCAGCCAATGGGAGGCCAGAGAAGGGGCAGCAGGGCCTGCCTCCAGACCTCCCTCCAATGATGGGTGGCGCTGGCTTATGATGCTGCCCAATCATTGGGGACTTCCTCCCGCAGGGCTCGCTGGGACCTGTAGTCCCAGCGGCTCGGGCAGAACTCCCGCCTCTCTTCCTCCCCTGCAGCTAATCACGGCTCGAGCGGCCCCGCGCTGGGGCTTCTAGGGCTGCTCAAGCCGCGAGGGCCCACTGTGTTCACCGCGGGGGCATCCCCCGGCGGCAACCGGGCCGTCCCGCCGAGGCGGGTGGCCCCATTTGCCATTGTTTCTGAGAGATCCTCCACAAATATCATGCTCTAGTACTTCTGCTGCCCAGTAGTTGTTTGGCACATTTAGTCTGGTTCCTCAGCAAAAGCCTATCAAGTGTAATTTCTAGGCAGATAAAGAAAGTAGAAGATTTCACAGTTACATAGCCGAGCAATGTTTGGAGGTCAGATGTTTCCATCCCAGATGTAGAATCAGTGTACTTTCTTCCCACAGCTGGCCTAAACAAGATGCATGGAGGGTGATTCAAAAAGAGTACTGCATATCTGGCATGCATCATGTGCATGCTGATACCCTGCTGATGTGGACAGGAATGGTAAGAGCTTGCCATCATCAGAAACAATGGCTGAGTGAAAGGGCCTTCTAAATTTACAGCTGAGGATCAGCTTGACTGATATTGAACATGTGTCATATAATCTTTAATGTTAAATGGTTCTGGTTCCAACATGAAAGAAGAAATTATAGAGTTTCTTTTAGTTAAACCTCATGATTAATATTCTTTTAGCCTAAGAGTTGTTCAAAATGAAGTTTCGATTGTATTATCATACATTGATTGTTTACTAGAGAAAAGAGTGTCTAGAGAAAACACAAAGATGTATGTAGCAAACAGAGAAATGGTGAATAATAAGAATAAAAAAACAGACCTCAAATCAAACTGTTCAGCTCTTCTCTTATTTCAAGGCATGGACTCTCATGCAGTGAATATTTTTCTGTCTTGATCACTTGAATCCTAGCAGCAAAGATAAAAGAGCCAAGTTCTTTTAAACTTCAAGATCATAATCAATACTCTGATGAAACCTTCAGTCCCACAGAGGTGTAAAGAAACTTCCCCTCTTCTTATCTCCTTGTGCTGGGAGGAGTAGTACTTCTGTTTAATTTGGTAGAAGGTGCTGATTGATTTTTAAAAATAGATTGGGCTGGAAGACTTTTACTAACATGCATTGCTTATTCTATAGTTTCTTTTATGTTTGCAGGATTTTTAAAAAACATTTCAGTTCTGCACCTTCTATTCTTCAAGAATAGTGAATGCAAAAAGGAAAAGTAGGCACAGATATATATTTTAAAATGGTCTTCATCATTGATTAATTCCATCAGCAACCAATTTAAATTGTCTGTGACAAGTGTGTAGTGTAGTTGTTGCTGAACCATTATTTTAGGAGATCAGGATTCAAATCCCCTCTCAGCCATGGAAACCCACCAACTGACCCTGGGCAGGGAAGGCAATGGTAATCGTCTTCTGAACAAATTTTGCCAAGAAAATTCTAGGGTAGGTTTTCCTTAGGATCATCAATGTCAAAATGCAGCCATATTACTAACATCTCTAATTTTTCTCCTGTTTGGTATGTAACATTTTGCCTAATAATAATAATAACAATAATAATTATTTCTATCCCGCCTCTTCAATAAAGATTGAGGCAGCGTACATCAATATAAAACCATATAACACAATAAAATAAATCCCACTATCCCCTCCTTAAAGCAATCCACATAATTACAGTACAAGAACTATAATGAAGAAGCCAGTGGAGCTTTGAAAGCTTGCAACAAGTATATTGTACATTTCAGTTGGCCAATAAAGGCATCACTGTTTGGTGGATTTTTGTTTGAATTTACTAAATGGCCAACACAGCGACCCCCTGCATGTTTTCTACATAAGTCATAAAGTTATCAGATGGAAGGGGCCTATGGGACAGCAGAGAACAGGTCCATCCCTTCCTCTCTGCGACAGCTCCTGAGGTATTCCAAGAATATAATAATGCCACCCCTCAATCTTCTCTTCAGCAAGCTCAGCATGCCTAGTTTCTTCAGCCTCTCATCATATGTTCTGTTCTCCATATCTTTTATCATCACATTGTCCTTTTCTGAACTTGCTCCAACTTGCCTATATCCTTATTAAAATGATATATGCCCAAATTCAATGTATAATCAATAATCCCAAGGTCTTTTTCTCACGTAGTGCTGCTGAGCCATGTATCTCACATTCTACACCTGCATATTTTTTTTTGTGTGTGGCCTAAATGTAAATTTTTCATTTATGTCTACTGAATGTCATCTTATTAATTTCTGCCCAATTTTCTAATTAACTAGGCTGTTTTGAAATCTGTTCCTACCTACCAATGTGTTAGCTACCCCTTCTGGTTTTGTGTCATTTGAGAACATGATAAGGATTCCTTCCACCCTGTCATCTAAGTCATTGATAAAAATGTTGAAGAGAAATGGCCCTAGGATAAAATCCTGAGCCATTTCATGTGAGACCTCCTTCCAATTTGAAGCACAGCCATTGTTGGTGACTTGAGCATGATTTTCCAAGCATTTATGGATCCATCTGACAGTGTTCCCATCTATGCCAGATTTGATCAGTTTGCTAGTCAAAATATTATGGGAGACTATATCAGTTGCTTTGATAAAATCCAGATAAATGACATTCACAGCACTCCCACCATCTATAAACTAGTGACCTGATCAAAAAGAGATATAAGATTAGTTTAGCAGCATTTATTCTTGACAAACCCATGCTGTCCTCTAATGATCACGGCTTTGACATAATGATGCTTGCAGACTCCTGTGTAATCCGTTCTAAAAATAAATTATCCTGTGATTGAGGTCAGGCTGACGGGTCTGTAGTTTTCTGGCTCTTCTTTATTGCCTTTTTTTTTTTTTTAAAGAGGGACAATGTTTACCCTTCTCCAGTACTTTGGCAACTCACCTGTCCAAAATTTCTCATAAATGATGGCACGTGGTTCAGCGGATACATCAGCAAGTTCCTTTACTACATTGGGATGTAGTGCATTAGGACTTGCAGATCTGAACTGCTTTAAGTTAGCCAGATAATTCCTGACTATCTCCCTATCAATGTTTATTTGCAATCTAGATCCCTTGCTAAGGTTTCTGCTGTTGGATGAAAACACTGAATTATCTTTTTTTTGGGGGGGGGGGGGGAGGAAACTAAAGCAAAATAGTTATTGAGTAGTTTTGCTTTTTCATTGTGATCTGTTAGCATTTTGCCATTGTTATTTGAACAGAGGCCCCACTGTCTCCTTAGTCATTCTCTTGTCTTGAATGTATCTGGGGGGGGGGGGAACCTTTTTGTTGCTCCTTGCTTGTCTAGTTACCTGAAACAACTTGAAGGCACACATCAACAACAAAAAGAAATAATGGCTGGAATTCAGTATGAGATAAATGAGTACTGAAGCAGACTTGTGTGTGGGGAGAATAGAATTGAGCACTTTCACGATGTCCATATTCAGCATGGGTCTGCTGTGATGTTACTATGTAGTGAAGTGATTGTTGACCACCAATGCACATTGCACTTTAGGACACTGGTTAGGAAGTACCAATGTGCCGAGTTGAAGGATTTAAAGTGAGGGCAGACCTCCCCCTCCTAGGCCATCCTAAAGGTGGTCTCCCTCCCCAGCCCTGGTCTCAAGACTTAAAGAAGCAGTAACAGAGCCTTCTTCTTCACCTAATGGATGCCAAGCTGTTCACTGTATCTCTTACTCCCCCTCCCCACTACCTGGCAAGGGACAAGCACATGCTTAATCCCTTTCCCCACAACCAGGTTGGCCAAAAGGGACCTCATTCCCTGTTGCAGACTCTGATCACTGAAAAACTGCCTTTTGATATGGGAGAAAACAGCCCAGCCCTCTGTTCAAAGCTTTCTGATTTCCCTATATACCGATACAGTAAGGATCACCCTCACCCCACACACCTGGTGAAGCAAAATGGCTGACCACACCAAGTTTATTCCCAACCATCTAGTCTGGATGACCTGAAGGTCATGAAAAACCTGAAAAATAAGAGCTTTGTTCTTCAACAAACCCAGATAATTTCCACCCAGATGGATAACCAAAATATGGGGGAAGCCCTTTGTGGACCTTGGCCAAGTCACACACTCGCGGCCCCAGAAAATCCTATGATAGATTTGCCTTAGAGTCACTATAAGTTGAAAATGACTTGAAGGCACACAGTAACAATAACTAACAATAACAAAAGTCATATGTGCAGTATTTGTCAATTGATGCCTTGTCCATTTTACTAAAATGTATGCAAGGATTTATTCTTCTCTCTCTCTCTCTCTCTCTCTCACACACACACACACACACACACACACACACCAACTTCAAAGTATTTTTTTTTATTTTAGTTGCTGCATTTTTTGTTTTCCTTGTGCTTGGGATAAATAACTGTATCATGTATCATGAGAGGAACAGAATCTAAGTATATCAAAAATAATAATAATAAGGCATGACTGTCATAAGCTCCTGGGCCATTTTAACTAGACATGACAAACTCTATCAGATTCAGCATGACTTTTCTGAAGTCTGTAGAGTGCTGCATTGACATTGGGAATAGTTGACAAAACTCAGAAAATCAATTTCAAAAATGTCAACATTTTGATGGACTGGAGAGAAGCATCCAGGAAAGCATTTCCTCCTAGTCATTTCTCTTTTTTTATGACTTTGATAGATTGGTTTTATTTCCTCCCTATGTCAACTTTTTTGTCACTGAAAACCAGATAAATGTCGCTCATTTTAGAGGCAAAGTTCATAAAGGTTACATAGATAGATCACAGAACACAGGGCACGGATTGCACCTGGAAAACAGCCAACAATGAGAAAGCGCTTTAGTCTGTTTATATAGCATGTGTGCACTGATTGTCATTCTGAATAAAGCAGTGGCATTTTCCTTCCAGGGTTTTGAGGAGCCCTCAAATATAGTACCCTCAGCAAATGCCTGTTTCTGGAAAAGGTAGGTTGTACAAAGTGAGAATTCTCTTTGGCTGCATCTGAATGTCTAATCTTGAATATGCCATGGATATTCTGTGGAAATGATAGCCACAGACCTAGAGATGCTACACTTCAGCATATTAGGGAACAAGAGGACTTCCTGGACACAATAGAACTAACCATCTTGGATGAGTACCACGCAGAGGAAGATGCTAGGGTGGAAGAGGTCACTTGCCAAACAGAGGAGGCAGACAGCTGGAGGATTGTCACAAAGAGAAGTAAGCCAAGAAGGAATAGTTCGGGGAGTTTGCAGCTAGAGAATCGATTTGAAGCTCTTTCCCTTATCAAGGAGGATGAAGAAGAGCAGCATGGACAGACTTCAGGGACAGAGCAGGGGAGCCTGAGAGTCCCACCCGAGGGAACAGTCGCTGCTAAGCCTCGGAGGAGGCGTGTGGTCGTAGTGGGGGACTCCTTGCTGAGGGGTACAGAAGCAGTGATTTGTAGGCCTGACAAGATGTCTTGAGAGGTGTGTTGTCTTCCAGGTGCAAAGATCCGTGATGTGACAGAGAGGCTGACAAGACTGGTCAAGCCTACTGACAAATACCCCTTCCTTTTGGTCCACGTGGGAACTAATGATACTGCAAGACACAGCCTTCAGAACATCAAAAGGGATTACGAGGCGCTTGGTAGGAAGCTGAAAGGAATGGATGTACAGGTTGTCATCTCGTCTCTTCTGCCAGTTGAAGGGCATGGTCCAGGAAGGGAGAGGAAAATTGCGGATGTGAACAACTGGCTTCGCAGATGGTGCCGCCAAGAAGGATTTGGATTCTTCGATCATGGGCTGCAGTTCCATGAGGAGGGACTTCTTGCAACAGATGGGTTGCATCTCACGCCAGTTGGAAGAAATGTTTTTGCCAACAGTCTCAAGAACTTGATCAGGAGAGCTTTAAACTGAGTTCCGAGGGGAAGGGAGGCAATATTAAGGAAGGCGAAAGGGATGGCGAAAATAGTCAAACTGACATAGAGGAAACGAGAAAAAAAGTGCAAGGACCCAAGAGTGGGAGGCAAAAAAACTTGCACAGGCAGCAAGTAAAAGGGAACTATGGTCTGCAATGTCTCTACACTAATGCACAGAGCATGGGAAATAAGCAAGATGAACTCGAACTCCTAGTACAACAAAGCAAATATGATATAATAGGCATCACTGAAACCTGGTGGGATGAGTCTCATGATTGGAATGTAGAAATAGAGGGGTATAACCTTTTAAAGAGAAATAGGCCAAACAAGAAAGGAGGAGGAATAGCACTATATGTCAGAGATATTTACACCAGTGAAGAGATCCTGGACATCAATCATGGAAGCCAGGTGGAGAGCATCTGGGTAAGAATCAAAGGGGAGAGAAACAACAAGGATGTTACGGTGGGAGTCTACTACAGACCCCCAAGTCAGACGGAGGAATTGGATGATATCTTTCTAGAACAGATGACCACACAGTCAGAAAAGAGAGATGTAGTAGTGATGGGCGACTTCAACTATCCTGATATTTGCTGGAAGTCAAACTCAGCAAAATCCTCAAGGCCTAGCAAATTCCTCACTTGCCTGGAAGACAATTTCATGGTCCAAAAGGTGGAAGAGGCAACAAGGGGGTCAGCTATTTTAGATCTGATCCTAACCAACAAGGATGACTTGGTTAATGGGGTGCAAGTGGTGGGATCATTAGGTGGAAGTGACCATGTTCTCCTGGAGTTTGTAATACAGTGGAAAGGAGAAGCCAGGCATAGTCAGACACGCATCCTAGACTTTAGGAGAGCAGATTTCAGTAAACTTAGAGAAGTATTGAGAGCGATTCCATGGTCAGAAATACTAAAAAATAAAGGAGTTCAGGACAGATGGGAGTTTCTCAAAAGAGAGGTACTGAAGGCACAATTTCAAACAGTTCCAGTGAGAAAGAAAAATGGGAGGTGTCTCAAGAAACCAGGATGGATGACTAAGGAACTTTCAACCGAGCTAAGTTTGAAACGGAACATGTATAAGAAATGGAAAAAGGGGGAAATCACAAAAAAGGAATTCAAAGAAATAGCAGGCATGTGTAGGGGTAAAGTCAGAAAAGCTAAAGTGCAGAACGAACTCAGGCTTGCTAGAGAGGTTAAGAACAATAAAAAGGGCTTTTTTGGATATGTCCGCAGCAAGAGGAAGAAGAAGGAAACAGTTGGGCCACTTCGTGGAGAAGATGGCAAAATGCTAACAGAAGACAGAGAAAAGGCAGAATTACTCAACACCTTCTTTGCCTCAGTCTTCTCAGAAAAGGCAAAGGGTGCTCAACCTGAGGATAATGGAGCAGAGGACAGAATAGGGGAATTTCAGCACAGAATAAGTAAAGAGATAGTAGAGGAACACCTTATTAATCTAAATGAATTTAAGTCTCTGGGACCAGATGAACTCCATCCAAGGGTATTAAAAGAACTGGCAAATGTAATATCGGAGCCATTGGCAATAATCTTTGAAAACTCCTGGAAAACAGGAGAAAACCCAGCAGACTGGCGGAGGGCAAACGTTGTCCCCATCTTCAATAAAGGGAAAAAAGAGGATCCCAACAATTATCGTCCAGTTAGTCTGACATCAGTACTAGGAAAGATTCTGGAGCAGATCATTAAACAGAGAGTCTGTGAACATCTAGAAGGCAATGCCATAATCACAAAAAGTCAACATGGGTTTCAGAGAAACAAGTCATGCCAGACAAATCTAATCTCTTTCTTTGATAAAATTACCAGCTTGGTAGATGAAAGTGTAGCCAAGGGTCCGTTAGGGGAATTTTATTATGTTGTTATTAGTCCAAATAATGCAAGAGGGGACTGGCTACAAGAGCCCTCCGAGATCGTCTCCCGATGTGTATACGGAGACCAGGGGATCCCAATAAATAAAGCTGAGACGGATATTAATAACTAGATGTCTAATTTATTGAAATAGGGGAAAAATACATGCGTTGCGCATACACTCACACAAACACTCAGGACTCAGGAAAATTAGGGTTGGAAAATAGGAACAGATTTCAGGCGTTACTAAGGGTGATGCTTACCAGAATGTAGATTCCCTCCGGGAAGCGAATGGAGTGGTGATGGACAGTGAGACAGTCTGCTCCGCAACCTGGGTTTGAGCAGAAATGCCGGCTACCAAAAACAGAGGTCTGACTGACGTGGAGTAAGTAGACCTTGCAAATGGCGCACTGAGCAGCAAAAGTGGGGACTTTTTATAGGCCAAATCTGGCCCGAGGGCAGAGAGTTTTGGTGATTGGAACAAAGGTGTTTAATTGCTTTCTTTCACCTGGATGTCTGGGTCTGATAATATCTATGACTTAAGCTGTTCGGACAACAGACTCGAGGAGGGGTGATAGCTCCGGGGAAGGTAAATATTTTACTCTTCCTGGCTTAAGATAATCCCTTCATGCGACTTCCCAGACCTTCTAAGATGTTAATGTGACAACTCCCTTAGGAGAGGTGTACATGACTTATCGCCTTGCCCATAATGGAGGACAGGCTTGGAGTCTGGCCAGGGGTCATCCAAGGGTTATCATTGATTCCAAAAGTTATATGAAACCAGTATGGGTAACAAAGGGAATGCTGTGAATATAGTATATCTTGATTTCAGTAAAGCCTTTGACAAGGTTTCCCATGACATACTTGCAAACAAGCTTGTAAAATGTGGGCTAGACAAAGGAACTGTTAAATGGATCTGTAATTGGTTGACCGGCCGAACCCAAAGGGTGCTCAACAATGGCTCCTTTTCATCCTGGAGAGAAGTGACCAGTGGGGTCCCACAGGGCTCTGTCCTGGGCCCAGTGCTATTCAACATCTTTATCAATGACCTGGATGACAGAATTGGGAGCATACTTATCAAATTTGCAGATGACACCAAATTAGGGGGAATAGCTAATACCCCAGAGGACAGGATCAAGATTCAAAATGACCTGAATAGACTAGAAAGCTGGGCCAAAGCTAACAAAATGAAATTCAACACAGAGAAATGTAAGGTATTGCACTTAGGGCGGAAAAATAAAATGCACAGATATAGGATTGGGGACACCTGGCTGAATGAAACTACGTGTGAAAGGGATCTAGGAGTCCAAGTAGACCACAAGTTGAACATGAGTGAACAATGTGATGCGGCAGCTAAAAAGGCCAATGCTATTTTAGGCTGCATCAATAGAAGTATAGTGTCTAGATCAAGAGAAGTAATAGTGCCACTGTATTCTGCTCTGGTCAGGCCCCACCTAGAATATTGTGTCCAGTTCTGGGCACCACAATTCAGAAGGGACATTGAGAAACTGGAGCGTGTCCAAAGGAGGGCGACAAAAATGGTGAAGGGTCTGGAAACCATGCCCTATGAGGAACGACTTACGGAACTGGGGATGTTTAGCCTGGAGAAAAGAAGGTTAAGAGGTGATATGATAGCCCTGTTTAAATATTTGAAAGGATGTCATATTGAGGAGGGAGCAAGCTTGTTTTCTGCTGCTCCAGAGAACAGGACCCGGAACAATGGATGCAAGCTACAGGAAAAGAGATTCCACCTGAACATTAGGAGGAACTTCCTGACAGTAAGGGCTGTTCGACAATGGAATGCACTCCCTCGGAGGGTGATAGAGTCTCCTTCCTTGGAGGTCTTTAAACAGAGGCTGGATGGCCATCTGTCAGGGATGCTTTGGTTTGGATTTCCTGCATGGCAGGGGGTTGGACTGGATGGCCCTTGTGGTCTCTTCCAACTCTATGATTCTATGATTCTATGATTCTATGCAGTAGTGTATTTTACAGTGCAGCCATTCATCATGACAGTCTTCACTGCCTCGCTCGCAGGGACAGAATGGGAGGAGCTGTGTTGATCCATCGCAGCAAATCATTTCTAGCAGTTTTAATCTCCATCGAGAGTGGGTCTTTTGCAAAACTAACCACTATGAATTGCCCATTCAAGATCAAAATAGCCCAAATATCTTGCATTACAACGATATATCACAACAATATAGTAATTGCAGGGAAAATCCCTCTCTTTCATTATTGTGAGTACTGAAGCAAAGAAGGTGGAAACAGGTGTCATAAATGATATCATTCCTAATTAAAAAGTCCTGGCACTTTGACCCTCCAGATCCTGGTTCCACTAGTGGGCCCTGGGAAACACTCAGTCTGGCCACCCTCTGAAGCTAGTTCTGGGCTCTACCACTCTCAACTCAGAAGCAACTTCACAGGTCACCATATTCCCAATAGGAGCTAGCCATGCCTCCGCAGGGTTCCACAAATGTTTTCTCCATTATCTTTTACATCCACAGCTGAATCTGCAGAAAGTGGTGGTTTCATAGCTTCCCCCAAGTATCTTTCTCCAGGTCACCCTCGCCTTTTTTTTTGTTTTGTTTTGTTTGTTTTTTTTTGTCCAACCACAACCACATCGTTCATACCTGCTGGCCACTGGTGGCCAGTGTATTGGGTGCACTGCTAAGTAGCCAGCAACAGGGGATAGGTTTAAAGACAGCAGTGAGAAGAAACTATTGTCATTATATTAATCTAGAAAAATTCACATATAGAATCTAAGGACAACCCTACTTTTCTGTAACATCTAGTCATATTGCATTGTTAAAAAAACTGTCATTGCTACTACTACTACTACAGTAGTATTTATAAAGTATCTAGCATTGCTAGGCACTGGGAAAGTATTAGCAAGAAAAAAGGTCACGTCCAGGGACTTACAGTTTTAAGTAAAATAAAATCAATGTTGCACTAGGAAAGAAAGATCAGCCAAGAAAAGCAAGATTGAATGTATCTGTGTTAAATATGTAGCTGGATGTGAAAACAGAGGGAGTCAGATGTAAGGAAGGAATGGGACAGAAGCAGGGAACAGCATTGCTATCTGTAGAAAGAAAATTCAAAGAAAGAATATACAGAAGAAGAGACAGACAAGAGCAAGGTCATGAGGGACACTAGAACTTAACATTTAGATGAGAAGAGAGAACAAGACAGAGAAGAGACTGCTACCCAGAATTTTGCTTGCGTGTAAAATACATACCTTCACAGACATAGCTGTGTTAGCCTGAAAATCAGTATGCAAAGGGATCTTGTAGCATCGTTGAGGCTAACTGAAAGAAAGAAACTGATAGCATGAACTTTTGTAGACTTGAGCCTAACTCTTCAGATACATATCTTCACAGTCCACCTCATACATCTGATGAAGTAGATTCTTGAAACCTCATGTCATGACCCACGGGTTGGGTTTCATTGTGCCACAGAACTCAACCTGTTCTTTTAAAAGCTACCGTCAGATGAATGTGGCTATATTTTTCTAGAATTACTATAGATCCACAGCCAAATGCTGCAGCGTATCTTACCAGGCATAGAAAATGTTGCAGTATATCCTCATCCTGCCATGCCCTCCTCCAGAGATCAACAAACTTTCAGGTTCAAACAGGCCAATTCCATCTTGATTTTCATTTTAATGATACAATTTCTTAATAGCTTAGAGATGAGAAGACAGAAAGGTAACATGGGCACCATTTTCAAATATCTGAAGGGATGTCTTGTAGAAAGAATAAGATTATTTTTTTCTGCAACTCCAGAGATTAGAGCATGAACCAATGGATTTAAATTACAAGAAAAGAGATTTCACCTATACATTAGGAAAAACCTTATTGACAGTAAGAGCTGTTTGACAGTAGAACTGACTGCTGTTGCCATAAACAGTCAGGGACATTGGCGGGTCCTCACCTGCATTGCCACTGTTTCCTTGAAATCTGGGGAAATTATAGTTCAAAAGGAGACTCAACAGAGGAGAGTAACTGCAGGGATCTTTTCACCTATGTATATCAGTAATAATTGCAGAGACCCCCAGTTTCAGGAAACAAAGCATTTTATTTAAAAATGTGCTAGGGTTTACGCAAACATACAAGAACCAAGATGACATTAAGAATCATATAAGGCTGCTGTGAAGAAAGGTGTAGAAGACTGGATAGAGAAAAGTAGGGGGTTAAAGAGGGCAATAATTACCAGTTCTAAAGAGAGGTCCTCAGAAAACACAGAGTGGCTAAGACTGAGAGTTACACAGAGGAATCCTGGTGTAATGGCTGGGCCACCAGTCATTTGAGGACTTCTCTCAGACAACAAAGGTTTAAGCTGGGGGAGGTACATGCTAACGAGAACTTACATCATAGATGACCTAAGGCCCAAACTAACCAATCAGTTGAATAGGATCAGGAGTTTCAAGAACCTTCCAACAGAGGTCATTAAAAGGCCTCTGAGCCCATGCGGCTGAGTCTGTCTTTCTCTTGTGAGGCCATGGGGTTGCCATAATTGTCCACTAAAACCCAGACAAAATGTAGGACAAAATCTAGACCAAACTATAGGACAACTGCAGGACAAAACTCAGCCCAAAATGTAGGAAACTTAAGAAAAATGGAGAACCTTAAACGGCCTACATTTTGGGCTGAGTTTTCTCCTGTAGTCGTCCAACAGTTTGGTCTAGATTTTGTCCTACATTTTGTCCCGGGCTTAGTGGACAATTATGGCAACCCTACGGTGGGTCTTCTTTTGTTTTGGAAGCCCAGCGGTTGGGCCTGTGCCAAAAAGGCAGGCTTAAGGGATGTAGTTTGAGCTAGGCAATGGGGGCCAGCTCCATGTATCCAAAAACCCATCAAGGACTGCAGATCCCATCTCTGTGTGAGAAGCTTAAGAAGGTAGCTAGAGCATCTAGGCTTTTGTTATGTTTTTCTTGAGCTTGCCTGAAATGAACATCTTGTAACTATGCATTCTAATCTGTACCTGCAAGACAATGAGGCCTTGCATGAATGATATCTTATTGCTCTATTCTGTCTAGTTAGAATACTTTCTTTAAAAGTATCTGCTGTCTCTGTACTCCTATATATGTGCCTTAGCTCGGTTGTTGCTTGCTCAGGTTAACAAGGGAAAGAACTTAAGTCCTTAGCAAGTCCCAGTGTGTGCTAAGGGGAATTCACTGTAGATTCACTGGGTGTTGGCAGCTTGACTAGAGAATCTCAAGGGGTCTCATTCAGCTCAGCAGGGAGCGGAAACAGAGACCCAGGAGACTCTAGAGGAAATTAAAGGGATCCGCTGGGTCTAAGGGCCAAGAACAGGGTGGCTGTTTGGCTGCTTGGACCCCTAGGATCATCACATGGTAGCCAGCAGTGTTTTATGGATTTGGGAGTTATAGTTTTGGCTAGATACTTTAAAGAAAAGTGGTGGATTCTCTCTGTCTCTCTCTAACTCTCTCTTTACCTGCCTAGGGGTGGGAAGGGAGTCTGAGGAGGGTGGGAGTTGCAGTGTTGGGTCTGTCAAGCCGGTGAGGGCTTTGTTTTCTTAAGAGGGGAATTCTTTTCTGTTTCTGTTTCCCTGTGTGGATTTGCTGTTGTGCAAGAGAAAGGGGGGAGGGTGAATTCCTTTGAAGCAGACAGCAGGTTTTGATTCTTTTTCTTCTGACTCCTAAAGGAGAGGAGGGGGTACTGGGTGCTCCCAGGTACACAGGGGAGAGGCTGGGGTCTCTGTCTTTCTTGCCTGTGTGGATTTTCCTCTCCCTGTGTCCTTGGTGAGAGGTGAGGGAGTAAAGGGTCCTGGTCTGTGAACAAAGTGGCTAGGGTTGGGGAGGATATTTATACCTCATTTCATATCCTTGAAGTGTGCATTGTGTTACATTCAGTGTAAGAAAAGCCTTGATATCTTTTCCAGGCATCTGACAAAAGGTCTGGAATGAGTACCAAACTGACAATGCATTGATTAGATTTGATATAATCCTTTGATGACTGGGCAGGGAGGGGGATGTAGGAATATCATCAGAAGGTAAGATAAAGGGTATGATCACAGATTGCCCTGTGATGGGACTAGTTTTGCTTTCATTGTAATTGGAAATGCAAGGAGCCTGGGTGCAAGTAGTTCAGCAAACCAATTTCTTTAGTTTTATCTAGGTTTCTGCATGCCTTCTGTTCAGCATGACTCGTACATGTTTATAACTTCCAGTTTACACAGGCCATCACAATCTCAAACATGCCCGCTTCTAGATTTTAATTATGAAACTGCATATCCAGTGGGAGAGATGTATGGTGTGCTAACACTGCCTCAGAGGGTTGTAGATTCTCCATCTATGAAGGTCTTTAAACAGAGTTTAGATGGCCATGTTTTGCAAGTCCTTCAGTTGTATATTCCTGCATGGCAAGGAGTTAAATGAGTCCCTTCCAGTTCTATAATTCTATGAGTCTATTCTGTGATTCCTGGGAGCCACCAGGCATGCTCACTTTGTATTTTGTTTTTCTTATTTTTCTTTAAATAAACAAACTGCATACTAAACAGTTGCCAAGTGTGAAGTAATAAGCATTTTATTTTGCCATTAATCTTTTAGACCTGGAAAGTGTATTGATACACCAGTGAGACTCTCTGGAACCACACCTAATTGATCTTACAGCTTCAGGAATTAAAGTTGCCATGTCAGGACCATTCCAGGCCTTGAGATTTCATAATGAAAAACTGAGGCACAGGGATAGCCCCCAAGGAAGTCAAAAGGGATGGAGCTTGGTGACATTATTAAGTGTATTCATTGAGAATCAACCACAATTGCTGAGAGCATGTCAGCTCTCAGACAAAACCACAAAGCCTAACGGGTGACACAGTGGAGGGAGAGAAGAAGATTTCTGGAGAAGTAGCAGTTTCTTCAAAGCAAATTACAGCAGTTGGGGCCAGCAGAACACTGGGGAAGAGGATCATTTCTTTTTCAGAACAGTTCTGTCACCCTGAGAGTCTTTCCTTCATTCTGTGGTGCAGAGAAGAGAGAACAGTCCCTAAAATCTGGGAACCCTAGAAGAATCCATCCCATGTGTTCCACATAATTCTAGTACCTGAAATTGTATTTATGAAGCAAACAGCCAGTACAGTTATTTTCATATTGTTTTTTACATATATCTGGGTGATCCAGATTCATTAGGAGAAAGGCCACTGTGTTCTGTTTTAGTTGAAGCTTCCAGACACTTCTCATTGACTAATGTCCAAAACACACTACAGAAATAATCCAGTTCGAGACTGGCTCAGTACTAGGGAATCCTGGGAATTGTAGTTTATTTTGGCACCAGAGCTAGGGAAGGCTGAATGTCTCACAACACTATAGTTTCCAGAATTCATTAGCATTGAGCCAGGGCAGTTAAAGCAGTCTCAAACTGGATTATTTCTGCAAAGTGTTTTGGACCATAGATTAGTAGATCCTAATCTATATTCTGTCCACTTGTGCTTATAAGCAATGCAAAACACAGAAAGCCCTGAAAAGCAAGTTTCTTAGCTTCCAGCTGAAAAATGTTTATCAAATTTTAGTGTCGCGTGGGATGTAGTTTTGTACCACTTTATTTGAGCCCTAAAATCTTTCCCCCTTCCGATCATCCTTAAATTTAACCATTCTCCCTACCACCACCACCACCGCCCACCACCACCAAGAATATCTTGAAACATCACAATGAAATCTGCATTTGAGGTATACAAAATACAAGATGGCAATTTTTTAAATCACAATGGATAAAGTGTTAGACACGTGGATCTCATTAGCAACAGCACCCAGTACTGAAAATACAGATTGTTCTATGCACAACAGCACAACCCCAAGAGACTGGTCACTCCTGGTTTTTATCATTTAGAGTGAATAAATTAAAGGAAACTGTGTGAATTCTGAACATAAAAATATCAGAACTGAGGAGAAATTTCTTAAAATAATATTCAGTACGTCCTTTACTGGTGCTGCCATCATATGGGGTAAAACACATGCTAGAGAAAGCTTACCTGCCAACCTCCTACAGGCCATAGCAGCACTATTGATAGGAGGCCTTGTATTCCATACATGCAAAGATGCATTGCCTCTGTAGTTTTGATTCCTTGGTCAGACAGAAAAGTTGCCAAGATCTTCTTTATGATTATTTTGGGATCACAGACTTGAGAGTGCTCATTCTAGGCTACAGCCTGTATATCCTTCTGGGATTATATAATTAAAAACATTAAAACAGATCAATGGAAGATGTTAGACCTGTTCTTAAATCATGCTAGATTGTAAAATGAACTTATTTTCTTTGTTATGGAGCATCTTTCTATTATATTATTGATAAGAGACATAACCACACATTTACAAAGAATCTCTTTCTCTCTCTTGGCACATCTAAACTATTAGAGGAGGAGAGAACAGCTAGTCTTATTGTATTGTTTAGCAACCTGGCCTTTATGATTGAAAATGCTACTGGGTTTAAAACACTATTTAATATTGCAGCCTTATGCCACACTATGAAATTAGATACAGGGCTGGGGGTTTTCTCTCCCTTTTCCTTTTAAGGTGGAAGTGAGGTGCAATCTTGCCTTTATGGAGTAATAATGAACTGAGCCAAAAGGCTTAGCTATAATTATGTCAACAGTTTAGAACTAATCTGGATCGAAACTCAATAGGGGATTTCATTCACCTAGAAAATATGCAAGTTAAAAAACAGCTTGGAAAGGGCATTAGTGCATGGCTAAATCTATGAGACATTTGCATACAGTTGAGACAATTAGGAAAAGAGACCCCTACAAATTTAAGGATAGCAAAAGTAATTGTCATGATCTGTCAAACAGGCAATTTGAAATAGGAAGTTCTTGGATTTTGCCAGAATTTGGCCATGTCATTTGTATCTGATAATGGCACTAATCAGGGGGGGAAAGCAAGAGGAATAAAATATAATGTCTCAAGAGCAGAGACCATGGTGCAGTGTTTTCACTTTCTCTCCCTCTCGCAAGACAGTCTCATGAGCCAGACATTTGAATTATAAGGACTTCTGGGATGGGATTTTCAGTCAGAGATCTCCATTCTTACTTGGATTAAGCGGATTAAAAACCATTAAATGACCATCCTCTAACTCCCTAAAGCAGATTTGCCTTTTCTTTTCTTTCCATTTTTTCCCTCTATCTTTCTTCAACCAGGGCAGACTTGGGGGTAAGAAAGTACCACACAAAAGAGGTCTTTAGCATGACAAAAGGCAAACCTATCCACTGAACTGCCAATGTATTAAGACAATGAAGTCCAGGCAGTCTACCCAGATCATTTTTCCTTGGAGCAAATGGTATCAAACTTGGCAATGGCATTGTTTCTCAAACTTGAGCACGGGGCTGATTTTTTTTTAATTTTTTATTATTTTATTTTCCCCATCCAAAGCTCAAGGTGTCATATTAATTATTTAAATCTTCAGAAGATTTCAGCTGTATCCTCCAAGGCTCCGCTCTGTGCCAGAAGGTCTCCAATCTGCATTAGCTTTTGTTAATTAGAGCTGAAACAAGGGCTTTGATCTCAATGAATATAATAACAAAAAGAGAGAGCAAAACTTCCTGTGTGATTTATCTTTTACCTATTTTCTGCCTTTGCTGTTTTTCCACTCTATTAGACTTTGATTTACCTTGTCTGAGTAACATTAAACAACTCGTCTACAAAAGAACTTAAGCAGCTTCAAAAGCATGACAGAATCAGTAGTTAAATGCTACATGAAGTGATCCCACATCTTTAAAAGAAAATGACACTTATTTTTATTTTTATTTTATTATAATTTTTAGTTGCAATGTGTGCATGATGCAGGGGGAGGGGGGTTGATTTGTACCAGCAGGGATGTATGTCTACTGATCTCAAATATCACAGGTTTTCCTGTTGGGATTGATCTTGCCTCATTAAGAGACTTGTTTCTAGAACTATAGTACTGATCGAACAGAAGGCCAGTGAGATTCAACAAGATGGTCTCTGCATATTCTGACTTTGCCTGAGTTTGCAGCGGTGCTTAGATCCAAGGGGGTCACTGCCAGGGCTTGCCTTGTTAAAATTTTTCCCCTCATTAACATTTTCTCCCTTACAGAAACCCCTGAAAGGCAAATTTCTTAAAACTCCCAAATGAAAAACATTTATCAAATTTTAGTGTCACATGAAATCCAGCTTTTGTACCACTTCATTTGAGGCCTAAAGTCTTGCCCCTTTCCCATCATGCTTCAATTTAACCATCCTCCCTACCACCCCCACTACCCACCACCCCCAAGAATATCTTGAAATACCTTCCCACATGAAATCTGCATTTGAGGTATACAAACTACGAGGGGCAATTTTTTTTAATTGCAAAGGATAAAGTCGTATACATGGATCCCATTAACAACACCCAGGTCTGAAAACGAAGATTGTTCCATGTACAACAGTACAGCCCCAAGAGACTGATCACTCATGGTTTTTATCATTTTAGAGTGAATAGATTAAAGAAAACTGTGTGACTTCTGAATATAAAAATATCAGAGTTGAGGAGAAATGTCTTAAAATAATGGCTGAAACTACCTGAAAGAAGGGCACACTGAATATATTTAAAAAACACAAACTGAAGCAGTGTTAAAATGAAAAAGTTAGTCAGTAAATGTCACTGTGCCAGGAAAGTCTTCAGTGTGCCCTTGAAAAAGAACTGTTTTAAGTTTTTCAGCTGTTTAGGACCCAGAACTGGGTTGCACCTCATCTAAAGGTTGATCACATCAAAATTGCTATTATGTTGCCCAGTGGCATCACTACAGGAGTGCGGAGGTGACACCCTAAGAGACAGTGACCCCATTGCTCCTCAAACATCTCCCTTTTGGCAGAAACATCACATTTTACCAAATTTAAGCACTATAAGCATATGAAACTATGTATATGTAAATACATTTAGGCTGAGATTTAGGCTGTAATTTAAAAATATAATAACCGTGCTATGTCACAACTATTACCATTACATTTAGTGATACAGTGGTACCCCGGGTTACGAATTTAATTCGTTCCGCCGCCGCTTTCGTAACCCGAAAATCTTCGCAAGCCGAAAAACCCATAGGCGCTAATAGCGAAAGCCGCGATTTCGTGTGAAAAAGCGCCAAAAAGCACCAAAAATTTTTTTGTAACCCGAAATAACCTTCATAACCCAGAACAGTTTTTTTCTATGGATTTTTTTCGTAACCCGGAAATTTCGTAAGGCGGCGCATTCGTATCCCGGGGTACCACTGTATATGGGAATTACAATTTATTAGTACAAACATTCCTAAGGATTTTATATGGTATGGTAGAGGAGGAGGTCAATGGAGGGGGGGTGACACCATGAGTTACACCACACCACGTGATGGCAACCCTAGTGACACCAGTGATATTGAGTATTTTTTTAAACAAGGAGTAAGAAAGTAAGGAAAAGGGAGAATGATTCAGAAGGGTCAAAAGGGCCCAACAGTGGATATGGATGGCTAAAACATAGCTGTCATTTTAAGACTGTACCACAAGTTGACTTCTTTGTCCCTCACCTCAAATGGAATATTACTCAGTGTACTGGACAAGTTATACTTGCGGTGTATCAAACTGGCCTCGAATTTTTGTTCAACCATAAGAATCATTGCATAACCTTGTGCAACTTGTTGTCTCTATTCCATCATTAATCAAAAAATAATAAGCAAATAGCTTCACCTCCAAACCAGTATTTTGCTGCCTGAGATGAAGGATAAGATGGCACCTCTCCCTATGCTAGGCAAAACAGCCAACTGGACTAGCAGTTGAATTTTACTTCAGTTCAGGTGACATGATAAGTGTTCTCTATCATGTCTAAAGTGGCAGATTAGTTTAGGGGACCTAGGGGAGATAGTGTGGCATACACCACTCTGTATTCTAATGGGTAGGCCTGACTATGGGTTCAAAAGGAACAGCACACTAGTATCTGTCACTCATCTGCTAATGGTAGCTCAAAACATGAAGCTGGTTCCTTCTTCATTTCATTCATAACTACTGGTTCACCCCACTTTTGATTTGGGAAAATACTCCTTGCTTTGCTCAGTTCTTTCACATTCTTCTGCTCTATTATTATTATTATTAAACTTTATTTCTAAAGCGCTGTAATTATACACAGCGCTGTACAAAGTCGGTAAAATTAAAAAGTATAAAAAAGCCTGCCCAAGGCGTACATTCTAAGATAATAACAATTAAAAGAGGAATAGATAAAATTACATATAGAAAAGAAAAACAAATTAAAAACATCAAATATAAAACAAATCACATCACATCAAATGTTATCAGACAGCCAGATGACAATCACAAATTCCCTGAGAACGCTTCCCTAAACAATATGGTTTTCAGCTCAGCCTTAAAGCTGGTTAGGGAAGTGATGAGCCATGCATGCAGAGGAAGAAGGTTCCAGGAATGAGGGGCAGCAAGAGAGAAGGGACGGATCCGGGATGGGGCAGAGAAGATCCTGGGTTGAGAGAGGAGACTTTGGCTACCAGAGCAGAGAGTGCGAGTAGGGATGTAGGGAGAGAGAAGATCGGTTAAATAAAGAGGGGCCAGCCCATGCAGGGCTTTAAAGGTGAGTAGCAAAAGTTTGTACCTGATGCGGAAAGGAAAAGGGAGCCAGTGAAGGGAGGACAACAGAGGGGAGACATGATCATAACGGCGAGCGAGTGAAATAATGCATGCAGCTGAATGCTGAACAGAAATTAATGGGTGGAGATGAGAGAGGGGAAGCCTTGCCAAGAGGAGGTTACAGTAGTCTAGTCGTGAGACCACTAGGGCATGGACCAGTGTCTTTGCAGTAGAAGCTGAGAGATATGGATGGATTTTGGCGATATTATAGAGAAAAAATCTGCAGACTTTGGCTGTAGTCTGGATCTGAGGGATAAATGACAAAGAGGAGTCAAAGATGAAACCGAGACTGTGGGCTTCCTGGACCAGCTGGATAGAGATGTTATTGACAGAAATAGAAAAGGAGTAGTGAAGGGTGGGCTTAGGAGGGAAAACAAGAAGCTCGGTCTTGGACATACTGAGCTTCAGATGCTGATGGTGCATCCATTGGGAGACAGCTGTTAAATAGGATGACACTTGCTGCTCTAGCTCTGGCGAAAGATTAGGGATGGAAAGGTACAGTTGGGTAACATCGGCGTACAGATGGTAGGAGAAACCAAAAGAACTGATAAGTTTGCCAAGGGAGAGTGTGTATAAAGAGAACAGAAGGGGACCCAAAACAGAGCCCTGAGGAACTCCAACAGATAAGGGGACAGAAGACGAGGTCTGACTACTTGAGACCAAGCACACTGAAGCCACATGGCGTGAAGTGTGTAATGGTAACAAAAGTCCCACTAAATTCTACTAATGGAAACTCACTGGGTGACTTTGGGTGAGCCACACACTGTCAGCCCCAGAAAATCCCACAATAAGGTCACCTTAAGGTGGTCGGAAGTTAGAAACAACTTAAAGGCACGCAACAATAAAAACATTGAAACAGTTCCACTTCTGGGTTAAAGGCAAGCTATTCAATAAGTAAATAAATAAATAAATAAATTGATGAATCAGTTAGTTGTTAATGGTACCTTCCACTAGATGCTACAACCACCGAATCCAAACCTATTTAATTGGTTATCATTGTATTTGTAATGTCAGGAATAAGCAGAACTACACATGGGATTTTCTGAATCAACATACACCTGCCTTTAGATAAAACATCCAAGAGCTTGAGGTGCATAGAGATGAAGGGCACAACTTGCTGCTTTGCTTCAGCCAGTGAGTTGTCTTGGGCCCAGCCTGGCTTGCACAGCATTTTTAGTTGCCAGCATGATAATTTTTAAAGCATTAAAATGCAGAGGTACTTTCTGAAATGTTCATTAGCCATCAACTGGGGCCCTTTCACACTATGCAACTGGAGCACTTATTATTATTATTATTATTATTATTATTATTATTATTATTATTATTATTAACCTTTATTTATAAAGTGCTGTAAATTTACACAGCGCTGTACATACAATCTTTTTAATTGGACAGTTCCCTGCCCTAAGGCTTACAATCTAAAAAGACATGACACAAAAGGAGAAGGGAGTGGTGGAGGGAAAGGGAATGAGGGCCAACAGTTCTTCTCTACCTCCGAGGCCTGGATCAGGGGAGATGGTCTGGAGGGAGGACATAGCAGTACAGGAAATGATTCAATAAAACAGGCAACAAAGGAACATCAAATAGCAAGTGACAATTATGCAATGCCTGGGAACACTTCTCTGAATAGGATGGTCTTCAACTTCACTTAGATCCCACTTTACCGTTTTATTGGCTATAGCTCCATCCTATGGATTTGGAATTTTGTGAAGTACTTAGAATTCTCAGCCAAAGAGCTCTAATGCCTCCCCAAACTATACATCCCAGGATTCTGTAGGATGCAGCCAAGATAGCTCAAGTAGAATCAAGGTGCTATAATTGTGTGAAAGTGCCCAGAAAAGGAACAAATTATAACTGATAAGTATTTTGCAATATCTCTTTGTGGTGAGACACGTATCTTACTTAGTTACTGTTCTTTAAGAATATATTTCCTGTGTTATTCTCAAAAGGATAAGAGAACCATGTACTGAATAGCCCAGGGAAAATATTCCAGAGTATATTCTCACCATGGTAGACAGTAACAGCTTTATAATCATATCAAAAGACAGAAGTATGGGCACAAAATCCTTTCTTTAAAAAAGGACTCAGAATTTCTGTTCATTCCCAGCTTTAGTCCATCTCATAGTGGAAAATGCAAGAGGTTTTTGACGTGCATAAAAATCTGTCAAACTGAACTGTTATTAGCTGTACATATGAACATTACCAATAGGCTAGTTCCTGCCTACATGTGCATCATCTCATCTTTCATCGTTTGCTTACTAAACATTTGACTTGGCTGCTGAAATATGACTGTATGTGAACAGTGTCCTTTGAAAGTATTGTTTCGCAGCTGACATCAAGTGGCAGAAAAGTTTTGTCCATAATACTTAAACTGTAACAGCTGATGTATTTCATCACTTGATGTTCCAGTCAATGGACTTCTATCACTGAAGCAGCCCATAGTCACACTTTGCTTCAAACCCGAAAGGAATGGGAAGAGCCTTCAAAGGAAGAGCCGCCACTCTCCCTCCAACACTAGTACAAAGACAGCCAATATTCACTGCTAGTTAATTTTAATTGTGCCACACAGGATTCACTCCCATGTAGCAAGTGTTCATTTTTAACCCTCCTTCCTACTAAAAAATCTGAAAGACTTACTTAAGAAGTCTTCTTTACTCTCCTTCCCCTCCCCTTCCTCAAGGAATTCACCACATCTTCCTACAGAATAGGTTACCTTTCAATTTGTTCTCTGAGTATTGTTTCAGTTGGAAACATGTACACAATACTATATTTCTGACTGCAGACTGTGTCTGAAATATCTGACAAAAGATGTGAACAGCCGTGGTGGCCAGAAGCCATTGGAAAGAAGCCAATATTAATAACAAATTAAATACAAAACAGAAGCCAGAGGTATTTCAAAGCATGAGAGCAATATGCTGTATGTTTCTGGCTTATGCAATAATTTTGAACAATGAGAGTACTTCACCCATCCCATCTCCATCCAATTTTTGGATATATCACATGGATGGAACTGGGATGAGTTCTGTAGCCAACAGAGGACTGTCTGCTTTAGATAAATTGGGCTCACTGTATCCAATAAGAAAGGCAATTTTTGACAAAGTAGATAGAGATTGGACATGACTATAGTGTAGAAGGTGCAAATGGATAAACAAGGTGCTACTCTGTGCGCTCTCTCTCTCTCTCTCTCTCTCTCTCTTCCTCTTTTAGATTGACAGAAGCAGTGATGCTGGAAGTGTAAATCACGTATTCCTTAATAAATACATAATTCATGGTATTCATCTGTAGCTTATACCTTTATTTTCCATAGATAATTATCTCACTAGCTTAATGGCTACAAGTTGTTCAACTGAATATTGTGTATCTTGCTCCCTACAATTGAGTGGCTGTTTGAAATATCCCCAGCACCGGGTGTATAACATTATGCGTGGTGTAGAGAAAGTGAATAAGAAGCAGAGATTTTCTCCTTCTTTCAGCAATGTAGAATCAAAAGTCATCCAGTCAAGCTGAATGGGGGAGATTTAAGACAGAGAAAAGGAAGTGCTGCTTCACACACAGTAAAAACAGTGTGATTTGCTACCACAAGACGGTTGCCAACTTGGAAGACTTTATTTTCATCCAGATTCAGTGAATAATATATTTTATCTAGTTCCATATGTCAGCCACTGGGGTGCACAAACACAAGGGTACAGTTATATTCATGTTCTGCTTGTGCTCTTTCCGTAGGCCTCTGTTTAACCATTATGTGAATGGAATGGTGGAACAGACAGGCCTTTGGACATCACACCAGAACCAGGAACTGGGTCCTACAGTGTTCAGATTCATCGTTGTGGGATGGGGGGGGGAGAGGAGAAGTTTTATTTGTCCCATGCAGACAAGGCCTGGTTAACTATCTCTTGAACTATCTTCACCAGTTTTTCCAAACCAGCGTTTCTGAAAATATCCTGCACCACTTCCATTCATTTTCATTTGGCCTTCTCAGATGACTCTGTAGGAATCATATATTTCATTTCCCCTAAAGGCACAATGGGGTGGGTCACTCATGTGATTCCTTCCTTATATTATGCTACCAGCTCTCAATACTGTTTTCAATGTTCCTACTCAACATCCTTACAGCAGTTCTCCAGTGATACAATTGATTTGATTTATACTCTGCCTTTTTCTCAGAACAGGGATCCAAAACAGGTCACAACATAATTAAAACAAAACAAAACAAGGATGATGGCAATTGCTATCCAAGAACATCTGGAGAGCCACAGGTACCCCCACCACTGGCTCTGCAGTAGATAGGATGACCAAATGGAAAAGAATCTGGATTGTTGGGTCTTTAATAGTTGTGTAGAAGAGATTTGAATTGGTGCCAATTGGTATGAAGCCATTTTTAAAAGCTGCACTTGCCTATATTCTCCCTTTTTTGCAAGAGTTAACAGCCTCAGAACCTTGTTCTACTCTGCATATGTTCACCCTATCTGCATACCAGCTTTATGGATTACTATATCAAATAACATTCATGCCCAGGAAGTTACATAATAATATTTATCTGTGCATACTGGAGAGTAAATATAAAAATGGGAGAAGGAAAAAAAACCTCATTCTCAACTTTTAAAATAGAATAAATATTCTTGGTCCCGTTGGTTCCATCTTTTGTAGAGTTCTGTGCCATAAGGTATTCTTTCTATGAGATCTCTTTTGCTGCATGGTACTTTCACTAGTCAGCTCACCAAAATGAAATGCAGGTACTTCCAAGTTAAATGGATCCATCCCCTCCTTTCCATCTGGGAAAAGCCTTGTACCAAGTAGATTCAGTAGTCCTACTTACAGCTGTTTGTGCTTGTAAGCGTGGGAAGATCCATTCACATCAGACATGAAAGGGCCATGTCAATCTCCATCAATAGACAAGATAAAATTATAGGAAGCAAAAAGGCAGAGATGTCAGAAACACAGCTGATAAGAAACTATGCTGAAGGCAAAAGAGCTTCTTCAGAGAAGCAAATATAGTAGGACTCACTCCCCTCAATCATGGTTCTTTCTTTCTTGGCTTCTGTGAAACAAATCATTTTGTACCTGTTAGCTAGTTATAGTAACTAGTGCAGAATAAGCATTTTTCCCCCTTTTCCAAAGGCCCCTGTGTAATAAAATGTAGTCTTCACCATTTTGAAAGAAACAATGAAGTGGGGTGGAAAGACCAATTACTCTGTTCATAAAGGTTTTTATTCTCAGCATTCTTTTAACCTGCCTTGAAAGTGTTGCTGTCCCAGTGGAATTAAATTGGAGTACTGCCAACTGCTGAAGAGAAAGTTAAGACAATTGGTAGAGTTGATTGACTCTCATTGGATACCCTTGTTCGTACTGTTCTGAAATAAATACATCGTGTGCATACAACAAACTGTTTTCTTTTGGCAAATATGCTTTGCCATTATATCATGATTCATGATTTCCTTCCATAAACTGAAATGGATTTGGAAAGGACAAGCAATAGGAAATGATCTGATGTTTGAAAATGTGTTCTAGAAACATAAGAAGCTTCTGCTCAAAACAGGTTTGTTCAATAAGATACGTTCTACACTTAGCAGTCATTTACTGTCATTCATTTATAGAGTGTTGCAAGTCTTTCAAAAGCATATTGTGAATGGAAAATTTCAGTGGAATTCAAAAGCCAAAAGTTGTCTTTAAGGTCAATATGTTTTTATGAAAGGAAACAAAATAGAATTTTGTTTTATTTTTTCATATGTATAGCACATTGTCTTGCTCAAAATCTCAGGAAGAGATACTAATATTTGCAAAACAGAATTAAAAATACCTGGAAAGTACTGAATGGTCTTTTAGTCCACTTTCTACCCACTCACTCATATGTAGTACTAGAGTCTCAGGGCCTTCTACAAATGTATTGGCCTTTGGATAATTTTGATTTCATATTAAATTCTACTTGCAGCATAATGCCCCAATAACAAACATCTTTTTCAAACTACTTATAGTTATGGATACAGTATTTTTATTTATGGCCAGTAGAATAAGAATGTGTGTTCTTTATAGGATCCAATTTCCATGTGTCCAATACAGTCATAAAGGATGAGGTGAGGAGGCCACCACTCTGTCTTTCTTTCTTTTAATGTAATTAGGCCAGCTAATGGCAAGCCAACAGCTGAGCTGACCTGATTTGCCTGCTGCATGGCGAGAATTTGAGATGTCAAGTGCCTCTGGGTAGGGAGGGATAACTGTCATTTCCATTTCCCTTGCAGGGACAATTGCATGGAAAAAGAAATGGCTATCCCTATGGGGGAAACCACTTCTTTTTCCATACAGTGTTCTCTGTAAAAGAATCAGTGAAGTTTGGAGGAGGCATTTCTTTTTAAAACAAACAAAAAACAACAACCCACATCTCCTAGATATCTCCTGGCAGCATGGCTAGTCATTTCTTTACTTGTGCAGAACTTTTTCTAGTTTGAATTTCTATTACACAAAAGACAGATCAGCTGAGTTCAGCTGTTGCTGCCATGGTGGTGGCTATTGCCTTTGGCAGATTTATGTTTTTAAAAAGAAAGACAGTCAAGACATTTACCAGACCACCTTGTGTCTTCTGCTAACAGTAGAAAAAAAGATACATTCCCAGTCTCCATCATGAATAGAAAAGAAGTGTGAGCTCTATTCATCATGGCTTTCATTTGATTTGGGGAGAATGATGTCAAGGACTGAAATGAATGGGATACTTTTTGTCAGGAAATGAACTTTGAAGCAGGTTCTGAATTATCTAGGAGTAAATCAACTGAATAAGAGAACTAGTTCATGTACTTGGTGGGGTGTAACTTAATTAAGTATCGGAGAGTCATTTGGATAGATAATTTGCCTTCTCTGAAAGTGATACTGTAGTACTCATTTCTAAATTGACACATGTGGTTGTTAACTGCTATCAAATCAACTTCAGTAATGGTGATCCTGTGAATGACAGCCTTCCAGGTCACCTCGTCATCAACAGCACTGTTCAGGTCTTGGAGACTCAGATCCATGGCTTCCTTGATTGAGTCTGTCCATCCAGAATATAGTCTTCCTCTTTTCCTACTGCTTTTCATCTTACCAAGCATTATTGCATTTTCTAGTGAGTCATGCCTTCTTATGAAAGTATGAGAGTATCAGTTTAGGCATCTTGGCTTCTAGGGAGAGTTCAGGCTTGATTTGCTTGAGGTCTCATTTATTTGCCTTTTTAGCAGTCCACAGTATCCACTGAACTCTTCTCTAGTATCTCATTTCAAATGAGTTGAATTTCTTTCACGTTTCTTCACTTTCTTCACTATCCATCTTTCACAACTGTACATAGAAATGGGAAATATGATGACAAGGACAACCTCACTTTAGTATTCAATTATATATCTTATCACTTCAGAAGCATGTTTGCTATTTTTGTCATCTACATATCTTTAAATTGTTGATGTCCCCTTCTTCCATTTTCATGCTTTCTTCCTTGTAGTTTAATCCTGATTTATGTATGATATGTATAGCATACAAGTTAAAAAGATAGGGTGATAAAATGCGCCCTTTCCTGACCTCTTTGCCAATTGAAAACCATTCAATTTCACCCTATTCTATCCTAAAAGTAGCTTCTTGTCCTGAGTACAGGTTATGCATCAGAACAATAAAATGTTGTAGCACACTGATTTTTTTAAGAGAGACCCATATTCTTTCATGAGACACAATCAAAGGCTTCACTATCATCTATAAAGCACAGGGTAAAATTATTTGGTATACTCCATTAGCCAATGTATGTTTGCAATATGATCCTAGTGCCTCTTCCTTTCCCAAACCCTGCAGAGACATCTGATATTTCTCATTCCATACATGGTAAAAGTCTTTCTTGTAGAATTTTGAATATCACTTTGCTTGCATGGGAAATCATGTAGTTACTAGAATCCCTAGTGTCCACCTTCTTAGGAATTGGAATGTATGTGGAGTGTACGACACAACCTGGCAATTAAATGTAGTGAATTAATGAATTTGCAATCCTATGCAATTTAAGACTGCTTCTATCCTCTTTTTCATTGGCACACATTGCACAAACTTTATTGACCATGCTTAATAGCCTACCTTAACATTAGTTGTATAAATGACAAATACTCCTTAATTCCATATGTTGTATTCTGCTGTTACTATTTGAAAACCAGAGACCTAATCCATTTAATTAAATATATTTTGTTACCTACAGATCCTGTTAATAGTGCTGGATTGCTCCCCCTTGCTGCCAGTCATCACCTCACTGTCAGTCGTTGTCTCTTCCTACATGTGCTTGAGGAAGCACCAGCAGGAACTAAGGAGCTGCTGGACTTGTAATTCTCAAACCAGCATGTCATGTAGGATGGTACCTATTTCTGTGTCTGTCACATTTCAAATTAAAAGTTTCTTGGGCAACTTTGCTTTTTGTCTCTTTCCAACATGATACACAACTTGGCATCATTTTGTCTCCCTACTTGGTAATGGAGTTACAGCCCATGTTGACTCCCACCCCAGATACAATACACATCTTTCTCAGTGTTTAAGCCCTCTTTGCAAATAGGGCATGCTGGTAATTTTTATCTCCTATTCCCAACCCCCACATCCAAAACACAGCTATATGTTGCAGACTTTGTGTAAACCTAAAAGTTGTAATTTACCATGAAGATGCCATATCACTGTATCTCAGAGAATTCTTGGTTAGAGATCCCTACTGCCTTCAGGGAATGTAACCCCTTATTTCAGATGATGGTACTTACCTAAGTTTAAAATGGATTTACATTTGCAGTGTGAACATGTGCTTATCAAGATTACTGCAGGGGAAATATCCCTTATCCAGAATTTTGAAATCCAAAATCGAAAATTGTCTACATGGTTAACTGAAATAGTGACACTTTTGCTTTCTTATGGTTCAGTGTACATAAATTTTGTTTCATGCACACAATTATTTAAATATAAAACTACCTTCAGGCTACCTTTATAAGTAAACATAAATTAATTTCATGTTTAGACTTTGGTCCCATCTCCAAGATATCTCATTATGTACAACTGGCCCTTTGTATCCATGTGAGTTCCGTTCCAGACCCCTTCCCAGCATGGTTAACAAAAATTGTGGGACCTCAAGTCCCATTGTTTTCAATGGCAGCATGGCCACATGCACACACTGCCATCAAGATGAATGAGGCAGGGTCATCTGTGGATGCACAGATCTGCAGATGGCAATCCTCTGGTCGGCAAGAGCTGACTGTTTATGCAAATTTCCAAAATAAAAAAATCCAAAATTCAAAACACTTCTGGCCCTAAGCATTTCAGATAAGGAATACTCAACCTGTATTGTTGTGTGCCTTTCAGTCTTCCAATTTATAGCAAACCTAAGGCAAACCTATCACATAGTTTTTTCAGCAAGATTTATTCAGAGAAGGTTTGGCATTGCCATCTTTAGAAGCTGAGAGAGTATGACTTGCCCAAACCTGACTGGGGATTAAAACCCTGCCCTTCCAGAGTCCTAATTCAACGCTCAAATCACCACATCACACTAGCCCTTAAATGATGCCAACTCTCATTATCAAAACTATACTGTCTTTGAAAACATGCACACAGCTATCAGCATGATCAGTATCCATAGGCAGAACTGTTTGTTCTTCATACGTTCATCTGATCCATTCTTAAAAACACATGTTGACCATGAGCTATCCTATGACAGTATGTTTTACATTATACAGGGTGATTAAAAAGGAATGGTGCAAAACTGAGTAAGAACAACTTTACTTTTGCACCATTCTTTTTTAATCACCCTGTACAGAATCTGCATAAACTAAATAGAACCTATAGGTTGTGTGTTGTGTTGAGACTAATGTTTCTTAATCTTTCTTATATTTAAATTTATAAGTCACATATCCTTCAGGCTGAAAATGAAACATAAATTCTTCACCTTTTTCAATCTCAAAATGACAGGGTCACTGTTCCATTTAATATTTAAAACCAGCTCTCAAATTCATTTTTCTAAGCATCATTGAAATAACACACACACACACACACACACAACTTGTCCCAACTAAATCAGGTTTATATGTAAATTTCCCTTTACCCATTTAGGTTTCTGAAAGGCTAATGCCTTCTTTTTCAATTTCCCTTGTAATATCAGTAACTTTTTTTATCACTGATTTCCCCACTGTTCCCAACTTCTAATCATGACCCATATCTGATGAAATGAAACATTTGCTGTCTAGATATGCTAAACAAAGCAAGGTTCACTTGCCTTTGTCTTATTAGTCACCTGCCCACCTTTCAGTCTCACTCAAGCCCTTGTCAGTGAAGTGAAGGATACAGAAGATTAGCTTGCTAGGCTTTTGGCTAGCACGGTCCTCTTTCGGAAAAATTAGTTTTGCTTGTTGTGCATGCCAGTCTCTTGCTCCAGGATCCATCTCTGCAAGGAAATCTTTTAATTACCTCTTTCCACCCCCTGTCCCTCAAATGACAGCTTTCACCACTGGAGCTGAGTTCTTGGACATTAGCAATTGAATAGGAAGCCTTCATACTGTATATCATTTTAATCTTTCATGTTTAAGTAAGCCAGATGGCTTATTATTATAAGCCCTGTTTAAAAAGAGAGAGAGAGAGAGAAAGGGAAAGAAAGAAAACCACACAAACTTTCTATCAGAGGATTTGTAAGATGATGGAGGGAGGGGGGTTTTTGCATCACACAAAATAGCCTGAATTTTAATTGCACATCATAGTTTGGCAGTAATTTTGCTGTAATTGCCATTCCTGCTAAATGAATAGGTGGATTAAATGGATAACTAAAATAGCATTGAAAGTTCCTAGTGTGTAGATTTGTCCTTAAAAGATGGAACAGCTAAGTAAAGTTGTCATTGGCTCATGTGTGTAATTCACAGAGCTTTAACAGTTTCTCTGAGGCACAAACACTGCTTTTCTCTCTGTTAAATCATTGGTTGAGAGAGAAATATATATAGCTAGCTTTGCTTCTCTTCTGCCAAATGCTCTTTATTATGCTGCATACAGAAGCTTTTGATTGATGAAGCTAAAATATGAAAGCTGTTTCATTTTTGCTTTGGATGGCATTCTGTAAATAACATGCGAGGACCCAGCCAAGTTCTCCTGGCTGAAGGCCCAAATCTGCAGGTTCACACACTTGGGAGCAGTGCCCGTTTACACAAATAACCCATAAAAGTCAATGGGACTACTCAGGTGAATTAAGCTCATGATGTGTAAAAGTGTGAGCCCCCCTCCCCAAAGTCACATGATTCTTCCAAAGGCATATTACCATTTGCAGTCTTCAGCAAACCACAGCTAAATCATTTTTTTAATCCCTTGAGGCAATAGGTTAGGTTATTGCTTAAATACGTGTTGTGTTGCCCTGGTAAATCCTTGAGGTGCATATTATTTTTTAATTACATCTGGTCAAATATTATTAACTGAATCCTAAATGTTCCAATTTCCCAATTAATGTTAATCTCTATGTAACATTATCTGTTATAGCCCAAGTTCTCCAAGACAAAAGTATCATTGATTGCAATGACATCAGGAATAGACAGGCAAGACTTTAAATAAAGAGCAGATGGCAGTGCAGCTCAGGTCCAAATCATGATATTGTACTTTGCATTACTAATAAAATGCATGTTGCATTATGTTTCCTGTGGAGGTCCATGTCACTATCTACTTACATCCACTGGGGAAGGAAGGGCAACATTTTCCAAATGCTACTACCATCATTGATAGTTCAGGTCAAATCAGTAACTCCATGCACAGATACTAAATTGGCATTATCAGTGCCATGCTGGTTGTTGGAGAAGACAACAGTAAAATGTACTCTTGTGCTGAATACAGAGAATGCCTCTCCTGAAAGAAATCTGGGAACTTTATATAATATTCAACCAATGGTGTTTATCACACTATAATCTTATAGTGCTACTATTCCACTTTAACTGCTCTAGCTGCCTCCTGTTGCATTCTGGGATTTGCAGTTTTAAGGAGGGGTATTTAGAATTCTCAGGCAGAGCTCTCTGTCTGAGAATTCTAAATACCCCTCCTTAAAACTGCAAATCCCAGAATGCAACAGGAGGCAGCTAGAGCAGTTAAAGTGGAATAGTAGCACTATAAGAGTATAGTGTGATAAACACCAATGTCAGTAGTCACACTTAAGTCAAGGTCATAATCTGCATCTTGGATATCCATAACATAATCTCATATTGGTTGCTGTTGTTCAAGAGTGTGGGAAAGCCACTCTATTCATGCATTAAAGCACTCAAAACCTGTTACAATATATCTCAAGAAAAAATCATATTATTATCTTGGTCAGAACTGATCTTCTTATTTCAAGACAAGAGTGCAAGCATTTAAGTTGAAGAGATACGGCAAACTATCTGAAGAGAGAAGATTTAAGTAAAAATCTGATATCCACAGATTCCTGTCTCTGCCTTTGCACTGTCATGTTATAATGACAGATGAGAAATATTAACCTTTCTTCGCAAAGCATAAAATTGTTTTCATCTCTTACCATATAAATAATCTGGATTATCTGTATGTTTTTCCCTCAGTCAACAAGTGACAAACATGTCTATGCGATCCATCTCTTGGATGCTGCATCTCACTGAAATCAAAATTATTTCAAAAATAACTGATCCAGTTTAATGTGGTTCTACCATTAAAGTTGAGGGGATTTAATTAAGAGATATGTATATAAATAGTTTGTGGACTTTATTTATATTCCATTCATCTCCCAAGCCTGAGATTCAAGGATGCCCCCACTAAGAATAACTTTCAAAAAATACAGATAAAAAACATGAACATTAGAATTATAGAATCATAGAGTTGGAAGGGGTATTGGGCATCATATTCAACCCCCTGCTTAATACAGGATCTCCAGATAAAGCATGGCCAGCCGGTAACGGTCCAGCCTTTTTTTAAGACATCCAGAGGAGATCCCACCACCTCTCTGGGCAATTGATTCCATTGCCGAACCACTCGTAATGTCAAGAAGTTCTTTCTGATGTTCAATCAAAATCTACTGTCCTGTAACTACAAACCTTTAGAACTGATCCTACTCTCTGGGGGAGAAGAAAGCAAACCTGCTTCTTCTTTTCTGTGACAGCCCTTGAACTATTTGAAAAGTGCAATCTTGTCACCCGTAAGTCTTCTCCTTGTCAAGCTGAGCAAGCCCAGCTCCTTCAAATTTTCCTCATATGTTTCATTCTACAGACCTATTATTATCCTTGTTGAAGAGTAGCAGCACTGGAGTAGAACTCTAACACACTTAAGATTGCCTTCTATTTTGAAGTGTACCCATTGATAATGGCTTTTTGAGCATGGTTTTCCAACCATTTATGGAGCTTACTTGCTAATTATCTTACTTGCTGTTCACCGCTATGATCTTTGGAATAGCGGTATATAAATAAAACAAATTATTAATTATTATCTTACGATGTTTCTACCTGCACCATACTTAAACCAGTTGCCGATCAAAATATTATGAGGTACTGTACCTTATCACATGCTTTCCTGAAATCTAGATAAATGACATCCACAGCATTCCCACCATCTACTAAACTAGTGATCTGTTTTTTGTTTTGTTTTTTAAGATATAAGGTTAGTTTGGCAGGTTTTGTTCTTCACTAACCCATGCTGACTCCTACTGGTCACTGTACTTACAGACAGAACCCTATATAATCTGGTCTAATATTTTTCCTGGTTTTGAGGTCTGGCTGACTAGTCTGTAATTTCCTGAATTTTCTGTTTTTGCCTTTTTTTGAGGAAAGTGGCAATGTTTGCTTGTCTCCATTCTTGTGGCACCTCAGGATATATAAAAAACTGTGGCAAGTGGTTCTGCAAGTAATCAACAAGTTCCTTCCATACTTTGGGATGCAGTTCAACTAGTCCTTCAGATTTGAACTCATTTAGATTAGCTGATTCCTGACCAACTTCGTAGCTTATCCCATGGCTTAATAAATCAATTTACCTCTACCCAGTTTAAATCTTAATTCAGGCAGCATCCTGATATTATCGCAAAGTTTTTGCCACCTAATTTGCCACCCAAATACATCCTGAGTCCATCCCTGCTTCCATGAGTGCTGCAGTGGCCATTTTCTTAACTCAGAAAACTCCTGGATCCTAAAAGCACTTCTAGAAGCTGGAATGGACCCAGGCTGTATTCAGGTGGAAAATTAGGCAGCAAGAACCTTGTGATAATATAAGGATTCCACCTGAATTAAGATTTAAGACAGGTAGAGGTAAATCCATTTATTAAGCCACGGAATAAGCTCCTCCTTATCAACCTTGATTTCCAGTCTGGCTTCCTTGGCAAGGTCTCTCCAGATTCATGGAAGGACACAGTCCTGTTATTTGGTGTGTGTTGTGGTTTTTTTTTTGGGGGGGGGAGGCTAAAATAAAATAGGTATTGAGCATTTCTGCCTCTTCATTGTGATTTGTTAGCATTTTCTAATCCTTGTTGAGCAGTGGTCCCACCATTCCCATGGTTATTCTCTTGCTTCATACGTATTTGAACAACCTCTTCTTGTTGCTTTCTGATTCCTTGGTGAATCATCCTTCCTTCTGGTCTTAATACACACTCTTTTTGCTTTTTACTTCCTCCTTAAGTTTATCGTTCTAATATAGAAAAATTTGAATAGATAGATAGTAGGTCCAGGAATATATCTCCCATGTATATGGAGACATAGCATATTCTACAACTAACGGGGGTGTGCTTTTTGAGTTTCTTATTCCAATCTCTGAGCCATGTTTATGGAATATGGGGTTGAGGGAATTATGTCTTTTCTTTACATTTTCATTTCATTTCATTTGTATTCTCATTTTCCTTGCCCTCCTTTACTTCCTGTTGTTATTTATCTACCTAATTACATATCTCATGTATTTCATTATAGTTGTATAACAGCACTAGAAGGTATGTAGAGTAATATGGTAGGTTGGTGCATTTTTAATTCAGGTTTGTTGAGTATTTTGCTAATACATCCATCCTGCAGAGAGAAACATAACATTCACAGATCTATTCCTTTATTGATAAACCAGTGAAGATGAATGAGAAAAGGGGATAGCCATAGAAGTAAGAGCAGAACAGCTGGGAGAGATTTCCTGTAAGAGTGCCTTCCATGGAAAGCATATTAAAGAGATTACACAATGGTTCCTTATTCCTCCATTTATAGATTTGGAATCCTTCTGGCACTCTCCATAAGATGAAGTGATCTGAGATCAAACATTAAGGCTTATAGTTAGATAATAATTATGTAGTGACAACATCTTCCTGCTCTTGAGTTTTAGTGGCTGACAAGAAAATAGAATGAAAATTCCTTTCACAAAATTGGACTGGTTGAGTAGGCTTACATGATTCCAAAGTGCATGTTGAGAAGGTTATTCTACTCAGTAGAGCTACCCACGCCAAAACCAATAGATTACAGCATCATGATAGGACTTAGTAGAAGATGGCCTACCATACAACACTTAGCTGCTGCAACAGATTTAAAAATATACAAAAAATTAAAGAGGAAACAAAGGAACTATTTGAAGGAAGAAATAACTTTCAAACATTGTGGTGCAACCATTGGACCCTGACACCCATTACTTGCAAACAAATATGACAGAATAAATCAAATGCAGTTAAGGACTAAGAGATGTTATTAATACTGAGGAAAAAATAACACACATAGTATCCTCAATGGGTGTATAACTATCATCTTAAATGGAGTTTCCTGATATTTTAAATGAATTGTGTGGTTTATTTTGGCAGCAGCTGCAGCACATAACTAATGTTTCACATTACACACCAGAATTATTTTGGTGCCATTATTAATGTGAAACATTTTATTTTGCTTTAAAAAATGGTAATTGCAACACTTAAATATGATCATCATTAGCTAAACAACAGAACAGGCTAAAACTTCTGGACTGCAGTTTAAAAGAGTAAACTTCTTGGCTGTTTCCTCTGTTACTGCCAATGTCTTTTTATTGTCTGTTTTCATCTCCATTTTACTTTATCTGCGAAACTACTTTGCATTTCAAGACATTTCCACTCACCTTGAGTTCTTGGTTCAAAAAGAAACAATAAAGTTTAATCTTTTCACTTGACAATGATGTATGGGTTTGTTGAAAAACAGTTTTCAGGTATTATTTTTTTTTAACGTCTCTTGGTTTTTTTTGTTTGTATTCCTCTTTTGATGCACAGACAAATGTAAGATTCAATACACATGAAAGTTGGTTATCAAACATTTAAATAATACTACTTAATTACAAATTAAATACAGCTGAATTTTCCTTCCAAGTTTACTTTACCAAATTTTTTTTCTATTGTTCACATGCACAAAGCTTTGTAATGATCTTACTAGAAATTTCAAGCACTCAGAAAGGATATAGCCCTGCTTCTGTTTACATAGCATTGGTCAATGAATTTGCAAACTTCCACCATGAAACAATAAGAATCTCTCTCTTTTTTCTTTTTTTTTCTTTTTACTTATTTGCTAACATCTGTTAGTACGAATGTTACTTTTCTGTCTTCACTTTTTTTTTTTAAGGATGACTTCGACTTTGAAAAGACTATTCAGGTCTAAATCAGACTGGGGGATTGAAATAGCCTTTAAACAGCCAATTTAAAATGCTCCTCAATAGCATTTTTTTTTAAAAAAAAATGCAGGAGGATAGGGTTTTGAAAAGATAAATGTGTGGTCCACCGAGGTGCGTGGGAGAGCAGAAATGGTGCCTGGACTTGCCAATGTTGCCCATTCCTTCTTTAAAGTCAAACCACCTTTCTTGTAAGACAGCAGTAGTAGTAATGTTGGGGAGTTTGTGCTGGGTCTTATGAAGTTGTTGCATTTCTAATAATATTTCTAAGATTTGGAGCTATTTCTATCTCTCTCCCTCCCCACCTTCCTCTCTGTTTCATGTGTCCCATGAAGCTCAATGTTTGAGGAGTTATTGCTCATAGTAGGAAGTGAACAGACAGGAAGTGTGGTAAGTATCCCCTTCACATCAACAAATATAGCACTATGATTCCATTTTAACTGTCATGGTTTCATCCTGCATAATCCTGGCATTTGTTATTTTTGCTGTTATTGTGTGCCTTCATGTCATTTCCAACTTATGGTAACCCTAAGATGGTGTTTTCTTGGCAAGTTTCTTCAGAGGTTTGTCAATGCCATCCTCTGAAGCCGAGAGGTCACCCAGTGGGCTGACCCAGCATCCAAACCCTGGTCTCCAGAGCCACAGTCCAATGCTCAAACTACACCAAGCTGGCTCTTTAGGGGAAGTGTATTTAAAATTCTAGTGGCCCAACAGACTATAAATACTAGGATTTCCTAGGATGAAACCATGGCAGTTAACATGGAAACACAGTTATTATGTCTGTGTAGTTTGGAAGAATTCAATGTGACATCTAGCCTCTTTGTATGTTTGGCCCCTGGTGGATCATAGAGTCACGCAAGTTTCCATGATGCTGCAATCAGATTATAAGCATGCATGTGTGAACCAACCCTCCATGGAAACCTTCCCACATTTTGCTCACACTCCACTCAGTATCTCAAGCAGAAATGTAATACTTCACTATTTTTCTTCTTGAAGGAAGCAATAAATAAAGTTAGCAATTTTCTTCCTACTGTGAAAAAGTCTGAAAACCAAACAGTTTTCAAAGCTCATTCACAATTCAATCCTTATTCTGCAGAAAATTCACCATGGTTGATTTACATAAAAAGCAGTATTTTCTGGATTTTTTGGGGGGGTGCACGTGCAGCTTTTTGCATATGCAGAAAATATATCTGTGCAGGTGTTTCCTGTGGAGAAAATGTTTTCTTCAGAAAATGTTTTTTTGCATTTTGTCCAGAGTAAGTCCTGAATTGTGAAGATTATCAGACCAAGATTCTTCCCATCAGGCTTTCTCAGCACTAGAAAAACATGTTTTTCAATCTTTTAAAAAAATATTTTTGAATATTCTTTCCATTCCTCATCTCAGGCCATATCTGGAGTTGAAGTTGGGGACATTTTGGCTCCTGGACAGCATGCTGACAGGCAGCAGAGGACCTATATTGCTTTCTCTTACAGCTTCTGATTTAGCTTGCCAGTAGGAGACACTGTTGCTCTGGAAACATATATCTTCATGTAACAGTTTTCTTCCCACCAGGAAATATCTTTGTTGTTTTGTGTCTTCAATTTGATGCTGGTTAATGGTTACCCTATCATATGGTATTATTGGCAAGATTTATTCAGAGGAGGTTTGTCATATATAGCTTGATGACTTTAAGATCCATGATATCCTTAGTGCAGGTTGTTCCCCTACCAGTGTAAATGATGGAAGTCCATACTGTTACTGTGGCCAATTTATCATATGGTAACCAATTTTCTGGTGATTATCCTCTTAGGGGCTATACAGACCACCCCTAAAGGGCAATGGGAGGTCACCCCTTTGCTGGCTGGATTGGGACTGTGGGATCATCACACTGCGGCCCCGATCCAACCTTTGGAGGGTGCAAAAAGGAGTCACAAAAGGTGGCCCCTTTTTTTGCCCTCCATAGGGCACCATAGCCACAGCAGTATGGTTGTATTGCACCTCTTGGGTGCTGTGTCATCTGGATGCAGCACCAAAGGTGCGTCATGATGCCATAAGTCGTCTGGAGCAACACACAGCATCAAGGTGCCCTGGGGTCAGACTCAGGGCATGCATCGTCAGGATGCTGTGCCCTGACTCCGCCCACAGGCCAGCCTTTCAGGCCAGTCTATATGGAGTCTTAGTTCACAGATAGTCTGGTGTTCTGGTGAGATATATTCTGCCACTAGAGCCATATTTAGAGTATTATCAGGTTGGTCACACCTATCCAGGCTTGCACTCCATCGACATAGTCTTTGAAATCCATGAGTCAACTCCACATAGTAGTGAGGAGTAGCAAGGTAAAAGAATGTGGAGGAGACAGTGCGTAGGAGGATCTTCTTGCTTGGAAAGGGATGCCTTCCATAGTCTGTAAGGCCAACTTTTATTTTATCCTTAAATCTCATAATGGTACAGTCAGTCATATACAGAGTACACAGTTGCTTAACTTAGGCTAAATGGGACATGTCAAACATGAGAAACCTGTAAACTACTGGTACAGATTATTTACCATATAACAATATGATATATCTTTTAAGTATTTACTTTCTCCCCATACATACAAAAAGCTTGACAAAAAATGTATGAGCAGCCTAAACAACTTTGATCCTGCTTCATCCAAAGAGCATAGATCAGTGTGCATTGTTTCCTCCCTGCCATTTTTCCTAACAACCCTGTAAATTACAGGAGCCTGACAAAGTGTGACTGTCCCAGGGTGAGTATTTTAGCTGAGTTATGAACTAGGGTCTCTCCAGTCCCTAATTTAACAGTTAAACTATTCTGCTGATTCTAAACAAAATTTTGCTACATTCCTTAAATTCTCAATAAACAAACAAACAAACAAACAAACTCAACCATAAAGTTGCCTTGTACTGGCTCAATAGTCCGCCTAGCCCACTATTCTCTCATGATTGATATAGGTCTCCAAGGTGGATTTTTCCGGATCTTCTAAAGTGTCAAACCAGAACCAGGAAGGCTTAGGTTCAAATCCCACTACTGAAAAATCCCACCCACCAGCCATAAATCTCATTGGCTGACCTTGTGCTGTTCACAATCACAGTCATAAGTCAGGATAAAAGTACGGGGAGAGAGGAAACATGTAGACCATCTTGAACTTGTTGAAGGAAACAATTGATCATCCAATAAAACCTCTTAAATTCAGATGTTCTACCACTGAACTCTGGGCCTTCCCTCTATTACATAAAACAACTGCAACACCTGTCGCGCATCCAAGAAGACACATTATTTAGGGCATGATAATCAAACATATTTAAAAGCACTCTAAAAGGCGCTTGGGGAGGATGCATCAGACTTAATACTGGCCTATTATCTCTAACTGAATCCGTAAACTGAAACGATTGTTAATTTCCTTGGAAGACAGTTCCTCTGAAATTTCATTGGGTGATGCAGAGTAAAAGCTTTAAATTAATCAGGCTGATCATATAACTTGCATTAAAAGTTATTTAACTTGTTGTGTCTTTCTCTAAGCTTAGGAAAGAATGTTTAAAATGTATGATTTGCTATGCAGGAGCTCAGCACAAAAGTGCCAGCCAATGCAAACAGACCGCCTCACCGAATAAATGAAGACTGCTTGACTGATAATAAAAAGTTTTGGGTGGTATTTCTCCTTGGAAAACCAGTGTCTAAATTTATAACATATATAATTCAGTTTCCAAATAGCCACCAAACCTTGGTAGGTCCCTTAATGAGGAGAAAAATACTACTTCAGCGGAAGGCTTTCCCAACTCTTTTTCCCCCCTCTTTCTGGTTATGTAAAGTTAAACAGTTGAAGTATGAGCGTGGCTTTCTGACATGGATTAATTTCCTCAAGGAAGTAAAGCAGGGCATTGTAAAGCAGCCAACTGACACTGTGACCAATTTTAAAGTGTTTCTCACTATACTTTTGCTCATAATGGGCTCTGAGAATATGGCTCTGTGTGTGTCTGTGTGTGAATATTAGGAAAAGCTTGGAACTTAATTGGTTTTTCAAGATAGGTTTTATTCCTAGCATCCTCCTGGAACAATTGTGGATATACCATTTCAGCTTTGTGGCACATTCCAGTCTATGCAAGAATCCAGACTAAATTCTCCATCAATGCTTAGAAACACTTTGAAAATGATTACCACATGTCCAGGAGTCACTCATAATGATGACCACTAATACCAATTCTTTTGTTACAGTACTAAACTCAGAAATAGACCACTGTTGTCTTTGATTACCATAAGCAGAGCAAAGAACAAAGACGTACCACTAGCATCGTGACAGTTTTATGGCTGCCATGTGAAGAAAAACGTGTGCTTATTAGCATTGAAAATATAAAACATGCCTTGTTTTAGCTTGCTATTAAAGTGTTATGATCTTCTTTTTTGCTTCAGAACCTCAAAACCACAGACAAGTTACCTATTTCCTGTGCTGCACATCTGGGGAACTTGGTAGATAAAGAAACTCAAAAACTAGGGGCACTGGACCAAAGACAAGGTCATTTACAGACTTTCCCATGTGGTCTCAAACTGCACCATACTGCACTAAAATACATCAGTCTTTGGTTACTTCTTTCATTTATGAGACTACAGTAACCTGCCTGTAACACAAAGATACTCAAAAAGATCACACTTTATAAAGTACACCCAATAGTGTTCCATTCCTCAGCACTATGAGGCAATAGAAACATCCATAATTTAGGCTGAGGGTACAAAGTGCACATCAAAGAGTACAAAAACTATTTATTCTCAAGGTTTGCCACCACAGATAAAGCTCCATTCCCAAAGGCTGCCCAATTCACCTCAAAAATTAGGTGCACTCATAGCAGGCCTTTTGAAGAAGGTTATGAGAAATCCCTAATCTCATATTCCTGCTATATTATGAAATCTATGTCATAATACTACAGTAGATCCAGAGCCACTGAAGGATTCACTTGGTCCAGTGTAATACTTAGATAGTAAGAGAAAAATTGAGACTAATGAAAACTGTTCTTATATGTGTCCCCTCCAGCATCTATGTCCACATTAATTCACTTATACCCCCCTTTCTGTGTCCCCAGTTATATCAATGTGAAGATTCCCTATTAAAATCAGTGGAATTTTCTGTTTGTTGTTGTTGTATGCCTTCAAGTCCTTTCTGACTTGTGGAAACCCTAAGGCAACCCTATCATGGGATTTTCTTGGCAAGATTTCTTCAGAGGAGGTTTGTCATTGCCTTCCCCTGAGGCTGAGAGAGTATGACTTGCCCAAGGTAACCCAGTGGGTTTCATGCCTCAGTGAGGAATCGAACCCTAGTCTCCAGAGTTATAGCTCAACACTCAAACTACAATGTCAAGTTGTACATGTTCTATTTTCAGTGATAATCAGTACTGCTTAGAGTATATGTCTTAGGTGTATGTATAGATATGCACACACACACACACACAGAGAGAGAGAGAGAGAGAGAGTCTTTCCAATGATGAATATTCAGATTATGACTAAAAAAGTGAAATGAATCTATAACCAGATAAATTAATAATCAAATCTGTAATTAGCACTAATTAATGAATTATCAGTTCAAGCTACACATAGTAGCCCAAGAGAATACCAAGGCAACATTCTGATAAAACAAAATACCATGGATATGGCTCTTCAGAAGATGAGTTTTTCTTACCAGAGGCTCCAATTTCCCTTCCAAACAGAAAGAGACTAATGAAAGGTACCCAGAGTAACAGAGAGAAAGACTGCCAGTTTTTATCCACCAAGATGAAAGTGAGATAGATAAACAAGTTTTAACAAGAAATTACATCCAAAGAGCCGGAATTCTGTTTTCACTGTTACAATTGCTCTAAATCTAGAGTCACTCCATGGATTTAATTAACTGCACTTCTTTTACTGGCTTTACAAAAGAAAGAAAGCAACAACAACCCCTCTTGCTATTAAGCAGGGCTTCATTGCAGTCTGCCTGACAACTGGACAAGATGAGAAAAGCAATGGTGGGGGCAGGACGCTATTTGGCAGTGAAACATTTCAGTAGTTTTCTGCACCAGTGATGCACTGTAATGGCCTTGTGCATGCAGTCCTCTGTGAACCCACCTAGGATTGCCAGAACAGAACTGTTCCAGGTCTTGAGAGATAACCCTCCTCCTTGTGATGTCACAGGGGATGAGCCCTGGTGACCTTACAAGCTGTCATGCCCTGCCTCCAGGATGCTGGTATGTCCTTTCAGTCTGAAGATACTGATGGAGGGTGTGAGAGCCCAAGGAATGTGCCAGGGCTACAGCCACAACTCCAGCAGCCCCAGGAACAGAGTTCCCTGCAGTCACTACCTTCACATGAAGAGATAGATGTATCAATAACCTCCCAGGAGAGGCTCCAGAAAAGAGAAAAATGCCAGCCTTCTCAGTGTTTAATTATGAAGCATGCTGCAAATAGGGAGCATCTATGAGACTTGAATGGCCTATAGATAGCCCAGCACCTCCTTGGTCCAGTATGGCTGACAGCCACCTTTTTTTTTGGGAGAAAGCCATACTGGTGCCTTGTCCTTTCATTGATTGCCTGTTGCCTTGAACCATCCCTGGACTCTGCCTATTCTTTTAGATTATCCTTTGGACTGCTTTCCTGGACTATCTCATGAATGCTGTCTCATGAATGACCTGAACCAAACTAGACTACCCCTGTTTTTCTACTGATGCCTTGATGAGCATCAGTAGAGTCTCTCACCCTCACTGTGCTTAAAACTGTGCAAGATGCTAAGACTTTGTGGTAGGAGTCTAGCTAGCTTCTCAAGGGCAAAATAGGACTCAAGGTTATGTTACAAGGGACAGTCCCTGGTGATGTCATTAAGCATGACACCTTAAGCATCAACCACAGCTGCACATAGTACAGCACTGGGGAGTTTAGCAGATGATAAAAATATTTGTATATACACAACATTGATTTACAAAATTCCAAGTCTAACAAGTGAGGAAAATATTTGTGCACACAAAGCACTTTTCAAATTAAAAAAAAGCAAATTAGCAAATATAGGATACACACACAAGCATACATCCCTACCTTTCAAGGCAGTGCTCTTGATGAGATTTCCTCTTCTCATGCTGATCTTAAGAGAAGAGGGGCAAGGCCCTGAGACCTGGCAATCCTAATCCCAAACAGGGTTGGGTTACGATTGTCTTGGATCTGATTTTTTTTAAAAATAATGTTTTTACCAAAGTCCACATGCAGAATGAAAGAACGTTGTTTCTTTTTAAGAGAGAAAAATATGGGAGAAACAGTCAAGTTTGTCTTTGAAGACTCAGAGAACTAAGTGCTTAATGCTGGAAGAAAAATGGGTTTCAATATCTGTGTATTCAGTCATGGCCAGGATGCCACTGGGGGCATCCAAGGACAGAAGAAGGATCTGAAAGGAGGTGACTTCTTTCCTTGCACAGTACCTATTCCACCTGTAATAGTCTCCTCTTCTCTCTTCACACCATTCTCTCTGCAACCTGAATTCCTGCATTAGAGGCTTTCATGTGAAATGGATACTGAGAGTGCATAAGGGCAGTGTGGGAACAACAACTAGTGCCCTTCCAGATCAGCTGACAGTATCAACAGTTAAACATTTAATTGGATCTTGGTCCATCTTAGTACTACATTAAGGTTGCAACCTTGTTTTTCTAAGAAGTCCCTCATCTTTAACACTTATATGGCAGGAAAATACAACATGGTCTTCTCCAAGATAGGAACTGAAGCATCTATTTAATTTGGTCGGTACAGACAGAGAAGAAATTCACTGCAGTACTGGCATTCTAACATGTAGCCTGACATAGATTATGTAGAAGGAGAATAACTGTGAAATAGGAAATGGGATTTTGTGCAGTTGGCAAAATGGGCTTTAATCATGAACAAGGTAATTAAAATAAATAGATGTGGAAAAGATAAAGAAATAGAAGGATAAAGAAATAGAAAATAGATTGTATAACCTTATATTAATAGTATATTATTGGGAGTAAGTGCCTGACTGTTGCATCTGGTGACCAAGGGCACATACATGAAGTCTGGCTCCAAATGTGTTGTTGCAGACGTTGTCAACTGCATGTGCCATCACTCTTTTTGCACCACAGCTGCAAAGTTCATTAGTATCTAGAAAGTATAACCTAGAAAATAACACATGAGTCCAGTTAGATGTGGGAGAAATGCCTCATTGGTCTTTGTCTTCTTGTGCAATGAGGAGGACATAGAATAAACTCTGCTTCAGTATGTTTTTGAAGAATTTATCACAAATTACTTATTTATTCAGGGTGGAAAGAATAAATTATTCCAAAATTCATTTATATGAGAACATAAAACTGATTTTTATAGTTTTTTGTGATTTTTTCAGGCTGTGTGGCCATATTTTAGAAGAGTTTATTCGTGATGTTTCGCCAGCATCTGTGGCTGGCATCCTCAGATGAAGATACCAGCCACAGATACCAGCCCTTTCTAGGGAAGGAATTCCAGCTCTGTATTTGTAAGAACAAGAGTTATCTTTCCATATTGTTTTTTCAATATTGTGTCATAAATAAAATATAACATAAATCAAAGGCATAACCTGGTTAGACATAGGCTACATTACCCTGCAGAATTAATGCAGTTTGACACCACTTTAGCTGCCATGGCTCAATGCTAAGGAATTCTGGGATTTGTAGTTTTGTGAGATATGTAGCCTTCTGGTGCTACAACAAACTACAAATCCCAGGCTTACATAATATGGAGCCATGGCAGTTGATTTGGTGTCAAACTACATTAATTCTGCAGTGTAGATGCAACCATAGACACAAAAAGCACAGTCAGTCCTCTGTATCCATGATTAACCATCCATGGATTTAATGATCAATATACTTTTAAAAGAATCCTAAAAATAAACATTGATTTTTGACAATAAATATATATTTACTACCCCACTGTATATAATGAGACTTGAGCATCCATGGATTTTGGTATCCACTGGGGGGGGGGGTACTGAAACTAAATCCTAGCAGATACCAAAGTAACATACCTCCCAGTTGCTAGTGCTAGTTGTTACATTATCTAACTATTTCCTCACTGTATTTTTCTGTTTTTATTTACTATTGGTTAAAGTTGGCTCATCTAATCCTTTACCTGTTATTTCCCTAGTATTCTTCTTCAAAGCCCATAACTGCTAAATTTCCCCACAATTGTCTCAAATACATTATCAGTATATTCCAGTCTTTCTTGAAATTCACCAGTCATCCATCTTTAATCAGTCTGGTCAGCTTGTCCATTCCCACCAAATCACATATATATGACTTTGCAGAATCAAATATGACTATATGCTTTCTGGGGTCTTAACATGAAATTTCAGAGATCTTGTAACTGCTTCTTGAGAGCTTGTAACTGGAGACAGATACCAAGAGTTGGCATCTCTTGACACTTGCTTCACTGCACTCCCACATAAACTATTAGTATTATTTACTAAAGGAGCTCTGGTAGCGCAGTGGTTAAATGCCAGTACTGCAGCCACAAAGTTTGATCCTGGAGGGCTCCAAGGTTGACTCAGCCTTCTATCCTTTTGTAGGTTGGTAAAATGAGTACCATGCTTGTTGGGGGCAATTGGCTTATACATTGTAAACCGCTTAGAGACTGCTTAGTCCCATATGAAACAGAATAGAAATGTAAATGCTGTTGCTATTATTTATGTCAAGACTGAGCAAAGTGTGTCCTGTGGGCCACAAGTGACCTGCAGGGCTATATTTGTGGATCCCAGGGCCTCCCAGGAATAACAAAATATCTTCAAATTATCCTCTAGGGAATATGGGGAATTTGTTTGCCATATTTTTGCACCTGCCCCTACAAAATGGCCCAGGACTACTGAAAAACATAGCAATTATTAGAGGGCATTTGGGAGGCATTTGGAAGGAATTGTTTGTTTGTTTGTTTGTTTGTTTGTTTGCAGTGGTGAGGTGGTAAGGAATGTTGTTCTCAAGATTCTGTTGAAGGGCTAATGTGTCCTTCTCAGTCTTCAACAGACACCCACCCTTCCTTTGAGTCTTCTGTAGGACTAGAAGTAGTTTCATAACCAGTTTGCTGAGTCTCTATAGGTGTATTGCAGACCCAATACTAGTTAAGGGCCAGCCTGTCTTTATAATCAACAGTAGCCCCAAACAAAAAACATATACCACCTCTGAAAAATCCTTGAGGAACAATATTAAGCCCGTAAGCTGTTTTCTTATTTTCTTATGAGCCATGTATTTCATCCCCCTTCAGAACACAGCAAATAGTATTTAGAGCGTTTTCAGGATGCCCCCTCTGTGATAAATTTCAGAAGCTCACATTGGGTTAATACAGTGTTTCTCAAATAGTGGGGGGCGCCCCCCAGGGGGGGCGCGAGGTTCTTGCTGTTCAGGCTGCCTGGCCAATGGCTGGACAGCCTGCTCCTGCTGCAGGAGCCTGCCCCAGCTCCAGTCTTCCCCATTGGCCAGCCAGCCTGAAGAGGAGGAGCTTCCTCTCTTTCGAGCCTCGCGCAGGCCCAAGGCTGGAGCCTGGAGAGGGCTTTGCAAATTGCAGGCAAGCTGCTTCCTCTTTTCCCCCCTGTTTCTCTTCCTCTTTCCCTCCTCCTCCTCTTATTCTTTTTCCTCCCCTCTTTCTCTTCCCCCTCCTCTTCCTCCTATTTTTCTTCCCCTCTTTCTCTTCCTCTTTCCCCTCCTCCTCCTCCTCTTCCTTTTCTTCCCGTTCCTCCTCCTCTTCTTTTTATCTTTTTTCCTATTCTTCTTCTTTCTTCTCCTTTTCTTCTTTCTCCTTTCCCTTCTTTTTTCTCCCCCTCCCCCTCCTCCTCTGTTGTTGTTGTTGTTGTTGTTGTGTGCCCAACTCCCCCCTTGGCCAGGCCTGCATTTCCCAACAAGAGGGAAGGCAGGACTTGTGGGAGCCATGGGGGGGGGGGGCTGAGGGGGAGGCAAAAGGGAGCCCATCACGCTGCACCCACATTGGAGAAGTAACCCAGTTTGGCTGGCAATGCTTTAAATCTTTTCTGACTCAAGGCTATGGAATTCTGGGAGCTGGAGTGTGTTGTGGGGACCAGAACTCAAAGCCCGACTCTTCTATGTCTCAAGGCTATGGAATTCTGGGAGCTGGAGTATGTCAGAATTTCTGACTTATGGCAACCCTGTGGGAAACCCTCCAGGAGAATGCCTGTTCTGTTTCAAATGCTAAGCGTGCTTGTGAGTGGGACATGTAGTTTGCCGGCACAAGAGGCTGCCTGTTCTGTTTCAAATGCTAAGCGTGCTTGTGAGTGGGACATGATACTATTTACAGTCGCATGGGGGGCGCAAAATGTTTTCTTCTTCCTAGGGGGGGCATGACAGAAAATAATTGAGAAGCACTGGGTTAATAGTAGCTTCAAAAACACTGAAATGGGTGGGGTGACTTATTCTACTGACTACCAGATAACAAGAGGAATCTTTTCGTGTCTTTTTGTAAAGTATACACAGCAAGGCAAGACACCCATCACTTCCAAAGCAAGAACTGGGGGGGAAAAGATGGATTTTCCCCAACAGTTGAAATAGAGAATATGATGCTATACTACATTTATAATGATTGGTAAATCAAACTATGCATTTAATCTCTGAGTAGGTTTCAGGTGGGCACAGAAATTCACTCCAGGTTATTCTCCTCTTCCCTCCAAATGAATTAACAGCCTGAGGGAAAATCCTCTACCAGCTTGACACTAATGCAGACTTTCCTAAATAATATTTTCACCTATGACAGTCACAGGTCAATCCCAGGACTTGGCACCTTGTATAGGTACAGAATCAACCTGAATTTTCAATGATGGTGAATAAATAAGACTGTTGTGGAAATCTTGCAGGGCATTTAGGGTGGAAATGGGTTTCTCTCAATGGGCAAAGGATCTGATTCAGTGGTAAAAATATATGCACATTCCCTATAGCAACTTCGCTGCTGCAACCAAAGCTGGATTTCAATCAGTTTTTAACCCATTATTACAAACAGTTTTCCCACATTCATGCACGTTTGCCTCCAAAATGACAGTCAATGCTATTAAGCATAACAATTGTTCATGAGTGAGCGCTGCTTATTGTCCCTCTTGATTTTTGCTTCTGAGGCAGGCTTCTTACTCAGCAGAAGTCAAGGGTCACCTGCTAAATCATGCATACCCACAATCCCTTGTGAATTATGTAGTTGACAAACTGCCGTTAATGATTAGTACAACCCGCATTAAAACCCTGGCACTAAATTGATATTACTTGAGTGATGGATTACACCTCTAATGAGCAGATTATTGCCACAAGTGACCTTGTCGACTGAAAGAGTGTTTCAATATAACTCACATATCTAACCTTCGCCTGTCATAGCAGTGCTAAAAATATATACACAGAGACACTTTTGAAAAACTAAATGTTTCTAATCTTGTAGTGTGATTCAAACAGCTTCTCTAATAGTGTTGCCTCATTATCTCATAGCTGTACCCCAGTTAGTATGGCATAATATGCATCAATGGTCTCAAGAGACCAAAATACTTTATACTTCTGATTTTTAAAATATGTATAATTTCTCTTTCGCCCTCAGAGTGTTCCAAGTTCCATTATGAGTTACTAGCTTGTCTGAAGAGGTGACAAGGTGCTTACTGTGATAAACATGGATCAACAATACATAAGGCAATGAAATAAAAATAAAACAATACACAATTCTGTTAAACTTTGTTTTGTTTTCATAAAAGCTTCACTTATGGCTGTGAATAGTGGTGCTTCCCTTGAAAAAGCCTGCTACCTTTTAAGTAATCATTCCGCTAAAACCTAAGTAATCTTATGTTTTAGGCTATAGAATGAAATGAGAATGTATTCTGTGCTTGTTGTTTTTATTAAAGACCTATTTGGTGATCATCATATTGATTTGTGTACTTTTTCAAATGGATGGTTTTGACATTTGGCAATATCAAGGAGCCGTGGTTTACCCTTACATCAGTTGCAAATAATTTGCAAAGAGGATGACAGCAATATTCTTTGGGGTTTCAACAAACAAGAAAATCTTGCCAAACCAAAATTAAAATTTGAAAAAATAAACATTATTCTGTGGCATAGATGAAAACCGGGTTTGCCTTTTAGTTTAATAATCCTTCACATAACGTATGCTTTGGCCTTTGTCCATACACAGTTAGCCGTGTATTCAAAAATGCTTGTCATCCAGCATGAGGACAGATGAGGTTGGGCCATAGGGATGCAGGTAGGGGAGATGAGACACTCTTTAATGATGGAACTAATTGAGCATAAGCCATGCTGACTGGTAAGGGAGGGGGAAGGAAATCACATGAGAGGAACAAAAGACATATGCTTGGCCACTAATTTGCCCTCACCATGAATGAACAGCTAAGAACAAATACAGAAAAGTTGTGAAGCAACAGGAGACAGGCTGAGGGTGAATGGTATTATTATCAGTCACAAAGCTGTTGCCATCCATTAAATCACAGAGCCAACAACAAAAAATGAAATACTGTATATCGTAGCCAGACTGGTATGAAACCTGGCTCAGGTCACAAAAAACAACCAGGCAAAGATCCTGGTCTGAGGAGAAGGTGTGTAAATTGATGCATGTGGGCTTATTCAGTGCCACCTCATTCATGAATTGCAATGCCATATGGAGATGCATGTTTGCATGAGCATGGTACAGTGTGCCACAGCAGTGTGCACCAATGTACAGGGTGACCAGACATCCTCCTTTTCCAGTATACATCCCACATTTCAGCCTTCTGTCCAACATGAATTCCAAAATGTCCTACATTTGGGGCATGACTAAGAAGCATGAATTAATATTTATATTAGTGTTTTTAGCTTTTATTTTGTAACGTCCTACATTTTTCTTGAATGTCCTCCATTTTGAAGTGCTTTGTCCTCCTTTGCAGTTATGATATCTGGTCACCCTACCAATGCAAAATAGTGCGGCTCGGGAGTTCATGGAGACCATGACAAACATGGGCCTATCCCAATTGGTCAAAGGGCCCACACATTGTGCAGGTCATACACTCGATGCGGTCTTCAGTACGGAACAGGAATATCCGTGGGCGGAGGTGGTAAGTACCTCCGCATTGTCATGGACGGATCATTTCCTGGTCAAGATGAAACTTAGAGCCAATATCTGCCCCACCGGGGGTGGCGGACCCATTAGAATGGTCCGCCCTCGAAGGCTGATGGAGCCCATTGGATTCCAGACAGCCTTAGAGGGTTTAATGGTTGGGAATGCCGGTGATCCGGTCGATGCTCTGGTCAATACCTGGAACACCGATCTTACCAGGGCTATCGACATGATCGCTCCCAAGCGCCCTTGCCATCCCGCCCCAAATCGGAGGCCCTGGTTCACACCAGAGCTGAGGAAGATGAAGCGGTTTGGACGACGGCTAGAGCGCAGGTGGCGGAAGACTCGACTCTTATCCGACAGAACTCGCCATAGGAACTTCCTTTGTTCCTATCGGGAGGCAATACGTGCAGCGAAGAGAGCCTTCTCCTCTGCACGTATTGCGTCTGCAGAGTCCCGTCCAGCAGAGCTGTTTAAGGTGGTGAGGGAAATGACGCAGGTGACCCCTGCGCCAAATCCCTTACTTAACCCGACGACGGCCTGCTGTGACGCGTTTAACAACTTCTTTGCAGACAAAATCTCTCAGATAAGAGCCGACTTAGATGCCACCATTGAAACAGAGTCGACAGGCGAGGCGTCCAGTGACTCCGCCGATGTAGTCATACTGGATCAGCTCCAATCTGTGAGTACTGATGACGTGGACAAGCTGCTTGGTAAGGTGAGGAAGACAACTTGCCCTCTTGACCCTTGCCCATCATGGCTGGCCGTCCAGGGGGGGGGATGCATTGATGAGATTCCTCACGGATATCATCGGTGCATCCTTCAGGGAAGGACATGTTCCATCTTGTTTAAAGGAAGCGGCGGTTAGGCCGCTCCTGAAAAAACCTTCCCTGGACCCCCTGGATATGAAGAATTATAGGCCGGTGTCATTGCTGCCATTTTTGAGCAAGGTGATCGAGAGGGCGGTTGCCCTTCAGCTCCAAGCTGTCTTGGATGAAGCCGATTATCTAGACCCATTTCAAACTGGCTTTAGGACAGGCTTTGGGGTTGAGACTGCCATGGTTGCCTTGACCGACGATCTGCGTCTGAGCATTGACAGGGGGAGTGTGACCCTGTTGGTGCTCTTAGACCTCTCAGCGGCTTTTGATACTATAGATCACGGCATCCTCTTGGACCGCCTGAAGGGGTTAGGTATTGGGGGCACTGCTTTGCAGTGGTTCCGGTCCTTCCTCTCGGGCAGGTCTCAGAGGGTGCTACTCGGGGACTGTAGCTCCAGTAAGAGGTACCTCACTTGTGGGGTTCCTCAGGGGGCTATTTTGTCCCCGATGTTATTTAACATCTATATGAAGCCGCTGGGTGAGATAATACGGAGTTATGGTGCTGGGTGTTATCAGTACGCTGATGACACCCAAATCTATTTCTCCGTATCTCGTTCGTCGGCCTCGAATTCCGATGGCATCTCTTCTCTCAATGAATGTCTTCAGGCGGTAATGGGCTGGATGAGGAAAAACAGATTGAAACTGAATCCAGACAAGACGGAGGTGCTCATGGTAGCGGCCCCGAAACCAAGAATTGGGTTGCAACCTCCAGTCCTGGATGGGGTCACACTCTCCTCCAGCAACTGTGTTCGCAGTCTGGGGGTGCTCCTTGACTCGTCGCTCCTGATGACAAATCAGGTAAATGCGACGGTCAGGAGTGCCTGTTATCAGCTTCGGCTGATACGCCAGCTGCGCCCTTTTCTGGAAGTAAGGGATCTCGAGACGGTTGTGCACGCACTGGTAACCTCACGCCTTGATTTCTGTAATGCACTCTACATGGGGCTACCCCTGTGCTTGACTCGGAAATTACAGCTGGTTCAAAACATGGCAGCCAGGCTTGTGTCAGGTACATCTAGGAGGGACCACATTACTCCGGTTTTGAGGTCCCTCCACTGGCTGCCTATCAGCTTCCGGGCCCAGTACAAGGTGTTGGTTATCACCTTTAAAGCCCTAAATGGCTTGGGTCCAAACTATCTTAGAGACCGCCTCCTCCCGTACAATCCTCCCCACGCTCTCCGGTCCTCTGGGAGGAACTTACTGCAGCCTCTAAAATCTAGGCTTGCGGCAACCTCCCAGAGGGCGTTCTCTGCTGTCGCCCCCAAACTCTGGAACGACCTGCCGGATGAGATCCGTCAGATAACATCATTAGACAGCTTTAAAAAAGCGGTCAAGACGGATCTCTTCCGGCAGGCCTTTCCAGATTAACCATCCCGGCCCAGGTTCCCAGGTTCCCTGATTCCCTCATTCCTCCCGTGGCCCCATCTTAGAGATGGTTGAGGATCAACAGAGGGATATCAGGGTTTTTAGTTTTAATTGCTGTTTTTATCCTTGATATTGTATTTTTAATATGTTATACTATTTAATACTGTCTTAAGGGGGGGAGGGATAAAGTGTTTTTAATTGTCATATTTTATATTTTACTGTTGTTAACCGCCCGGATTGGTTTGCCAGAGGGCGGTATACAAATAAATATTATTATTATTATTATTATTATTATTATTATTATTATTATTATTATTATTATTATTATACAATTCACATCTGTGACCAGATATCAGTGACCATATAGAGCCATGCTCAACAGCCCTAGATTCATAATTCAACCTCTGCAGTATTGACCTGAATATGGCCATTCCCCATTGAAAAATGTCTAACTGCTTCCACAGATGTTATGCATTTGCCAGCACCAACAGTATGCTGGCACCAGTTTAACCCTAGGACTAAGAGCTAATTTGACTCCAGTTGCAATCTTGTCTATTCTGTATTCAATCTTTAACAGACCCAGTGTTTCACAAAATAAGTAAAATCAAAGTCCACTTAAGAAACTGTACTTCCTTTCTATCATTTTGAAAATTTCTGTACAAATAAAGTTGAAAACACCCAAGGATACATATCTTTGTAATGTGGAAAGGAACCTGGAAACTGAAATATGTGTATGGCAGAGAACATTGTATGTACAGCGCCATGTAAATTTACAGCACTTTATAAATGAAGGTTAATAATAACATTCAAATTCTGTGTCCCATTCTAAAGATGTGTCATCCTGACACCTTAAGGGCTCTTCTGTGTGTTTACAGAGGGTGGATGGTGAATGAAACAGGCCTAACATAAAGCTTGATCAAGAAGATACGATAGGGATGTCAACCTTGTGCTGTATTATTTTAAATAATTCAAACAATCATCTTGATATGACATTTTAAACTCTGATTACTGTATCATTAGTGTGGAAAATATGCACGCATGGAGCCTTTTGATTTGGATCTTGACAAAGGAAGGAAATGTCCTGTTCAAAGAAATTCCCAAGGGGTAGCTCTTTATCATCACATGGCTTGCTAACAGGGCTTCAGAGACACCATGGGGCTAAGCAATCTCAGAATATGATGGATGTTATTTGAATTTGTTATCAATCATAGGACTTGATGTTGAAGCTCAGTTCTAGACTCTTGACATTTGTTAGTATAGAGCTTGGCTATGTATGAACAATGAGGAAATTTATTTATTTATTGACTTCTTATCCAAACATAAAGAAGATGATATTTGATTTGTTATGCTAGCTTGGGGATTCTGGGAGTTGCAGTCCAACAAAATAATCCTTCCACACACTTAGTTTGTTTACATGCCATCTCCCACCTCTTCAATATGGTATTACGTCAACGAATTGTGGAAAATAGTGCTTATTTGGTGCTTATTATAATAGTGCAGTTTGGTGCTTATTGTAAGAATTTATTTAAGGACTTTTAAAATTATTGGAATGTCATCTTGTCACACAGTCTTAAAAGGTATATAAAAATATGGCTTTGGTTTTTAAAAGAAAGTATATATCATTAAGGAGGAGTATCAGAGTAAAGAGGAGAAAGGTTAGACTAGGGAGGTTGTTGCAATTAGAATATAGCAAAATTTAACAGGGAGACACTATTAATACATAAAGTAATTTTGATTTTGAGAGCTTTCATTTTATATCTAACGTGTAGTACCTCATAGAGCAGCTATTTGCAAAATTATATGAAATATATAGAATACTTGATATTAGCAGTTCTAAAGATAGTGCACTAGAGCACTAAGGGTGTAATGATTTAAGCACTGGACTATAAATCTGCAGACTAGAGTTCAAATCTTCACCTGCCCATGGAAACCTACTTGTGACTTTGGGCAAATCACATTCTCTCAGCCTCAAAGAATGGCAATGGCAAAGACAAATCGCTCTGAACAAATCTCATTTTTAAAAAGTGCTAGTTTTGGCTTAGGGTCGTCATAGGTCAAAAGCAACTTAAATGCACACAACAAGAAGACAGTGCTATAGTTGGAAAAACTATGACAGAATATCTCCCATGAAGCCATTATTATAGCCTCAAGTGCCAAACTGTGCTCACTATCAACATAACAGGTACACATAATAGACATACACACAGGCACTTTTGATAGCATGCTGCACAGCTTTGTAAGGAACTGTTAACAACATGAGTCACCACCACCAACAAGGAGGAAGACTTACAAAAGAGGGCAGTGACACATCAGCATGACACTGGGAACATCAAATTCCAAGTGACTGACACTTGCTTCAAAAGCCCTAATGACATGATGATTCTAGTGCAGAAAATAATACATGCTAGGGTTTAGAGAAATTCAGACAAATTTCTGCAAAGTTCCACAAAAGGCTCATGAATGATCAGGAAATGTGCTAGTAGTCACAACAGGTACTGTACCTGTCACAGATACTACATCTAATATAACAAAGAGCTTCTAGGGAGTGCCTGTAAATGGAAGTTAGCTCATTTCTATTACTACATGTATTGGATTCACGTCACAGTTCATTTAGGTTTGCCAGCTTCCAAAACAGAATAGTGTTTATAGTGCAGTTTATAGTACAGTAGCCACTGTGGCATAGTGGTCTGAGTGTTGGACTATGACATTAGAGAACAGGTTTCAATTCCTCGCTTGTCAATGAAACCCACTGCATAACCTTGCACAAGATACACACTCTCAGTCTCAGGGGAAGGCAATGGCAAACCTCCTCTGAGCTAATCTTGTAAGAAAATCCTGTGACACGGCCACCATAAATCAGAAACAACTTGAAGGCACACAATAACAACAACAACAACAACAACGGTCTCATATGTTAAATTGTTTTCCCCCCTCTTTGGTTATAGAATGAGAGGGCACTATGCTATTAACCCATCCAATGTACTTTCTATAATATAGAGTCTGTCTCTAGATTTGCTCAGCCCAAAAAGCCTAAAAAGCTAATACAGTGGTCCCTCCACATTCTCTGAGGTTAGGGGGTGAAGGACCCTCTGAATGTGGAAAAAACACAAATAAAAAATACCACTATAGTTTTTACCTGAGAGAACACCTCTCTAGGAATCTCTAGGTCCTCCAGAGCAACTCTATAGTCAACATCTTCCAGAGTTTGATCATAGAAACATGTTGGAGGACCTACAAATGCCTAGAGAAGTGTTTTCTGTAGGAACCTCTAGGTTCTCCAGCACAACTCTATGGTCAACATTATGTAGAGTTGCACTGGAGGACCTAGAGATTCCTAAAGAGAACATATTAATAAAAAACACAAATAATCAAATCTGCAAAAGTCAATGCTGCAAATGAGGAGGGCCAATTGTACAGGTTGTGTATTCGGAATCAAGAAATCTGAAATCCAAAATCCTCCAAAAACTGACATGTTTTGCCAACAGCCACCCATTCCTGACTTTGAGTCAGCTGCTTCAGCACTCATCTCTCAGATCCTCAGTATCTCTTCACCCTCGTGTCTCATACAACACAAGTAGCAAACAAAGAAGACATGAGGCTGCAGAAACAACCTGAGGATCTGTGAAACAGCAAGAGGCTTGGATTTGCACAGAGCACCACATTTGGATTCAAGCCATTTCACACATCCTCAGGTTCATTCTAGCCACATCTCTCTCAACCCTCATAAATGCAGTACATACTACATTACTTGTGTTGTGTGTTGTATGTTGTGTGTGTGTTGTTTGCCTCAAAGTTGTTTTTGACTTATGACAACCCTATCACAGGGTTTTCTTGGCAAGTTTGTCAGAGGGGTTTTGTCATTGTCATCCTCTGAAGCCGAGAGACTGTAACTTGCCCAGGGTCACCCAGTGAGTTTTCATGGCCAAGCAGGGTTTCAAATCCTGATCCCCAGAGTCAGTCCAAGGCTCAAACCACTATACCATGTTGGCTCCTGAAAAAATATGGCAACTCTAAGGCGCTATAGGGTTTTCTTGGCAAGTTTGTTCAGAGGGGGTTGCCATTACCATCCTTTAAGGTTAAGCGAGTGTGACTTGCCCCAGTTCATCATGAGGTTTCCATGCTCCAGTGGGGAATTGAACCCTGATCTTCAGAGTCGTAGTCCAATGCTCAAACTACCCTGGCTCTCTTGTTGTATATTATGTATATACAAATACAGGTATTCCAAAAAAAATTTAAAAATCCAAAACACAAAAGGCTTCTGGTCCCAAGCATTTTGGATAAAAGATACTCATTTTGGATAAAGGATATATACTTTGCATCATATCACTTTCCTAAAGTAGCAAACTTTGGGGATGTTTGATTCTGCTAGACTATTTTAGTGTGGCTTTCTGAGTAGGTTTCTTCCCTTTATTTGTATAAACTGCATCTGCCAGTCTTCAGATCCTGGGTCCATCTGGTGAAGACCCAGAGAAGAGCCTTTCTCTGGAGTTCCACAGCCTAGGTTGGCCCCCTCTCCTTCTTCTCTCCTTTCGCCAGCAGGTAAAGACTTTTTAATTCAAGCAAGCTTTTAATGATTAATTGTGGGCAACAAGACTTTGTGTCTGTTTCAAAGAGGCTGGTTGATATTCTTCCCACTCAACATTTCAATATTTGTCAAAAAAGGTGGGAAAAGAAAAGGGCAGTGTTAAAAGAATAGGTTATATGTCACCCGTCAAAGTATGGTGACCCATTAATCCAGTAGAGTTTTCTTAGGCAAAGAATATTCAGAAGTAATTTTGTCAGTATCATCTTCTGAAATATTACCTACAACACCTGATATTTGTTGGTGGTGTCCCATCCAATTACTAACCAGGGCTGTCCCTGTGTAGCTTACAAGATCAGATGGGATCTGGTGCCTTTAGGGTATTTAGGCCACTAACAAACAGGTTAACTTGGATAAAAATCAGTTAATGAATGTACTTGGGGTATAGAGGCAAGTGTGTGCAAGGAATACTTGCCTTGTGGTTCCTAAGGTAGTCCAATGTTATAAGGTGGATGGTGTTCTACAGCCACTCTTGGGGGAAATTCAGTTACCAGGCAGGGAAGGTACAGTTTGACCTTTGCATCAGGCAGCAGTATGCCTTGGATTTTGCATGAATTGCATGAAAAAACAGTGTAAATATGACTGAACTAAAAAGTTGTGCATTGAATTCAGAATTTCTACTTAGTGGGTGATCTAGAGAAAAAGAGAACCTATAGAAGGCATGATGAGGCCTTTGTTCTCCACCAGTAAGAAAAAGAATTGCAGAGATTTTTCTGATTTCAAAACATTTTCAGTTGCATTTCATATTTTTAAAAAGTTGCTCTGCACTGTACAGCTTTGAACATAATTACTTTCCACTGTAGTCTAAGGGAGTCACTAAGCAGCTGATAAAAGGCAAAGGAATCAGGACTATTTTCAAACTGAAAAAAGGGCTTATTTTATTGGAACTGATAACTCTCACCAAGGGCTCCAGGCTTTTGTTACATCAATTTGAGGAACTCATAATCTCTGAATTATGAATGTTCAACCAGGCTATTTCCTGCTGAAGCGTCTGGCACACCTTGAGCATTGCTTACTTCTGTTGTCATCATTGAGTAAACAGATTTTGACACATTTTCAATATGATTACATTAGAACAAGTGGGCCATGATTGATAACCTAATATTCTGGCCATGCAAATCATCAATCACTGGAAGTATATTAATTATTCAATGTAACCATCTAATGCAAGAATCAATGCTGGAAATGAAGAAAAGAAACTCGCAGTTCCCAGTAGAGTCTACAGTAGATAATAAAAAAGGAATACTAAATAATTTGAGTGTATAATCATCTTTTTAATAAAATCCATTTATTTAGCTGTCAAAAACATGGCACAATTAGGTTTTCAAAAAGAAAAATAGGATAATGAAAATTATTTTTTTCCTTTTTTAAAAAAAAAAGACCTTCATGCTTTTAAACAGTGATTACATTAGTGGTTTATAAAATAAGCTGCATATGAAAGATAGATTTGGGGCTGAACTGTAACACAAGGAAGTATCTACAAAAAATAAGAGTATGAACCTTCTTTCTGGCGCCCAAGTTTGTTTATCCTTCTCATATAAGTCTCCAATTTCTCTATCAGAAATAGAGGGCCCTTCAAAAAAAAAAAATCTCATTTAAGATTTCTCATAAAATTAACAAATCTTTTAAAAATAAACCTTTATCTAAAGGTTGTCAGTTACATGACATTACACATACAAGCAAGGACAAGAGATAAGATACTGTTTAATTCAATGATCCTCTTATCTATACTTTCCTTTAATATCTATCCCCATGTCAACATTGGCAACATTTTGCTAATACCCTACACAGTAAATCTGACACTCCTCTAGAGAAAGATATTGAAGTCTATAATTAAGCCCACAAAATATGTTCAGAAAAAAAATATTATGGTATTTGCATATCATAGGAGAAATCATAATGTAATTAAAAGAGCATGAACTGACCTTGTTTAACAAAGATTTAATATATTGTGTCTATTTATATCTGACCAATTATATCTGTTAAGTCTATTAAATAGACTGAAAATGTCTTGTGCAGCAGATTAGAATTATTTTCACTTAAGAGATGGCCAACAGTTCTGAAGGATCAGGATGTTCTTTAGGTACATGTACAGAGACAAGATGTGGGGTTTTTTATCACACAAATTTTCATGTGTATTTAAACTGGCACCATCTAAAAGTAAGGGCTTTGCAGTTATAGAGCATATTTTGGTGGAAGGGTAAATCTGATAAAGGGAGAAGGCACTAGGGAAGAATACTCCAAATGCACCCAATATGCAGACTGAAAGTGGTCTTTAACCCTTCTTGAATGTACATACAAGATAGAGAGCAATGAGATAAAGACAGATCTCTTCCGGCGGGTCTTTCCAGACTAACCTCCAGCTGAATTAACCAAATTGATCCATTCACTCTTTCACCGCCTCTCCTGATGGTTTCTTGGAATAATTTGACCTGTGTCAATTCTTAGTTACAAAATTTGTAACTAAGTACACTGTACCATGTATATTGTATTGTGTCTTGATGTTTATGTGTAATTTTAGCAGAAGGAGGGAGGGTTAAGAGAATTAGGGAAATTTTATTAGTGTTCGTATATCTGGTTTATTGGACTGTTGTTACCCACCTAGATCCCGGAAGGGAGAGGTGGGATATAAATAAATAAATTATTATTATTATTATTATTATTATTATATCCTACAGTCTCCTTCTGTTTGTCTCAGCTTTTGACTAAAAACATGGCCAAGGTTTCTGGCAACTTGATTAGACTTTGGCAGCACCTTCAGGATTCAAATGCAATTAATTTTGCCATGTGAACGTAATATGGCGGTCAGTGAATTGCTGTTGTTATAAGATTAGCCATAGGAACAAATAAAGATGTTCCATTTCTTCTTCCCCAAAGACTTTGGTACTTGCTTTGTGAAGATGAGTGAGAAAAACATACCTTCCTTTGCCTTCCTTTGATTGTACTGCCTGCTGAGTGTAAATACACAAGACACCTATCAGCAGCTGTTGTATAAAGGAAAGCTATTATGCATATGCTCCCTCTTCTGCAGCCCGATTGAACATGTCACCAGTCCTCCAACAACTCCAACAACTCTCCTTATTCTGTTGCCAATGTGTGTGTTTTTTCCTGATGCTGGACTTGTCTTTTTTTATATAGTCATCTGATTAAAGATATTTGAAAGAGTCTACCACCAAATATATCTTCCTTCATTTTAAGTCTTCAGATATTTTTAAATGTTAATAAATGTTTTCCAGGGATAGAATAATTTTAGCAAACTAAAAAGCAAGCTCATACATTAAATGTTAAATAGGTTTCAAGGTGACTAGCAACCAGCCTTTATAGAAGATTGCAGTCACCTGCTTCACTAGAAAAGATGCAATAGATCCATTCTGAGGACAGAAATGAAGATGGAGAACAAACTATATAATGACACGGTGCATCACAAAACACGATGCATAACTGCTAGGGAGTAACAGCAGAAGAATTCTTGTTTCTGGGCTCCTTTAACATTTATGGTTGGGCATTGTGGGAAGCTCAGTCCTGAACTAGATGGTCTAATCATGGCTCTTCCCTCTTTGTTGTTACATTAAAATAAATGCTTGTTCTTATGGAGATATATATTCTTAGCTATGACTTCAAAAAAAAGCAAAAACAAAGATGTTATGACAAGAGGAGAGTACCCCTGTAGATAGAAACGAACCTAGAACTCAGAGACCCATTTTTGTTATGTAGCCATTTGATTAATGGAATTATATTTCATTTTATTCTACAAAAGAAGTCGAAAGTAGTGTACGTGGGGTTCCCAGGCAATTTTGCTCCCAAGATCCAGAGTGACGCCCACATAATTTCAGTAAGCCATCAGCATCATGCGCTATCAAACTATGCCTTAGGAACAGAAGCAATGGGAAACAGGATTGGCTCTACTTTTAGACAAAGTGAGGCAGTTGCTCAGGATAACAGGCACTGGCTGGAAATAACAGGAGTGCAGAATGCCAGATAGCCTGCCCTGTACTCCCTTTAGCTAATCTGTTATCTTCAAGTCATGATAGAGAATGTTGTCCCATCCTCTCTCTTGAAGAAAGATTTTGCACTTGGAATGGGATGGAGCATCAGCTTGTTCTTTGCCATAGCCAACAGAATATTTTGAGGTGGCTTTCCTGGGACACTTTGATTAAACACTGTAAGAACTCTGAAGGGTTTAGCCTGAAGGATGAACTGGAAAATATTCTGCAAATTATAAACTGGTGAAGCTGTCCACAGTCTATGTCAAAGAAAGCTTGATACAGGTAAACATGCACCAGATGGGTATTTGCATCTGGTTAAGCACAGACTGTTCTGCCTTGTATCAGCTTCAGAAAAGAACATTATCTCCTGTTCATGCCAAAAACATGTCAACTCTGCATCAAACAGCTTGAAAACAAGTGGAGGTTTGTGGCTGCTTTGCGATTTGAATATGCTTATGTCATGTGAACCAATGAGTACACCAGAGAGTATGATTTAATGATAATTGAGAATCATAAGTGGATAAATAATTGTGTGAATAGCTATCACTTGCATGGTTAGTAGATAACATATTCATGTAACTGGTTCAAAATTTAACATCCACCAACATTCTTTATACCCATTTTGACATCTGGAAGGCAAACTGGTCACTTGCATTTTATTAAATAATAAAGCTTTGACAGGTGAATTGTTAAATGGTGTACACTGTTTACCAGACCCTCATGTCAGAAGCAGAGCCTACCTGGATAAGAGAGGATTATGGGGCAGAGCTTGGGAAGTTTACTTTTGGGATTACAAGAATCCCCCAACCATGAGTTGTTGGATTCTAGAGACTTTACAGGAGGCTTTCCGTGAGTAAGCCCCAGTCCAGACGGGCGCAAAAGGATGCCCTCGTCACATGCGAGGGGTGGCACTTCTAGACCCCCCCTTGCCCCTCGCACATGACGAGGGCATCAAATTGGCAGAATCCTGTACAGATGGGCACCACCATCATTACGTGCCGGGTGCATAGCATCTGCACATTGCCGCACCATTATGATGCCGTGAGTGCGCCATTGGTGCACTGCGACATCATAATGGCGTCGTAAGAAGAACCCGCTTTTTGCGGTTCTTTTTGGTCCGTGGAGAAGTCCCACTGTCTGGAGGCTGCGGCTTCCCCATGGACCAAAACTAGGCACCAGGAGACTGTCCTTTTTGGATGGTCTGTCTCGCACCTAAATCACCATGAAATCATTAGAAATTGTAAAAGAAACATGATTGGGATTCACACCCCCACATGCTTCTCCTGTGAGTAAATTCATCATGGAGGCATCTGAGCTCTCTTCTCCCATCAGTAAATTGTCATGGAGCTGCCATTTGGCAATAACAGGAGTCCCAATGCCTCCATAACAATTTACTCACAGGAGAAGCACACAGGGGTGTGAGCATTGATCACACTTCTTTTACAATTTCTAACAATTTCATGGCAATTTACTCACGGGAAGTCTCCCATGTGTTAAGTCCCTACTAGGAGTTACAGTTCAAAAACCTAACTTTTCTCACCTCTAGGGCTAAGAGACCCAGCACGACATAGTGGTTTGAGTGTTGGACTACAACTTTGGAGACCAGGATTTGATTCCCAGCTTGGCCATGAAACCCACTGGGTGACCTTGTGCAAATAACATGTTCTTAGGGGAAGGCAATGGCAAACTTCCTCTGAACAAATCTTGCCAAGAAAAACCCATTATAGGTTCACCTTAAGGTTGCCATAAGTTGGAAATTACTTGAAGGCAGACAACAACAAGAACAAGGGCTAGAAGCGGTGATATAGTTCCTTGGAACGTTGGAGCAGACTGACCCAAGACAGCTTCCTGTTTTTGCAGGACTTAAGGGGGGGGAAGAACTTACACTGGGATGTGATGCTATCAGAGATAATTAAAGTAAAAAGGAAAGGTGATACTGTAGTGTCCATGACTTCTTTTTTATCACAAGAATTGGCTGAAAAGAACTTGAAGATGCTAAAGCTTCCATCGTTTCTGGCTGGTCTCATTATGGGCAGCAGGAACTACCCAACTAGGTAACATGCTGGGTTACCTAGTCTCTACCTACCTCTAGTCCTTAGCGCCAACATTATTTTTTATATTTTTCCTCATTAGTCAGGAATAAATATGCTTTTCACCTGCCTTTCAATAATTTTCAGACAGGCTACAGATCCAGTTACAGTAATATTAATCACAAATTGACATGGGGAAGGATAATTAACAGCCATGAGGTGTGGGATTTCTCAGCTTTCCTAATCTCAGAAGACCTTGGCAGAGAAGAGGGAGGCATTTATAATCAGCTATTTTATCTGCTAGTATTCTAAGATGGCTGATGAGGATGGGACATGCTCTCTGCCCACTTTGATAGCTAGGCATGACTTCATCATAGGGCTTGTCTACATTGACTATATATCTCAAATTCCCTCTGCACTGGCAGTGTGTAGTTTACATGATTCATCTCCCAAATTCTAAATTGGGTCCAGGCTGTTTACACAATGATTGGACCCAATTTAGTGTTTCCAGAACATCCAGAGCAAAACATGGTGACACTGGGAGGCTGCCTTCCCATGCAGTCCCTACGAGTGTCCTTGCTGAGTTACTCTTCAGATATGAGTTGCTCTGAGGTCAGAACAAACAAAGCAAACAAACAGCTTCATTTATATACCACTTCATACTGAACTAACAGTGTCTAAGCAGTTTACAACTGTTAGTTAATTGCTCCCAACAATCTGGATACTCATTTTAGTGATATCGGGAGAATGGCAGCCTGAGTCAAGCTTGAGCCCTTTCGCTGGTATTAAACTTATGGTTTTGAGTGAGTGGCTGCAGTACAGGCATTTAACCACTACGCCACCAGGGAGTTTAGAAGTGGTGAGGTATTCAAGGCTGTAGAGTGGTGGCATTAAAGCTGCAGTGCTACCTTATTCTTGCCACCTGCTGAAAATTCAAACTTCTCTTTTTAAACAATCCGCAAACAGGAATTAGAGAGAAGAAAATAAGTCCCCGTGCCTGAAGAGATTGCTTCACATCATTTCATTTAAGCAGGGTTGGGAATCTGGCCCCTCCTGATGCTGTTGGACTGCACGTCCTAGTAGCCCTAGCTTCTCTCTAATTCCTATTTGCAGATTGTTTAAAAAGAGATGTTTGAATTTTCAGCAGATGGCAAGAATAAGGTAGCACTGCAGCCTTAATGCCACCACTGTACAACCTTGAATATCTCACTACTTCTAAACTCCAGATCCTTATGTCAGCTGGAAATATGAAGTGGGCAGTTTCACAGCCTCAGAGGGACTTGCAACCACAGCAGTGACATCAGGTGATGAACAGGGACTGTGAATGAAAAGGAAACCATCTCTGAAACACTCCCCCCTGAAAACCTGCACAAAAGATGAATTTTTAAAATGTGAAAGGGAGAAAGCCCCGAATCAGGTGCAGGTGTCATGAAGACAGTCCTAACCCCATATGGGCATTTGGCATTGTCTCATCTAAGCAGGATGCAGCAAGCCTGGAGGAACTCTGGGTATAACATCCATGTAGACAAGGCCCCAGAGAACTGCATAGATGAGTGGGAATTTGAACATGGGTGTTTTTCAGAACCTGTAGCCATTACAAAGATTTCACCAACCTGGTACTCTTAATGGCATATTGTTTGTTTGTCCTGACTATAATCAATGTTGCCACAGAATGAATGGTGTATAAGATGGGAATAAGAATTATGCCCCATCACTGGTGGTCACTGACTATATTGTCTGGGGCTAATGCAAAAAGTCCACACTTTGATGAGGCCCAAGGGAAAGCAGCATTATATTATTCTCGTACTGAACTTATTCCTGCATTTATCACTATAGAACATGTCAGCTATTCTAGACATAGGAATCCTGTATATCTATGGAGATTATCACACTAGTATTCATGATATTCCGATCATGTCTCAGAAACTCTCTGTAAACTAACAATATGGGAACGGGTATTACTGCATTTGACTCATAATAGTACAATGTTGATGTGATGACAACAAATACTATCGCACACCCTTTGCTGTTCTAACGGTAATGGCACTCAGGTCATTCATAACACATCCCTTTTTTGTGCTTGCATACTGTTGCTGTGAGGTTTGTAGTACTGCAAACACCATGCCCCCAATGTTGGCATTTGAAGGAATGCCACCAAAATGTTTTTGTCACGAGCATGCATTGTTTTTTCTCATTAACATAATGCAATAATGACTATATTTTTTTAAAGAGAAAAATTAAAACAATGAGGGGAAAATAAAATTACTTGTGTCACCCTCCTTGTGTCACCACCAAAAGAATTATTATTATTATTATTATTATTATTATTATTATTATTATTATTATTATTATTATTGCGCTGTAGATTTGCACAGCGCTTTACATAAAACAATAAATATATAAGAGTGAGCCTGCCATTTTGAGGATATTCTAGGATGAGAGTGGAGGAGGTAGTCCCAATCACTCAGAACATAATGAAGGATTGAAACCGATAGGATTATTGCACCCACATCACCTGGAATGGCACAAAAGTGGTAATGTCAGCTACGAACGGAATTTTCCTGTTTTTGACCAGGAACAGAAGAATTGTGGATGGGGTGCAGGCTGAGAACCAAATGAGAACTGGGCTGTGTGATAACATTTGTTCCATTCAGGTTACATCCCGTGCCCAGCCCAGTAGGAAAACACTGTGTGATAATCCCCATAAAGTCTACTTCTGTATCTGTAGATTTAGGCCAAGTAGAAACGAGAATTGTTTTGTTTAAATCATATATATATATATATATATATATATATATATATATATATATTGTACCATCTCCAAATTAGTGTGATAGGTTAGACAATCTAGTAAATAAATAAAGGTCTTTCTCCTTTTATCTCCAGTCTTCTGCTTTCTGACAAGTATTGCCTTGTCCCAGGATGCTTGTGTTCTAAAACCAGATCACATAAGAATAAAATTTTCTTTTCTTCCAGCACTGCCTAGAGAGCTAGAGAAGTACAGAAATTTCCTAAGCATTCATTTGACACCCTGAGACCTAGAAACTGTAACTCTCTGAATTATGAGGGTTTACAAAGAGCTGTTCAGCCAGTGTCTTGTTATCATGGGAAGAAAGAGGGAGTGGCCATGAACTTCCCATGTTTGTGGTTTAGAGATCTTGCAAATATGGCAGAAAGTTTCCAAGTGGGTGCATCCTAAGGTGTCAAAGCACAAATGGAGTGTTACTCTTGAGGGTAACGACAAAAGACAAGATATCGTTTTCTGAATCTGAACAAAGTTCTGCAGCACCTTAAAGACTAACAAATTAATTCTGCCATGTATTTCCACAGATAAAAGCCTACTTCATAAGATGTATTAAATAATGGTGGTAGCAGTAGCATTAATCAATTTATATATTGTTTGCCACATCTAAGCAATATCTTGAAAAAGCAGAGAGGGAGGAAGCCATGAAATGCTACCTACTGTTGACTGGGTTTGCTTTCCTCCAGTTTGCATCAATCAAAGATAAAAATGTAGTCATGGTTGCATCTCTAGTATTCCTTGCTAGTAATTTTCCCTGTAAATTTAACCTAACCTGGGGTTTCTGCTTGCTGCTCACTTGTTTGATGCACCTACCCATCCACCACCTTTTCCATCTCAGCCTCAAAGCTTATCCATAGCCTTTAAAACATTTCCATAAGTGGAAAAGAATCTGTTCTTCTTCAAAAGGCATAGCATATTAGTACTAGCACAACCAATAAGCCACATGCTGTGCCATTCTATTCTCCAATGAATTCCAGGCCCCCCTACTGGACTTCCCAGAAATTTTTTTTCAATTGTCAATAGTGGTTTCTGCATGTTGGACCAGTTTAGCATAGTGTTTAGTAACTGAGCTCAATTTCCTTGTGCAACCCCTGTTTGAAATGTGACTGCAGAAGAATTTGCATCAGAAAGTCAAGAAGAGTGTGAGTAGGTTTCCACTAACATAAATCGGTCTGTCGTGTCCCCTCCCCCTCAATCTTTCTCCCTTTCCATAAGCATTTGCCAACACACACAGTTACTTGAGGGAGGTCCTTTTTCCTTAAATACAGCCGGAATGCAACAATACTTAACATTAAATCAAAAGAACCATTTCTGTAAACTCACAGCCCTAGGTTCCTTAGCATGAACACAGGGTGGGCCACCACATGAGTGACATCAGATGCCATTTGGATCCAGGATGGCAGCATAGTGTTATTGTGTGTTTGGTTTCAGTGACAATGACTTCCTCTTTATCCAGCCTGAGCTGCCTCCTCCTCCACCTCCAGAAACTGTAAACGGCAACCCTATGAAGTAGACTGCACATCCTTCAACATTTCACAGATGAAAATTGGGACACATATGGCCAGGCAACAGTAGAGTATGGTCAAAATGGCAAAAGTTATTAATTAAGACAAATACATCAGCTAAGAGGGTCTGCAACAGTTTGCTTTTGCCTGCACCAACTGGGAAGGGCAAGATTCTGTCCCCTCCAAGTTAACTGAATGCAAAATACTTTTGCACTTTGAACTCACTTAGCAACAATGGAAATAAGTGGAGGACGGGACATTTTAAAAGCAACCGAAAAAAGTGATGTGACAGAATCAAAACTGTTCCCACCAAATTGGGACAGTTGGAAGGTATGATGCCACAACAGGCGATACAACTTTTTCAAGTCCTTAGTAGTCATTTAGGGGGGTTTAATGGATTTTGAGGTTTTGGCTTTGAAATGTTTTACAAGCTGTGTTTAATTTTACTGCTTAATTTTTTATATATATTTTACTGTAACAATAAATATGTAACTTTATTTAGCAATGTTTTACATATACTGTCTAGGGAACGTTGGTTATGGAACAGCACCAAAATACCATAAAGAAATAATAAAGAAATACAGACAGCTAAAATAATGGGCACCTTGGAAAAAGTGGGAGCATTGTTCTCACCTGATTATGTCTTTTCTTCCTGAGTCCTGGAAGAAACAACCCACCCCGCTTTTTTGAGTATTTGGAAATGAGGGCAGTCTTTGTGGAATGCAGAAAGTTGCCTTCAACCCAGGGAACAGGAACTCACCTTCAAGAGGAGACATCTGGGGTCAGTAATTGCATGATTTTCTAACTTCAATGAAGCAGTTGTTACTGTTTCAGTATCTGTATAGTAACCCTGAGAAGGATGCTGATGGTGAGACCTATGCTAGGCACATATGCCATCAGTCAGTTTCTCAGATAATCCTTTTTAAAAATGTAAAAGTTAGAAGAAATTTTCCAGAAATGTTCTATGTCTGTGAAGGGTGGAAAAAACGAGTGTGGGGGTCTTTAAATGATGAGAAATAGAGTTTCATGGTTAGCTAGACCTTAAATACCTTCTGCCAATGCATAAGCAAAACAGGGGTCATAAACAGAAACAATTATCTTACACAAAATGGGTAGAATCTACCATTACCTACTTCTAGTTTGGAATTGTTTAAGCCAAGCAGCTGTTCTCTCCTCATAAGACAACCTTCTGCTGCCTCACCCATCAAGAAAACTAGATTTCGGCAGATTTCGTAGACATTGGTGGCATGCAAATAGCTGCCGAATAAATCATTGTATATTGCAGCACAACCCCTGAGGGGTTTGTACCTATGGAACTTGCTACTGTCACTCTGCTTCCACATATACCTTAATCATGTTATTTATTCAGCAAGAAGGATGAGCATTACAGCAAGTGACTTTAATCCCTCACTCCTGATGATCTGACTGTGAGAAACAGTATGAGAGCAGAGAACCTGCAGAAAAGTATTTAGGTTGGAGCCAAACACTGTTATCTGTATACCGTTGGGGTTTTTTTTTAAGGCAAGGGCTACATTATCTGAAAATATACTGTTATCTTCACCTTCATAGAAACAATGATGGTGCCAGAGCTAAAAGACTCATGTGCCTCAAATGAAATGCCACCAGCCCTCAGTAGAAGTGGGGAGGAGAGAATATGTGTTGTGGAATGAGCTGATTCTTCTCAAAGTGACTTTCCCTCTGCCATTTTAATTCAGGGGCCCTTTCACACTACATTCTTCCAGCAGTGTGATTCTACTTTAACTGCCATGGCTGCATCCTATGGAATTCTGCAATTCAAAGTTTAGGGAAGGTATCTAAAATCCTCTACCTTAGAGCTCTAGTGTTTCACTAGATTCCAAATCCCAGAATTCCAAAGGATGCAGTTGTGCCAGTTAAAGTAGAATCACAGAGCCACAGACCCATTCACACTACGCTCATGTATACTCGACTATAAGTCAATTTCATGTATCATGTTTGGGACCAAAGTTATGAATTTTGATATGACCCATGGATAAGTCAATGGTAAAACTTAGAGGCATTTACCAAAGGATGTAAAGGACAAAACGAAAGAACTTACAAAATTCTGGCAGGCATAGCTGTTTGTTCTTTTCCAACCCATTCAAAAAGGTGGATGTGGAGGCATGGCAAGAGAGGAAAGGGGATTGGCGCATCTTTTAAGTGCTCCTGTGATGGACTAAGCTTTCGCCCTTTGCCACTCAGCTCAGAGAAAGGGGGTGGTTCCTTTTTTTGACCTGTGGATAAATCAACCTAGTTTTGAAGGGGGTCAATTTTTGACTAAAATTTCTAGAGTATTTACAGCAATCTGTTTTAACTGCCATGGTTATGGCCTATGAAATCCTGACTCATCATTTGGTGAGGCACCAGAGAGCTCTGGCTAAATGGCCCTCCTTAAAATTGCATGTCTCAGGATTCCATAGGATGGAACGATGGCAGTAGAATAATAGTTCTATAATTCTGTAGTGTAAATGCCCCCCCTGGTTTGGGTCCAATAACAATCATGATTCTCTTGAAGAGAAAAATTGCTCCAGAGAAGAAGTTTAAGGGAGAAAAGTACAGGAAATTTTGGCCATGTCTGCATGGGCCAAATACCACATCCTCCCTGCATCCTCATGGTGACCAGTCCAAACAATGCAGGACCCAATCCCCATTTCTGGCACAAAGTGTCCAAACAATGTCTGGCCAGTTCAGCAACAAACCTCACCTTTTGCTCCATATCTTCCCAGAGTGACTGCAGGTCACGAGGCTGTTTACAAGACATCCTGCTGTGTAGCAGGATATGCATGTGAACATCCACCTACCATTGCTCCAGAGTGCCAAGTAACTGAGAGATGTCAGGGCTGCTCTCATAGTATTCTGCCCCGTGCAGACTCCACTCTGATTATAATTTAGAAACTATGATTTAATTTCATAATTTTTGGACATGTGTTATGGTCATAAGGGGCTGTTAATCAGAAGAAAACCTGAGAATGCTGTACAAAGGCTACAGAGGTTTGTGGTCTAGCCTGTATAGCGTAGATTACTTTGTCCTTTAGTTTGGAGCTGTAGTAATTTTCATTAATTCTTTAATGGTTATGGGATTTTCTACAGCTTTCTTTTTTAAAGCTTTTTAATAATGCCAGGGAAAGACTGAAAAGGCCACCATTCAGATGTGACACCTAGTCTTCTGGAAACTGTGGAAATTGGTTCCCCTCCTTTACACAGAGTCCCACTTCTGTTTCTGCAAAGACCCCACTGTGTACCCAAGACTTTCTAAGCTGACCCCCCTCCCCACCTCCCACATGAGGTTACTACTCTGAGTAAACAAAAATGCAATAACTGAACAAAGGATGAATTATGCAGAAGTTTCTTAAAGGATAATTGTGGGGTGGGCTGGGAAATAGTAGAATAATTGCCAGCAGAAAAAGTAGTTTCAGTGGCCTACCCAGAATTATAGATCTTTCTTTTGCTTTCAATATATTATGCAACAGTGAGTGTAAGTTCTGCATTATATCACTTTAATTAATGTAAAATGGGGGCAGGGGGAAGGTGGATTTGAGTAAGAAAAAGCTAGGGTCATATATATATGTCAACAATTCCGAATATCATCATATGCTCAGAGGGTAGAGCCATTAGTTTTCGAATCAATACTATTTGTATTACTTACTTTATTAAAATCAAATTCAGCACATTCAAGCATTTTATTGTTTTACATCACCAATAAAGGAAGACGGAAAGGATCAAATTGTGGGAGGCAAGTATCGATTGACACTGGAGTTTCACTTATTCATGTAGGCACATTTGGCAGTTGATTTTCACTTATTCATGTAAACTTGCACATGGAGATAATACTCAGAGCATTGAAAGCTGACCTTTCCTTTAATGACTAAAAGGTTTAGCATTCATATGTTCAAGTGTGAGTTAGGAAATATGGGGTCAGTTTTTCTAGTGATGGCTCCAAGAATTGGATAACCCTTGGCCACCACGCCCTCAGCTGGGCCCCTAAAATGGGATAATCAGGACATTTGAGAATATTTTTAACTGCATCTAATCTTCTTGAATACTATTTTTATTTTTTATATATTTATGGGAGTTATATCCTGCCTTTTCCCAAAAAAATAGGATTCAAAACAGATTACAATAATTTAAAAGGATAAAACTAAACCATTAATTACAAATGTTAAAAAATAATTAATACTAATATTAAAACATAAGTTCTCCCTTGTCTTAGAAGTCTTTTCTACTTGATCCATTTGACTGGGGGGTGTGAATCATCTTGCCTTTTTGATGCTATGGTACTGAAATCCCCATCATTGTCTATGCTAACTGGGAGTATAGGAGTTGCAGTTCAACAGCTAGTGGCTTGCATACTTCCTATACCTGGTTCAATTGTGTGAAATATGAGCTCTGCAACTGAAGTATGATCCAATTCAAAGTATAAATGTTCATCCTTTGGGCTCACTGACAGAATCCATGATTGTTCAGCTGGATTTAGTGCTTTGTCTACCATTCATAGACCATGGTTCTGAGCCTTACACATTTTGCTGCCACAGTGAAAACTAGAGAGAGCTCCTGTACTCTTAATAGTTCAATTTCAAAAGTAGAAAAGGAAATTTCAGAGGGGGTTGTTTGTTACATGGTTGTATGACAAGCAACATTTGCTGAAATTTCTTCTTCTACACAAGCATTAAAGATACTGGACCTGCCTCCAGTTTTCAACCAACAACCTGGCCACAATACAAACACAGATTAAACTAGCAGTTTAAACTTTCTTCAACAGGACAATGGGGCAGCATCCTCCACCACCATATCTGATAGCAGCAAACTAGCTTAGGCACGTACCCATCTCTCCACTTTAATAATTTGTTGTTGATTCCTGAGGCAAGGGATCATTCCACCCCAAAGCAGGATGGCCCTGCCCAGGAAATTCAGTGGCAACCAGATATCTTACTGGCTCAACAATCTTCTCCTTTGGATACCATAATATGAAAAGGGGGGGATTTAACCACAGCTAGCTATATTGAGATGTATTTTGCCTTCAGAAGCTGACAGCTCAGTTAATTTGCAAGTAAACTCGGCTCATTCCTGGTAAGAGCTTTTGTGTTACAAAATAGTCAGAGATGCAGCTATATAAGCTTTTCTCATCATGGTAGCTCCATGCTGTAGAAAATTTAATCACTTATGTTTTTCCGTGTCATAATCTTATTAGAGGCACAGAACAACTGTATCTGTCCTTTATACCATCCAGGCCCTGCCAGCCTCTGCAGAGCAAGCTAGCAGAAACTTGAGGGATCAGATAAAGGGCATAAAAGAAACTGAAATATCTTAATTTTGGATCTCCCAATTCACCTCTGGCTTGGTCCTCAATCCAATGGGGTAGGTAAGTATGTGCCTCCTGTTTATAGGGCTTTAGCCAGGGAACAATGTCATAATATATGACTGCTTCTGCCATGGCAGCGATTTTTTTCTCTAGAATAGTGAACAGCCTATAAGACTCTTTTTATACCTGTTGTAAATTGCAAACAGGCTTATAGAAATAAGCAGAAGAACATTGAGTACACTCACCAGAGCAGTGCGTAGTTAGTGAAAGAATCATATATTATTGATAACCATTATTATTATTATTATTATTGCTATTACTACAACTACTATCACAGATGTCTGCTGTCTGAATAGGCGAGGAGTTTAGAGATATAGAGCGTATATAAATTTTACCCAAAGCCATACATCTATGCAAGCTCAGTCAGATATTCTTTACTGAGTTGTATTTGGCTTAAGGAATCAGTTTTTTTAATGACCACAGAAAAGTTTATAAAGTTTCTTTTGCAAGGTCATGTTATACTCAAGATGATAGAAGGGAGGGGGTTAGCTGAGACCTTAGGGTAGTGATGGTGAATGTTTTAGAGACCTTGTGCCCAAACTGAAAGGCTTTCCGGCACCCAGTGTTAACCAGTGCTGGTGCCAGGACTTCTGGTGAGGACAGGAAGCAGCTGAAAGCTGGGGACAGCCGGGAAGAGGAGGAACAGCTGCACACCCTGCAAAATGGCTTCACATGCTATCTCTGACACACATACCATAGGTTCGCCACTATGGCTTTAGGGGTTTAGTAAAGGCAAAGAATACACTTTTAACAACACCAACAATAACAATAAACAAAGACAATTCACTGGTAAGGATCATTTGTTTTATTTTATTTTTTTAATGTATCTCATTGTATATCATGAGATCTCTGGGCAGCATACAGGTAAGACTGATATGGGTGGTGAGGTGGAATCTTTTTTCCTGTAGTTTGAATCCATTGCTTCAGGTCTCTGGAGCTGCAGAAAACAACCTTGCTCCATGCTCAATATGACATCCCTTCAAATATTTAAACATGTCTATCCTGTCATCCATTAACATTCTTTCCTCCAGGCTAAACATAGCCAGCTCCCTAAGTCTCTCCTCACAGAGAATGGTTTCCAACCTTTCACCATTTTGGTCATCCTCCCCTGGACACAGTCCACCTTGTCTACATCCTTGAGTTGTAAAGAACTGGACACAGTATTCCAGGTGAGGTCTGACCAAAGCAGAATAGAGTGGTATTATTATTTCTCTTGATCTACATCTAGATTCACCTTAAGTTAGAGTCATGTTGAAGGCACACAACAACAACTAACATATGCTAGAAGGCCGTCACTTGGTTATCTTGGGATTTGCATACTAAATATTGTGACAACTGTTTACTCTGTCCTCTGACCCAAGATTTAGCTCTTAGATCAGTGGCTCAAGCTCAAGATCTAAATAGAGGTTACTGTATAATTGCAATATATACACACACACCCAACACACTGGTTATGGGAGAAGTTTACAGATTGATTTATCTTCCTTATGTGCTTGTGGGAGGGATGTTTGTGTGGAGTGAACACAAGTGTGTGGGACGTACTCTCCCTAGAGCAGTTACGATGCTGTGCCAAAGGCCAAACTCTACTGTTCTATTTCTTAATTAGAAATATTCTTCTGTTCAGTATACCATTAGTCATCTTTATAGCATCTCATCCTATTTTCAGAACCATGACCACTTATTAATTTTGGGTTGAACTATTTTGTGAGATGGATGTTGCATTTCCCAGATTCCTATACATAATATTTTATAAATAACTTGCAAATACTTTTCTTTTACATAAAAGCCAATAGTCATTAAAATGCTGCCCTTAAAATAAAATCCTTATTTTATATACTCTAGATTTTTTTATGACATTTTATTTAAAATGCCAGGATTGGTCAACTTCAGAGTTTTGCTCATGTTCTGAAGGTCTTTCTGGGTCCCAGACTGAGGGAGAAGCCTTTGAAATAAAAATAAAATAAAATAAACACAGCAAGAATTTAAATCACTTATTGGTCTCTGGAGACCAGCTTTCTGGCTCAAAGTTTGTGTCTTACAGGAAAAATAAAAATGGCAGGTTAAGGCCACTGCACTGAGGTCTTTTTTATAATTTTCTATCACTCTTTAGTTCCAAAAGCCATGTTCTCCTTACAAATCGCATGTTTCACACATGATACGCCCAGTCACCTCTATCCAGTAATTGTTTGCTGCACAAACTCTGTAACACATCATTAGTCCTGCCACACATCTCCTTCTACCCATAGTAACTTTTCCAAAATGAAAAAGTGCCATGCAACATTACAGGCTTCGTATATTTTCCAGTGCAGTGTTTAGGGGGCAGGGCAGGGAAATAGGAAATGCAGCTGAGGAAATGGCTGTTTGCATTTCAGTTTATATCTTTGTAAAAAGCACTCCCCCCATACCCCAATGATTTTTCAATTTCTCCAATGAGACTATGAAAAACTTAAAAAAAAAATACATGATCACTTCTGACATTTCTGGCAACTGGGAAGGCCAGCGATGGAAAGGATCACTCCCTTCCGATCCAAGATTAAATTTGGACTTCAACACAAGGCTCATTTAGGCGGCAATTAAAGAACCTCGTAGACTGAGGGAAAATTAAATGATGAATGCAAAGAGGCTTATTTAATGGGGATATTAAGTAAACTGCTGGTAAAAATGCCCATTTATCATCCACTGATTCCTAATTGGTTTCCTGTTCCTGCCTGCATGTAGCATTTTCAGAAATTACCTTCCTTTAGTGCCACCGTTGCAAATGCAATAAATCAGACCCGCAGAATTTTAGCTAATTTAGATGGAGGCTGTATGAGAGCTGAATTATGCAATAGCACTTGCAATTAAAGGCTATTACAATTCTTAGCTCAAAGGACAGGAAAAAAAATTTAAGGCACCCTGCCTAGCAAGAGCACAATGTCTGCTTAAAGCTTTTCTTTCCACAAAGGCAAGGTGCCCTTTTGTAAACACTCCATTCATGTCCATTCTTATGTTATTCTTAGCTTCCTTTACAACATGTTTCGTTTGAATTCTGAGAGTCTCATTTCTATAAGCTCTATGCACTTTGTTTAACAAGAGTCAAGAGACCATCATAGTTAAGGCATTGTGTATTCAGGGGCCTAAATTCAGTTTTCAGTCCTCACGCTGAATCAGTGGGACTTATATGAATGTTCATTTAGCAAGTCCCATTAATTCAACTACTCTAGATGGGACTACAATTGGATTTAACCCACCATATCCACAGTCACAGAGCAAGGTATGTCCATATAAGGGAAGTTGGGCTACATAGAAAAGACATTCTTCTAAGGTGGCCCAACATGGCCTGTTTCCTCCAGAAAGTCAAGCCAGGCACAAAATGGGCATGGCTTGCCAGTATACACAAAGAAGACAGGGCAAAGTCTGGTAGGCTTATCTTTTGGTAGCCAGCTTTCTTCCAGGAAGGTTTCTAGAGATGTTGCATTTCTGCTTTACACAGTATCAGTGCTCCTCTGGACATGCCACAGACATACGAATGTACTATGAATGCTGTGTTGGTTTTACTTTCTCCACTTTCCAAACCTGGAAATGGTAAATGCTTCCATGTTCCTTAAAGGAGACGCAATCCCCTTAAAAACATAATTTAAGGGCACTTTGGGAAAATCTTTCAGCCATATGTTACAGCAGCAACAAAAGCAGACAAATCACATATGGCTGTTGGTACAGGAATTAACTGACCTAAAGAAAGACTTAAAGAAAGATCTAAAATTAATGTGGCCCACAAAAATATATATAAAACATTTAATATTGCCTCTGATGTATACAAGACTGTATGTTAATGGAAAAGTTTTGCTGAGAGGGAGGAAGCTCTAAACAAAAGGATATTTATTGCCTTTTCCCACATATGCACTGGGGTGGGTAACTTGTGGCCATTCAGATGTTGTTGAACTGCACCTCCCATCAGCCCAAGGCAGCATAGCCAACAGCAAGGAACGATGAGAGTTACATTGCCAACATCTGGAGAACCACAGATTGCCTACTCTTGGTATACATTGTTGATTTAAAGAAGACTATATACTTGTGTTAATAAGTGTGCTACTACAACTACATTGAATCCCATTATGAAAATAACTACAAGATCCATGACATCAACACGTAATTGCAACTACAGTTGTAAAGGATAAGCTACCAGTTGCCAACTGGGCTTTGAGAGGGAGACCCATGAAAAACCCTTTTTAGGAATTCAGTCTGATTGTGTGTAAAGGAAAACTGGGACACCCAGGACTAAGCCCTGTCTGTCAGTAATGATGTGTACTCTTCTCAGTAGTGCATGATTGGCTCAGCTTGAAGGGGGCTACTTTTTATGCTTTCAAGAAAGAGATGGTATTCCCACTTTTAGCTGCAGATATTACTACTTTTTCCTTCATGCATCCGAGCTGACCACCCAAGAAGACCCACCGACTGAGTGACTTCAATTGATTGATTTCATTTATATGCCGCCATAGGGACCCCAGCTCACATTTAAAATGGCAATAAAATTAAAAACAATTAAAACACATCCAACATAAAATCACATAACATATACAAAAGTTAAAAACATAATCTAAAACAACCCCCATGAAATAAAACCAGGCTTGCATGACTTCAAAAAGCTTGCCTGTATAGGAATATCTTTGCCTGCCGCTGGTGAAAGGCCAGCAGGGATGGGTCCAGTCTAGCCTCCTGTGGAAGGGCATTCCAAAGGGTGAGAAAAGCCACCAAGAAAGCTCTCTCTCATGTCCTCACCAGCCTGTAATCTTGGTGGGACAAAAAGAAAGCCTTCTGCAAATTTTGGGGCTCTCGCAGGTTCATATGGGGAGATATAGTTCCATATGACTACCCAGGATGACTAAGATTAAATAGCAAACAAATATTCTCATCACGTTATCAAATTAAGTAAAATACTGCTATCTAGCAGAGATAAAGTCAAATAATGGAGCAAATATATTAGATAGATGAAGCAGTTCTGCATTACCCTTTCATTTTTATGTTTCACTTTAAAATATCCCTTCCAGTAGATCAAATTAAAACTAGACTAAATTAACATTTTTTAAGTCAAGAGAAAATGTTACATTACAGCCTTTCTAGCCATTCTGTTCTTTACTATCATGGTATTAGGGCCTCCCCCCCTTCCTTCACCTTTAGTTTAGCTTCAGTGTTAGAAATTAATAACATTTCCACAGAGGTTCATTTTTCTTGAAATTAGATTATTCAGTCCAGCTAGTCAGAAGAAAGAAAAGCATTACTGAGTGTAACTGGGTTGTTGGCGTGTCCACTGGATTGACACAAAAAAATAGGAAGTGGATGAGGAATCATTGCTTATATCACATCCCCTAAAATATGCAGTGTTCATATCAAACATTTATCCTATGTTTGCACATTTTGCAAATATCTGTGACTTGCTATGGTGTTCAAGATAGGGTTTCAATACATTTTGGGGATATTAAACATATTATCCATCATCATCATCATCATCATCATCATCAGGAAACATTTATTTCTCTGCTAATAAAGCAATCATCTGAGCCATGCACAAATTACTTATAGTAAATAATTTCACATCTCATTCCTGCCTTAATGCCATTTTAAAATCTATGAGCATGATGCTATTCATTTCTAGCCTAAAAGTACACTGTTCGACAGATAAATTCCCCTTAAGTTAAGGAAAGGAAGAATATGCACACATAAATGAATTAACCATGGTGCTAAATGTCCTTTGCATTAGCACAAAATAGCTAAGACTTATTGGGGTGGGGGAATGTTGCACCGCTGTTGTCAGTTTTCTGAATTCTTGAGTAGAGAGGAGGAGCACAATCCAAGGGGAAACAACCCTGTCCTTCCTGTGAACATCTTGCTGACATGTTGCTTGCCTTCAAAAATGTAAATGATTTAAAGGAAAGGCTAAGCAGAAATGTACATCAAGTGCCACTGTTTTACCAACTGCTTTAATCACATGGGGGCTCCTCTAGATGGCTTGGGATGTTGGTTGTTACAGATGAAATTTCTGTACTGCTTTTAGGGATTCTGAACAAATGTGATAAAGGAAGAAAGTAAGAGGAAGATAGGGGAGGGGGAGAAAGAGAAATGTAGCATTGGTTAAAGCATAGTTTAATGACTCCAATCTCAGTCACTTTTTCATATGTATTGTATGTGCAAGTCCATAGTACAGCATAATGTGTCATAATTTGGCCTCCAATTCTGACAGCAGTGCCTGACTTGGGCATTAAATCATTGCCCCAAGGAATTCACATTCTGGCAATTCCTGATGGGTAGGGCTGTCATCTCCTCCCACACATTACCTATCACTTTTGACATGATTGAATCAAAATTAGTCAGTACATTTAGATGTAAATTAGAGACATCCAAGAATAATAATGAGCACAAAAATATAGCTCTGTGAAATTGACACAGCAACAGCTTACTACAGTCTTCCGCAGTGTCCTGGAAATTATTAATACCATGATAACAAAAGTATTATATCAAAAAAAGCGAAAAAAAAAACTTTTTTTAGGGGGCATGTTTAAATAAGCCTCAAATCCCAAAGAAGCTTAATAATGTTAGCTCATTTTGCAATTATAATAACCAATAGTAACCAAATTGTGTGTCTCTGGGTATGTTAACAATACTGTAGTAGAAAGGGGAGGAATAACTGCCCATCTACAAAATGTACAGGGGTGATATATGTTGCCTGGCAGATGTATTTCATTGATACTCTAACTTTATAAATATTTTGGGGTTCATATCACAAGATCCTGGAGATGACGGTAATTATTTCCTCTTTGCAGACTGAAGACTGAAAGTAAAGATGGCCAAAGCAAAGTTGAACAGCAATGACTCTGGACTGTATGCATGTCAAATGAGAACTCAGCCCATACTGGTTTTCAACAATCTGGTTTCAACAGCTCAGACACTTGGAGTTAGCTACAGTCAGATGTCAATCAAAAGCCACTTTGCCCCCAACGTACTGATAACCAAAGTGGTGTCCCTAGGTTATACCACATTTATTTGCTTGCTTTATGCTAATTATGAAAAAAGTGTCTCACAACCAGCACCAGGGAATCATTTTAAAGAGATATTTTTGTATGCTTCTTGAGGTGTGTGTATGTATGAATGTGTGTGTGCTCACTTCATGTTTAAAATACTAGCTGATGCAAGATCAACATGGATACCAACACATCATATTCAGTCATCAGAATGATAATGTTGTCTCAAGAAGAAGAAAGCCGTTTTTTTCAACTATGCAAAATGACCTTTTCCCAGGATCAACACAAACATGATAGATAGGACCCCTAAATTCCTCAACCAGGGAGGAAGCCGTAGCTTTCCAGTTGTTGCTGGATTGCAGTTTCTGTCAATCCTGATCACCACTTATGCTTGTTGGAATTGATGAGTAGGGAATCCAGTGTTGGCCAGAATCTTGTTTCACAGTTACGATTGTGTAACCTGGCGTTATGCACTCATGATCCCTATGTATTTATGATCTATCATTTAGGGGCTATGTAAGGAGTGTAAATGTCTCCCAATCTGCACTTACCAGAAAGCAGCAGCTGCAATCAACAGTGGTCCCTTCCCCTGTCACTCAGAAAGCAGCTGGCTGCTGTTCCCACCCACACCCTCATATCACTGATCTCCAGCATAAGGGGGAATTGCAACAGGAGTCTTGTTTCTGCCTGTCACCCCAGACTCAATGGAGAAGAGGGGACCACCAGTCCTCTGTTTTCTGAGCAACAGGGAGAAAGGTAGCCATCAGTCCCAGTAGCTGCTACCTAGTAAGTTGAGATGGGGAGGGGGAGGGTCAGGCCATGATTCATTATGTAACAATGTACAGTGGACCCTTGTTATACACTGGGGTTTGGTTCCAAGATCCCCCATGTATAACAAAATCCGTGTATGCTCAAGTCTCATTCAATATAATGACATAGCAAAATGGTGTCCCTTATAAAAAATGGAAAATCAAGGTTTGATATTTGAAATTTATACTTTTTTTTAACATATTCCAACCGTGTATGCTTGAATCTGTGTATAAAAATCTGTGTATAAGAAGGGCCAACTGTATTTACAGAGGTATAAAATACATAAGTGTCATATAGTATTTCAGCCAATATCTGGAGCAATACCATTGCACTAACTATCTAATGAGTTTTGTAGCAAAATATATCTTAAGTGAAAAAGGAGGGGGGTCTTATCTAATTTTTTTGTTATTGTTATATGTCATTTTATAGGATTTGATAGATTTTTTTGAGATAAATTAATGCATAGTCCATGGTTTGGCTTGGAAATCCCCAGCAATTATGTAAACTGAGAACCACCCATCTGTAACCAAAAGGAAATGTAAGAGTCCAGACTGCTTTCTATCTTCAAAAATGAGTACAGCCAAAGACTGATATGAACATAGAGAATATATAATCAAATTTAGTGCTATGTATAGTCATTCTGCCCCCTGAAAAATCTGCCTATATATATATATAATCTTGCCTTCTGCAGATCATTGACATATAATTTCTTTAGCCTTTTCCAACTGAAAGTCTCAGTGAAAAAGGGCCTCCACAATTTGCCTGCTTTCTTCTTTCTTAAAACCATTCCCATTTACCTCCATCCTGTCACCACTATCCAAAAATCTCTATTTCCAGAAAAGCAAAGAAAGACATGGTGATGATTGGTGACCTTTCTCACTTGCCCTGCTCTGTCCAGAGGTTGGAAAAGTTATCTTTTTGGACCACAACTCCCCAAGTCTTTGAGCCAGCATGGCTACTGACATGTATTTGATTAGCCTTTGGAAAAAGAATAGGAAAATAAATTAGCTGGAACAATGTGGCTGTATCAATTGGCTGTGATTTTTAAAAAACTACCCATAAATGACAAACATTTTCCATGGTGGTTAAAGGATTCTGGGACTTGTGCTCCAAAAAATGAACTTTTTTCCCAAGCCCCTGCTAGAGGTTTGATATACCAAAATCAGCTGAAGATGTTTTTCATGGCATGGAGCTAAACTTTCTCACCTGCTAATATGCTCTTGCTTAGACCGTTGTTAAATGGACAAGCATAGAAAGTTTAAAAACTGGCAATCTAATCTAAATGCCATGAAGTGTGGTTTTGTCTGCTGGTGTTTTCCAAACAGAATATATATGCAACCTAAGTAAAAGAAGACGTCTGAGAGAAATGAACACACAAGCATATAATAGGCCCTTTTAATTTGGTGGGATCATTTCCATCTGTGACTGGGGAACTCAACAACCTGAATGAACCACCCCAGTATCCTCACTTAAAGACCAGCGAGAGTTCTCTTCAAATCTTTCTGCTGTATCAGAGGCTTTGTGCCGAATAACTCCCTAAAGTGTTTGATTAGCCTTTTGCCAGACGGAAAAGGAAATTAGCTGGAACAATTTCTGTGTCAATTGGCTGTGATGAAGAAATCAGTGCCAAAGACTGTTAATTTGTCCATGTACTTATCATACCTTCATTCAACAAAGGCATTAAAAGCTTCTCAAGTAGGTAACAGGAGTCTTAAAATAATTTTATTAAAGTACATGGGTCAGAAAGTCAAAGAATATATATATGGTGATTTTTTAACTTTTCCTACAAAAGTCTCCTGTCCACATTTCTGCATCCAATAATGTTTCTTATCTTTTAATTAAATCATTTATTTGCATGCTCCAAACTCTCAATTTTCAGAGTTGCTGACAGAAAAGTTGTATCAGTAACATGGAAAGATAGCCAACCTCTGGCTACAGATTTTCTGGGGAAGATGCTATTAAATATTAAATGTCAAATATTTCATGTGGTTCTATACTTTAATTGTTATAGTGGAGGAATTACTATATTTGGTAATTACAACATTTAATAGTGTTGGCAATGGTAGCTTCTTCCTCTACTTCCTTCCTTCTCCTCCTCCCATTTTTTTTCTTGGTTTATCAGTAACCAAACATCATGGTCCATCTCTTGAGTGTGAAACAACCGTAGTTATGCTAGGGTTGCCAGCTGACAAAAATGTTCCAGACTGTATTTGTAATACGTGTTTAATCTGTAGAAAAAGATACAACATGAAAATGAGTATTACCGGCTGTTCTGGTTGACAGGTGGAGCCATTTTAAAAGCCCCAGGGCTGTGCTAAAACTAGTTAAAAGAAAAGTTGGCAGTGCTAGCTATTACCAAATATAGAGCCACAAAACAAGGAGAAGATGACTAACATAGTTAAAAGACATCTCATAGAACTAAGCAATTAAATTTCACTTCATGAATGCTACGTGGCATATTTTTTTACCTGTGCAGAATAAAAGTTTCTAATTCCTTCACCATTAAAAGCTGTAAAAATTGGAAAGTGCTTCCAGAGGCAGTTATTTATACCACAACACAATTACAACAGAAATAGCAGTATCCAAAGAAAATTGAATTGTTTCAAAAATTTTAAGGCACAGGACACTTCAGGTCTAGGCCTAGCAAATCTAATGGACTGAAGATAAAAATGAGGGGCGGGAGGTAGGGTATCAGGAATGGAATAGAAAGGAGTTTATATTTTAGAAAGTTGTTTCTACCAGTGCAGATAAATGTGTGTTGTACCAGAATCTACAAAATTCCAAAGACAGAGTGACACGTATTAATCCAAACTAGCAGTAATAGAATTATTAGTCTCTTCTTTCATCCAATATACTTAAAATAAAACAGTGCCCAAACCAGGACATGTTAAAATGTATTGCATCTTGTTTTAGTTTGTCCAGAGCACCAGATCTGAAGGAAGGTCTCAGACCATTGAAAAACTGGTACTACTTTTCATCAGGTAGGCCAGTGATGGCAAACCTTTTTGAGACTGAGTGCCCAACCTCAGTGGCATTCCTGCACCAGGTGTCACCTGGTGCCGGGTGGTGGGACATCCACCTTCTGGGGGTGAGACTTCTGGGCGCTGGCCTTCCAACTTCCAGGGGCAGAGCTTTCAGGGGAAGGACTTCCAGGGGGAAAACCCAAGGCAAACTCTCTCAGCCTCACACTAGCTATAGCAAACCCCCATCTGACAAAACTTGCCCAGAAAACTCCATGATAGTTTCACCTTAGGGTCACCATAAGTTGGAAACTACTTGAAAGCACCACACATACAAGTCACACCTGCTCAGCCTCAGAGGATGGCAATGAAAATCTCCCTCTGGGTGAGCTTAGACAAGTCAACCACAGAGAATGACCATTGGAAACCACCTCTGCAGAAACCTACCAAGAAAATTCCATGATAGGTTCACATTAGGGTTGCCATAGCTCAGAAATGATTTGAAGACAAACATGAATTAGAAGTGGATCATATATTTGTCATTGCTAACATCTGAATCCATCCCTGTCATCTGTGATGTCAGGGAAATATGACTGAGGAGAGGGGTCTTCTTGGTTGTGGCATGCTGCTGTTCTCTCCCAAAGGGCACTCATCCAGAATCAGTATGGATGTCATATCCCTGATCTCTAATATTTTGCTGCTGAGTAGCAAATGCCACCACCCTCATACAAAGTATTGCAAGCTGAGGAGCATGGTATCAAAGCCCCTCAAATTATTTTTGGTGTTCGAGCAGAAAATCCCTCATATAATACAGTTTATCTTTACCACAAAAAGTGCAACAACAACAATTTAAATAACAATTGGAAATCAGATTCCTGAAGCAATTGCCAGACTTTGCCTAATGGTAAGGCAGATCCTGTATTCTCAGACCAGGCAAAGAGATTTTTATTTCTCCAGGAATTCAATCATGTTGAGTTCTTTTTAATTGTGACTATTTATCTATTTTGCTGATTGTTTTGTTGCCACTATGATTTTTGTTTACTCATTTATTTTTCTTGGTTTAAGTGATATTTATCTTTTTAGTATGTCAATGTATTCCACTGGGGCAGTTTTCTCAAAGGTTGCCATAGAAATAGTATTAAAAATATACATGTATAATTGTGCCATTGCATATCTTTGCCTACACAGCCCTTATAGTAAGAGCCATAAATACATTTGAACAATCATTAGGTTTAGTCAAGCAATATAACATACCTTGTTCCAATGTGTTCAGTTCAGCCACTGCCACCCTGATCTGTTCATAGTTTCTATGCACTTTGTTTTTTCTTAATTAATTGTCTAAGGAAATGTACAAGTGACAGCCCTTCACATACAATGGAGTGCCATTAATTAGAAGCAATTTGTTACTTATTCTGAGTAGCACTTGACTTGCACAATTAGGCCTGTTCAAAATCATGACCATACAAGCAAGTGTGACTAGGACAATAAGCATACTTAATAATAAGCACATGCAAAGGAAATGCAGAACATATTCATATTACAGTTTGGAGCTTAGTAGCCAGAATAGAAAATAATTTTGGTTTTGGCATAGTGCTTCCCCCTCCCCCCTTTTTATTGTGCATACATCAGAACAGGGCTGACTGTTACCAGGTGGTAGAAGGGAGAAGCTGCCTTAGACAACAGATATGCGGTTGTAAAACTAAGTGTGTTGATACGATGAAGAGGCAGTGCAACATACAAATGAAATTAATAGCATGTATGACAAGGCAATGTATGGATTTATGTTCATCATCAGATGACTGGGGCATACTATGAGTATATCCACATATGCCATCTGAATATTTTGTCTCATGCTACAGGCTGTCCTGTATCACAGGAGTTAAAATTAAGGGAGGAACAAAGATGTTAAATGCAATTGGCCTGCTGGGGAGCATCGGAAACTACAGCAAAGCTGGAATTAAGCAAGTATGTGGGCCTGATCAGGGATCTTTAGAAACCCCCTGTGAAATGTTTTCTCCCTCTCTCACACACACACTATTGATCACATTCCCTTGGATATTTTCCCATTCCAAAATCTCACTTCAGTACTTCATATATCAGCGTAAGGGTAAAAGTACTTGCTAGAAAGCCTGTATCAGAACAGCTCATTTACTATAAATAGGTTGGCCTAAAGAGTTGCCTTGAGAAGCACCACATTGTAGCAGTCTGAGGGCCCAAACAGACAGACAAAATAAAGCAGCTTCAGGCCACTTTGGAGGTGTGCTGTTTAAATGATGCACACATCCTAAGAGGCTGGAAGCCGCACCGAAGCTGTGCTCTGGTCTGAAGTGCAGCTTTGGCACAGCTTCCAGCCTCTTAGGACGCATGCTTCATTTAAACAGCACACCTCCAAAGTAGCTCAAAGCTGCTTCATTTGACCTGTATGTTTGGGCCCTGAGTTTTGTACCAGGACTCTTGAAGACCAGGTTTCAAACCCATGCTCAGGCATAGAAACCAATTGGATGATACTGGACAAGTCACATTCATTCATTTTAAGAGGAAGGCAACGGCAAACCTCCTGTGAATAAATCTTGCCAAGAAACCCCTGTGATAGAGTTACTATACACTGAATTCAATTTGAAGGCTCACAACAACAGAAAGAACCTTTTCCACTGACACAGTGCCAGTGCATGACAATTTTAAGTAGACTATTGTTTTCAATGACATGGAGATTCAGGACTCCAGGAAACAGTTCCTGTTGAATTGCAGCCTGCTACACGCATTCTAGACATAGAGAGTTTCTGTCATAGTTAGATGTACCTTTTAACATGCCAAAAAAAAATATTACCAAGTAACCCATTTAGATTATTCTGTGACTGCATTGACAGGCTGGTGCATGAACGCATAATAGAACATTTTCAGAATGTTCTTTCATTGTTGTAAGCATTTCAAATGCTTAAGCTATATTTTACCAAAGGGGTTAAGAGAAAAATATTCAGCAACTTTTGTTAATATCACTGCTGATACAATGTATCAATGACTTCTAAGTAGGCCAAGGTGAATACCTGCCTCCAGCTCAATAGAGGCAGCAAGGCAGAATGTGTGTTTATTATCACCCTGGTGAACAGAAGTTCATAATCTCAGTATCTACACATTGTTATAACTAGGGCATTCATCTGCATAGAGAGAGGCATGTATTATTAGATCCTTCAAGTCAAGCTGAGTTATTTTAACATAATGAATGAGTGCTGAATGAAAGGCAGTTTGCTCGGAGTTTCAGATCTTTACCTTATGCATTAACTGCATATATTTTTCTCTGCATGTATCTCTACTTAAGGAAGCAGGATGCTATTTACTACACTCTGGACTATTTACATGTAATTATTTCCCCTCTAGCTGAGATACAAATTTTACATTACAGTCAGCTGCAAAGAGTTTCCTGACACTGGAGATTTATATACCAGTTATTTATTCCAAGCATATCACAGTATTACGATTCCATATTAGGTGCATCAGGTCTGTAACCTTTTCATAAAGCAAAAGGTGAAGCGTGGATTTTTAAAATAAAATAAAAGGTAAAAAGGACTTTATATATTATTGCACAAAAGAAATCCACCGATGTATGAACATAAATAGTCCTCCATTAGCCAAGATATTTTTCTTTCCTCTTCTTTGGAGTACAAGTTGAGTCTTGCTTATCTGCTTTGGACCAAAGGTGTTTGGATGTCTGGGTTTGTTTGTTTGTTTTATTTTGGGATACCTGTATTTGCAGATATGTACATAATGAGATATCTTGGAAATGGGGCCCAAGTCTAAACACAAAATTAATTTACATTTCAAATACACCTTATACATACAGCCTGAAGATAATTTTATGCAATATTTTAAAATAATTTTCTGTATGAAACAAAGTTTGTGTGCACTGAACCTTCAGGAAGCAAAGCTGTCACTATCTCACCCACCCATGAAAACATGTTAGGGGTTTTTGTTTTTAATATTTTGGATTTCAGTATGCTGAATAAAGGAAACGCAACCTGTATCACAGATATTCCATGCAGAAAGACAGAAAGTTGAATCAAGTGGGCTTGCTTACTAACAAAAAATTTGCTAAGAGTTGGGTTATTTTTCTCATTTAGGGGATATAATTATATTTAAGCACAAAAGGAATATTATCCCAAGGTCAAATTGACTAGTGACATCACAGGGGGTTGTGAATTTTATTCTAACATGCATCTCAAGCAAAGTAGCTGAGTCAAATAGCTTGGAATTATTTACTCTACAAGTATCTGGTATCTGAGTAACTTTTTTCTTTGTATTTGTATGTGTAGTATATTGTGTTGTGAGTTGATCTGTGAGATGAGACCGGACCCTGCTGTCTAGCACCTAGAATTAATGTTCTCCTTCTAGCCATATAGATGCATCTGTTCTAAAAGCATGATATGAAAAGGGCTAAATAGACTAGATCTCAGAGGCAAGAAGTCTACAGTATTAGGAATTGTGAAGTCGAAGGCTTTCATGGCCAGCATCTATGGTTTTTGGTGGGTTTTTCGGGCTATGTGGCCATGTTCTAGAAGAGTTTCTTCCTGATGTTTCACCAGCAACTGTGGCTGGCATCTTCAGAGAACATGGCCACATAGCCCGAAAAACCCACAAAAACCTATTAGGAATTTCTCCTTTCTTGTTCTACTAGTAACTAGAGTGAAAGGTAAAAACACTGAAGTTCTCCTCATTCATGACATTGGATGTGACTCAGGAGAAGCTTCTACTTAGCTGTTCCAAATGACTTGAACTATTGAATTATTGCCCTATCCCACCCACATTTTTAAACTGACAGACTTCAGCCAAGAGTCATTCCCAGCATTGCTAGCTGTAGATCTTTACCTGGAAATGCCAGAAAGGAAACATGGGGTCTAATTCATACAAAGCTTTGCAATGCATTAAACTATAGAAAATTTCCTCTCAAGTAAAAGTATATGAAATTCAAACATAAGTAATCTAGGACATAAATAGGCTTGTTTTAATGCTCTTATAAATGTCCTTGATTTTTAAAAAAATTATTTCTTGGCAGACTCCTGGACTACATTACTCAGATAATTCTTGCTCTTTGTATCAGACTTGAATGTTCCCATTTGCTCAGAAACAAATGTATCTAAATTGGTTGCTTCATGTCAGGTTACTTATCCTGAATAGCAAATTTTTGCATGATTGAATCCTTCTTGCTGGTTCTAGACAAATGTTGCTCATTTCCTAAAGCCCTTAAGCTCTTTATTCAACAATTAATTTTCTCTACTAAAAGTCTTTGGCTTGAAGCATATATAGTCATTGAGTCACCCAAATGAATTTGCATCTGGCAACCCTTAAGCTTACTGGAATTTTGAAATTAAAATGGTTTTAAGTTGTCATTTTTGGAACAGTAATGTTTCTCTTGTGTTTTGGCTCATCACAATGCAAACTGTTGACATGCAGAAAAATGTAATGCAGCACAGCAAGTTGGATTATTTGGCTAGTGTCATTCTGCAGAGGTCTGTCACTGTGTTAACACCCAGATGTGATACATTTGGGGGGGGGGTGTCACTGCACATCCAGTCTTCAGGCTCTTTCCACAGGAAGCCTAATGAAACTCAAACATGGGAGCTTTTACATTACATTGAGCCATGTAGGAGGCAATTACCCAGAGGTTCTTCGGTCAATACTTACCACTTATTGTACAGAAGTGCCTATAAATACATCAACACAAGCTATAACAATGATTGGCAGAATGAGGATATTGTGTAGATCCTCAACAGTAAATTATTGAAAACTCTTATGAGAGTTTGATTTTGTATATATATATATATATATATATATTGGTAGAATTTTACATTTATAGCCAGTAATTGAATAATATTACAGTTCTACCCTAACGTTATCCAGCTTGGAGAAGGAACAACATTTTTTCATTGCTTCTTCCCACAGAAATAATTGTTCTAGAAATTAATATATTAGAACCAGAGAATGAATTTTTTGTTGTTCTTGTCTTCTGTTTCCTGCCAAATTTCTTCTTTTTCTTTTCTTTTGTTATTTACTTTTTTTAAAAAAATACTGTATTCATACTTCAACCAGCAGGACATTTATAGATCGTCCAATTTTGTTTTTCATTTCTGTTGTAGTTGCTAGTTGATATGCCAACAGTTCTGTAGTTATTTTCCTATCCCAGCTATAAAAATATTGGAAAACTGATGCATGATTTTTAATATTTTGTACCATTTGTACAATTTGTCTCCAATATATAAGTATCCAGTGCATTTCCAAGTACTCCCTCTTTCAACACACTGTGTCTCTGTTCACAGTGCTAATTCACTAGCAGGAAAGTTGAGTTACAAAAGTGGTAAAGATGCAAGCTTTTTGATGATGTAATTAACATTTTTCATTACCGTTCCATTAATGGTCCAATACACATGTTGTCAATACACATGCAATTGTCACATGCACCAGCTGTATTCATCTTTTGCACCAATAACAGCAAAATGGTTGTGGCAGCTTAAAGACCAACATGTTCATTGCCGCATGAGTTTGCACAGGGAAACCTGCAAGCATGCTGCAAATAAGTACAGTGTCTCATGTATATGTTACCTGACTGACATTTTTCAATAATGTACACACGTCCCACATTATTCTGAGATTCTGCATGTTGACTATTGAACATGGAAACTGTCTTATTTGTGATTTTTGTTTGTGCGTATTCTTCATGAATTCATGAATATGCAAAATTGTAGGGGACTATGTTCATTCTCACAGAAGTCACATTAATCTTGACATACGTATGTTGTGAGGAAAGATGACAGATCATTATATAAAATGGGATTAAAAATAACTGAACATATCATTTTTCATTCAGTGAATCAAAGAAGCAAATTTGGGGGAAACATTATTTAAATACAATTTCTGTCTTGCTCGTCTATTGCTCCTATCCATCAGCATATTTGGATTTTAAAAATGAAACAGAATCTATTATGTTTAAAATCTTTTTGGGATCCACGGCTTGAACTCTGAATACTGAACTACTTTCCAAAAGCTTTTTCTATGCACTTTGGATTCTTAATACTCTTTCCTTACAATGCAGACTATTTCTCCACTCTAGTAGGTGTTTTTTTTTAATCCAAAATGCCACTCATAGACGTTCTGTCATTAAGTGTTAAATGTGTATCCACAGTTCATTTTAAAATGAGAAAGCAAAACATTTATACAGAGACCAAATTTAGCAAAGTTCAACCGGATGAATGATTGGTGGGTGGTCTCCTAGGGGACAGCAGAGATATGAGGCAACACATGCCTAGAAAAGGCACTTTTTGTCATGATGCAAGAATACAAATGGAAGGAGCAGTTTGTAATTACCAGACTGCCACCTGGTGGGATGAGGAGGCAGTTAAAGATGAGGATTTGTTTACCTAAGAAACATTCCTACTGTTTAACTGGAGATACCCCACTGAGCTTGCATATGTGTGGAACCGGTATCTGTCACAAACATACCAATATTCCACTGGTGCTATGGCTTATTCAGTGATTTTTAAAACACCCACTTCTTTAAGACCAGTTAAGGCTCTCTCATATTGGCTCACCTTCCTCAAAGCCAGGAAATTTAGAAGCTGGTGCAGATACTTCAGTCAACATACCTTGTGATCCGTAAAGATGCTGTGCAATGTCAGAGATTATGTTCATTCACAATTTATCTCAAGATGCTTTTGCCCGCAGAAGGATGTTCCTTCTCATGAAAAAAAATGTGCCAGAAAATTGCTACCCTTGTAGCTTCTTGAGTAAGAAAGAGTAGAAATTAGATATTTGGGATCTTAAGCAAATTCTAGCAGTCAAATTTAAAAGATAAGGATAGGATCTGAACCAAAGGATTCAAGTTAAAAGAACAGTGTTCCACCTAAAACACTAGGAAGAATTTCCGGTCAAGAAGAGAGGTTTAGTGGTGGCACTGACTATGTCAGAAGATGATGAACTCTCCCTTGCTGGTTTCTTTAAACAAAAATTAGATATCTGACTGTCAATGATGGTTTATTGTGATTCCTGCTCTGGCAGGGGAATGGGACTCAATGGCCCTGGGATCCTTTCCAGTTTTGTGATTCAATAAAATAAAGGTTTCCAGTCTGTATAGAAATGGTTCGGTGTGCTTACCCAGGTTTGCACAGTATTGTGCTTTCTGGAAAGTCACTAGTTTTAGTTAAACCACTTTAAATATAAGTTATTCAGTTGTGTACTGTTTTTAACATTTTCATCTACCCAGAGAAAATGTGATAATAAAACTCTGAGAACTGAATCAAAATGCCACTGAAAGTTCTCTTGGAGCGTATTAATAAAGAAGAGGAAAGAAGAAAGGAGGAAGTAGAAACTGTTCAGAATGTTTTGCAATATAAAATAAATGTCAAAACAAAAAATAAGAAGGAATGGAAGACACTAACTCCATTATTCCAAAATAGTGACAGTCGCCCTCCATTTTTCAGTCATAAGGTGCAATAAGCAACCTGAAGGAGGAGAGTTTGCTGTGATTGCTACAAACTTCTAGGACACTCTTCCAAATGAAATACCTTAGGCCCTAATTATATGCTCTTTAGGGCATTTGGCTGAAACATGAGTGTTAAAACAGGTGTTTGTAGGAAGTTCACCTTAATTCTGTTATTTGTTTTCTTTTATGAAATGTAGCTCTAATTTGATGAGTTTTTATGTTCTTATGAAACTTTATCCTTCAGTTTATTGTGAAAATAAAGGTAGGTTGTAAATGTTTAAAATAAATACTAGAAATACATTGGCCCGAAACAGACAAGGCAAAAGATGCTGCTTCCAGCTGTTTCGGAGAGGTGGTGTACAGATGACGCATGCCTCTGAAGTGGCCATAAGTTGTTCTGAGGCTGCCAAAGGTGGTCCAAAGCCACCGGAAGAAGGAACACCAAAAAAACCCACTCCTACCAGCAGCCTGTTTGGGACCACAGCAGTGGTCTGCTTTACGAGCAGACTGACCAGTCACTGTTGAATCTTATTCACAGTCCCTGTGATGTAAGGATCATAAAAGTCCCTCAGTCCTGACTTAGGTCTCATCTGCACTGCAGAAATAATGTAGTTTGACACCTCTTTAACTGCCATGGCATGGGACAGAAGTTGGAATTCTCAGCTAGAGGTACACTTCAGATTCTACGATTCCACAGGATAATAAATAAATAAACTTATTCTTATACCCCGCCTTTCTGCTGCAGTAATCAGCAGATTGGAACCATAGCTGTTAAAGTGGAATAATAGTGCTATATTTATGTCGTCTGAATGAGCCCCTGCTCATTTTGGAATCCAGTGCATCTGTTTGATTAACCTTTGAATGACTTGAGGAAATAAGGAGAAAAGTAAAGTGTATATACAGCTGGAGGCAATACAAAAAAAGTTATACAAAAGAGATGAAAAAATGAAGGATGCATGGAATGAAGAGCCATATGAAGATGAACATCAAATTCTAAAAAGTGAAGTAGACACTCCAATAATAGATACCAGGGGAAACAAAACACCAAGAACAGATGGCATTTCAATCAAACTACAACAATCCACATTGACAGAATCAACCTAACTCACATATGTCAACCGATATGGAAAATAAAATGGTGTCCAACAGATTAGATATGATCAATTTACATCCCCATCCACAACAAGAAAGAAGACACAAAAGACTGCAACAACTACAGAACCATAGCACTAATCTCCCATGCAAGCAAAATCATGCTCAAAATTATGCATCATAGACTCCGACCATACATGGAGAGAGAAATCTCAGAGGCCTAAACAGGGTTCAGGACAGGAAGAGGAACCAGGGACCACACTGCAAACATACAATGGTTTATGGAGCGCACAAAGGAATTCCTAAAGAAAATCAGCATGTGCTTTATAGACTACAACAAAGCCTTTGAATGCATAGATCATGAAAGGCTATGGAACACCCTTAAGTACATGGGAGCACCAACACATCTGATAGTCCTGATGAGGAGTCTATATCTAGGACAAGAAGGTACTGTTAGAAGAGAACATGGAGAAACTGAATGGTTCTCAATTGGCAAAGAGTTCAAGCAAGGCTACATCCTTTCAGTCTATCTTTTCAATTTGTATGCAGAACATATTATAAGAAAAACAGGCTTGGACACAGAAGCAGGAGGAGTGAAAATAGAAGGAAGGGGTGTCAACAATCTTAGATATGCAGATGACACCATGCTATTAGCAGAAAACATTGAAGATCTAGAGCAACTACTGAGGAAAGTCAAAGAAGAAAGTGCAAAGGCAAGCTTACTGTTGAAGATAAAGAAAACAAACATAATGACCACAGAGGATCTTTATAGGTTCAACTTAGACAGTGAGGACATAGAAATAGTGAAAGTGTTCCAAACATTGATCAGAACAGGGACTGCAGTCAAGAGATCAGATGAAGACTAAGAATGGGAAGGGCAACAATGAAAGAACTACAAAATCTCCTTAAGAACAAAGCTATTCAACTAAGTACAAAAGTTAGAATTGTACAAGCAATTGTATTCCCATTACCATGTATAGATGAGAGATGTGAGGCTGATACCCATCGCTGATGTTGTTGTTCTTGTCCTAGTTGTGTGCCTTCAAGTTGTTTCCAACTTATGATGACCTTAGGGCAAACCTATCTTGGGTTTTTCAGAGGGAGCTTTGTCTTTGCCCTCCTCTGAGCAGATATTATCATCATCATTACTCTTGTTGTTTTATTTATTTATGTCCTGCTTTTATCCCAGATTGGGACTTAAAGCAGCTTACAATTAAAAAATGTTAAAAATCCATAAAGCACAAAAGTTAAGAAAAACAATTAAACAGTCAGAAAAAAATTAAAACCAGATTAAAACATATATTAAAGCAAACACATGCACCCCAGCACTGTGATTAGCAATATCCAGTGCATTGTATAAGATGGACCTTATACAGTGGTCCCTTCCCTTACGCGGGGGATCCATTCCAGACCCCCCCCCCCGGCATAAGGGGAATTCCTTGTATGCTTGAGCCCTGTTTAAAAGAAAGGGGCTTGTGCTCACAGCGCACACCATTACCCCTTCCAGGGCACACTGAGCCTTCTTCCAGTGTAGTTTTCAGCTTATGCTGAAAGCCATGTAAGTCGTGCCCACGTATGATGTGAGTGCATTGTATAATTACTCATCAAATGCCTGTTGCAGTAGAAAGGGTTTTGCTAAAGTAGGGAGAGTGCCAAAGTCAGAGCCATCCACTCAAAAGGCCCTCTCCCATGTTCCTACCAGATGTACCTTGGGGGTGGAGGGCAGAGAGAAGGGCCAGAGAGTAGGCTGATTCCGAAGGGAGAATACGGTTCTTCAAATAACCTGGACCTGAGTCATGTAGGGCTTTAAAGGTCATGGTCTTACTGACAAATTAAATATTAATGAATCAGCAGTTATGTTCAGTTATGTGTTCATAAAGACTTCAAATATGAAAAATCTGATCTTTTCATAAAATATATATCATGGCCTCCATATGTTACCACTGGAAAGTGCCCAGTTTAATACTAACTTTTAAAATGAGGTATTATGTAAAATTCATAAAATTACAAGGTTGTTATCTTTCTGTCTTTCCTGAATAAATGGTAGGATGTCTTACTAAAGTTCCAAAGTCATGTGAAAAGATATGTCTTGCTGGAAAAGAACCAATAAGGTTTCTGAAAAACAAATTCCTGTCTTGCTACACTTTCAGATATTAACATTTGAATTATTAATTTTTTTCAGTTATTTGTGAAGGATAATAAAATGTGAATGGGATGAGATATGCATAATTATATATACAAAAGTAATTGTTTATTTTGATTTTCAAAATATAAGTCACAGGCATCTGATTAAGGTGGTATTGAGGGATTTCAATGGCAGCAGAGACCGGTGACCTTATTGGCCACATGAGGGCTAGGAACAAAGAGCAATAGAATCATAGAATTTAGAATCATAGAACTGGAAAAGACCACAAGGACCATCCTGTCCAATCACCTGCCATGCACGAAGACACAATCAAAATACTCCTGACAGAGGCAGCTGCTCGACTCGGGCAGGCCGCGTTGCCGCCAGGGCCAGCCATCGCATGCACCAGTGGTGCTGTGCACCCCAGCATGCTATTGGCCGGCCAGGGGGAAATGGGAGGGACTTCCACCTCCAGAGGGTCGCTCTAGGAGGCAGTGAATCCCTCTCCATGGTTGCCCCAGTTCTCCAGGGTGACCGATTGGCTGGCTGTCCCTGGGGGCGGGGCGACTCCCCTCATTGCCCCGCCCACTTTTTGGCCTATATAGGCCACGTGGCGTTTGCGCTCAACACCATTTGCTGCACAGCTCTCCCATCCTCCCTCCCTAAGGTGTGTGGTTTTTCTTGTCACAACTTGGGGGCGGCAGCATAGGTCTTGGATCTAGTGGTTATGGTCTACACGGGTTGCGTAGCACTGAATCGGGAGTCCCTGCGGGACACGGGAGCGCTGAGGGCATGCGTTATGGCCATTGCGGGGGACATAGCATGACAGTGCCTCCCGGTGACTAGGGGCTTTAGTTAGTCATGCAATCAGTTGGTTGCATGGATGAAAAATGGCGTTCCCTTAGCCCCTAGCTCATCCCAATGCCTTGCTGTTGTATGACATGTCCCTGCATCATACAACAGTGGGTTGTATGATGCTCCAGATCCAGACCTCATGCTTTGGGCCAACCCTACCTTTGGTTGCTGGCTTGCTTAATAAAGTTGTTGCCTTTCTTCCACATGTGGCTCCTTTTTCTTGTGGCACCTCCCTCCTAGGCAAATGGCCATCCAACCTCTGTTTAAAAGGAGTCCAAAGAAGGAGACTCCACCACACTCTGAGGAAGCATGTTCCCCTGTTGAACTGCTCTTACTGTCAGAAAGTTCTTCCTAATGTTGAGGTGGAATCTCTTTTCCTGTTGCTTGAATCCATTAGAACATCAAAGAAAACGTAACTCTGGGTTGCTCAATGCCAAAAACAGCTGATAGTTAGGTTTCACAGGTGTCTATGTGGTTCCCAAGAAGGAACATACAATCCTTAAAGGAAAGTTTGAAGCTTCTGAATATCTCCTGCTGGTTAATGCCCCAAACATTCAAGTTATCAACCTATAGATATGTTGGCTTATTCTAACATCCTACTGCAAAGAGATTGATTTTCATTTTTTAAGATCAAAACCATCACAGAGGACTTGATTAAGCAGAAGCAAATCTCCCCTTCTCTCATGAAATGCTCACTGAAAGAGATTTTTGTATCTTATCGAATACTGAAACAGGGCAAAGAGAATCGCAAAAGACTGTGACCTTTCTCCTGTGTTAATATTTAATCAGACACTTGACCTCCTGGATTACAAATTAACAGTAATTGGGCCCCAAAAGGTTTTCCTTTCCTTATATTAGATTTTTTTTCTATTTGAACATGTTACTAAATTAGTTTCACTATTTTTAATAGAAAAGAATTTGTGTTTTTTAAAATACAGGTGAAACACAATGTAAAATTACCACTTTGTCTTTCAATTAAAAAAAAACAGTGATGTACTTAGAATTACTATTTGGCCAGATTTAAATTGGATCAAGCTGAACATAGTTTTAGACTTTACATTGTTTATAGTTTATTTTCAGCCAGTCTACTGAGCCATTCAGAAATACCTTGGGCTAACTCATGTGACCATTCCAATCAAAGATCCACCAAACATTAGCCCTTATCAGATGAGTGTGGAACTGGGGGTCTTCTGCACTGGGCGATTCGAATTCGCATTATTTTGCACAATACCATCATACCAGCATTCGAATGGCCCAATCCGCACTCACGTGAATGCGCGAGCTGCCGAACTGAATGCGTACTGGCTCCTCTTTTTGGAGCGTGTTGGCCAGTGCGCTGATAAGGGGATTGGCGATATCCTGGATTGGGGCTCTGTTCGATCTCAGTGCAAATGGGTCTGGTGTGACTACCCAGTCCTGAATTCCATCGCAAGACCCCCAGATTCCAATTTTTACTTCCGGTGGGTCTTTCCTCTTGCCGGTTCCAGGGAAGCGGGGGGGGGGCGGTTCCAGCGGCCTCCTCCTCCTTCTCCCGGCTTGAGAGGCATCCCTGGCTGCATCCCAGGCAGGGAAGAGGCGCGGGGGCTGCTGGAATCGTGGTTCCAGCGGCCTCCTCCTCCTCCTCCCAGCTTGAGAGGCATCCCTGGCTGCATCCCAGGCAGGGAAGAGGCGCGGGGGGCAACGGGAATCGCGGTTCCAGCAGCCTCCTCCTCCTCCTCCTGGCTTGGGAGCCAGCCTAGGCTGCCTCTCAAGCCGGGAGGAGGAGGAGGAGGCCGTTGGAACGGCGGCGATCGCCACGATTCTAGCGGCCCCGCGCATGTTCCCTGCCTGGGATGCAGCCCAGGCTGGATCCCAAGCCGGGAGGAGGAGGAGGAACTCTTAATCAAAGCATCCCCATTTACTTAGATGGCCATCCAGCCTCTTTGACAGCCGCTGGAACTGCTCCTCCCCCCCCCCCAGAACACATCCCCACACTCTCACACACACACACACACGTAGAACCGGGCATTGCTAATTTGTTGCAAGGGAAGGTCATGGTAACATTAAAACCAAGCAGGAATGTAGAGAGGAAACAGTAATGGGCACGTTGTATCGCGATTGTTAATGTGCATGAGCTGGCTCTCCAGCTGTTTACCGGGCTGTCATGACGGGACCTCCCCTTTCACCCCGGAAGCGTTTAAGGTCGCAACCCATGCAGGGCACCACTGAGCATGTGCGAGGCGGCCGATACGAATCGGCCAATCCTCATGTTGAGCACCGGTGTGACAAAACATTCTGCACTGAATGCACTTCGCGCGAATGCAGATTGGCCAATTTGAATCCTGCCAATGCGGAAAGACTCCCAGGTATGACAGTACTTTGCGAAATAACGCGAATTCGAATCGCCCAGTGCAGAAGACCCCCAGTTCCACACTCATCTGATAAGGGCTAGTGATACCTTTATTGGCCAACCAAAATGCACAATATACATGTTGCAAGCTCCCAGAGCTTCACTGGCTTATTCATCAGGCAAGGTGTTACAAACCAAACAGGAGAAAAAAAATTGAAGATGTTAGTCATAGCTAACTACTGTTACTGTTTCTCTTCTTAGTTAAGATGGAATGGAGGGGCATATCTTGCAAGGTGGCAACTTCTCCTTCAGGCCATGTGGCAACTGGGAGATTCTCAAAGTCCAGGAAATTTAACATCCATTTGTATCACAACAATGACACTTTCTTTGCAATCCAATATGTCTCCATCCTTGTGAGCCCACAGGTCTCTTTGTTAGGCAGAGGACTCTGGATTTCTCAAGAAGCCTTCATGCTTTTGCATCAAGAAAACCTTATGCAGTGTTGAGGTAAAACATGCCAATACAGTCCAAATTTAAGAGAAAATATTGTTTTACCTTTGTGAACATTGTGACCTGTTGCTTTTTATTGCTTCTTAGATCAACACTTGGCAAATTAAGGATGGCCCAGCAAAAATCACTATTGTCACTGGAGCAATAGATATGCACAGGGATCTACAGCACCTGTGAGACTAACAGAAAGAAAGAAGATGGTAGCATGAGCTTTTGTAGACTTCAGTCTACTTTGTCAGATGCAATCTGAAGAATCAAGTCTATGAAAGTTTGTGCTTCCAGCTTGTTTCTTTCAGTTAGTCCCAAAAGTAGTACAAGATCTCTTTATGTACTGATTGCTAGACTAACAGGGCTTTTAATTCTGGGGCAGTAATAGTTGGATATCAGGAGGTTTACTGCAACTGTTGTATCTTGCAACATAATGTTGGGATTTAGAAACAGAAAAGAGATCACAAATGGTCTGTGTAATGCTTCACTGTCCTATACAAAATTGTCCATGGCACATACATGGAACTGTACTTGCGTCATGATCAGTTTCTATGTCCATGGACTCAAGAAACTACTGTGAATTTTAGTCTAGAAAAGGAAGTCCAAGGTTTTGCATGCTATTGCCAAAATAGATTCAGCATTTTTGTTAGCTGCTTTAAAGTTCAAACCCAAACCCATCCTGCTAACAGGTTTCCATTGGTCCTGATTTACTCCCAGCCCTCTTGATTTTGAAAGTATATTTCTGTAACCTCCTTTCTTTCAAATGCATGTTTTTGTGAGGCATTCAGTCCTGCTTTCTTAAAAACATATTGACAAAATCCATTCATAATTCTAAAATTATTTTATCAATAATGGTATAGTGGTTTGAACATTGGACTATGACACTGGAGACTAGGGTTCAATTTACAGTCGGCCATGAAACCCACTGGGTGATCTTGGGCAAGTCACACTCTCTCAGCTTCAGGGAAAGGCAATGTCAACCCTCCTCTAACAAATCTTGCAAGCAAACCCCATGACAGGGCCACTTTAGGGTTGCCATAAGTTGGAAAGCACTTGAAGCCACACAGCAACAACAAGTATCCAATAAAATTTTCATTTTTTTTTTTTTAGAATGGGTAGCCTTTGTCCAGTTTCTGACAATAGCCAAATCGAGTGCTCAGATTTCAATCTGACTGAGAGAAAGGGCAGTGGGAATTAATCAGGACTTGCACTAGATGATTTATCATCTTACAAAATGTATTGAGATGACTAAAGCTGCTATTCACATTCTTAGTTGTCATTATTTATATTTGAGATCTTTGCATAAGCAGTAAAACTCTTCTAATGGGAGGCTTACATTTTCACAACAATGTACAATCTTGCATGTTATCATTTATTTACTGAAAACATACATAATTATCATGAACATGGGAAAGAGCATGTGGCATGACAAATGAGCGTATGGAGGCTGCAATATAATGATCACTTGTTTTGTATGCAGGAGTGCCTAGGCTCAGTTCTGTTATCTTAGCAGGAGACATGAGCCAGCAGATGATGAGGAAGGTTTCTTCCTGAGACCATGGAGAGCCACTGTCAGTCAAAATAGATGATGCTTGAATAGTTAGTAATACCAGTCTGATCGAACATCAGGCAGGTTTCTCTGTTCCTGTCCTGTGTGTGACATTTGGTCAGAAGCAGCAGTCAGTGAAGAAGGCAGAAGTGAGGAAATGTTAGCATTATGGTATTGTCTTGTTGTTTCTTCAGTTGCACATTATATCAAACATCAGGATACACAAACTGTGAAACCCAAGCTTCTTTCTCTAGTGTATACTCTGGATCTGATAACGTTCAGTGATGGATGGGTCCACTTCACAAGATGTGCAAAGTCTTGCCAAGCACACTGAAGGTAATAAATTCCATGGGTTTAAACAAGATTGGCTTTCACAAGGATAAACAAACTAGAGGTAAACAAACTTCTTCAGCTATCTTCTAGAGATCTTCTAAGGATGAACTTAGATACGAAGGTGGAAGACAAATATTTCCTTTCCTATACCTATTCTGTACATCTGCACTTGACTGGAAGATTATACTTTTAATAATAAATGCAGGATCTAGCAGATGGACATTTAGCATGCCTTATCTAGTGTGATATAGTGGTTTGAGTGTTGGGCTATGACTCTGGAGACCAAGGCTTGATTTCTAGCTCAGCCATGAAACCCACCTGGGCAAGTCACACTCTCTCAGTCTCAGGGAAGTCCTCCAGTGAAAAAAATCTTGCCAAGAAAACCCCATGATAAACTTACCTTAGGACACTCTAAGTTGGAAACTACGTGAAAGCATACAACAACAACAATCTCCCTTCATTCCATTGCTCCATCCATTTTTCACTCTTCCCAGATAAATTCTAATATGAGAACAAGGAAGAATAATAATGATGGAACAACAGATTTCAGTGAGATATTCAGTACTCCTATGCATGTGCACTTTTTACTATTAAAAGTAAGATTTTCCTTCCCCAGAACATGAATTTATTGGGATAGACATGTACATGATGGTCATCACTTCTAGTCTGACCCAAAGGATCAAAGAATATCCTTACGAGTAGCAACTAATTTTCCCTGTACAAATCCCCTTCCTGAGACTGTGCCTTCTTTCTTAAAAATGTTTTTATTCATACATAAATTTTACTATATTAAAAAAAATCAGGTAAAATTACAAAAAAAGGCTTACATCAAAATTACATCTATCAATGATACACTACACAAACTAACACAATATCAAACAAAGGGGAAATAAGCAACTTCCAACTTACAAATTAATGGTTGTAATTATCAAATTATTATCAAATGGTTGTAATTATCAAATAACATCTGTGTTATTTAATTCTATTTTTCTTCATAATCCTAAAAAAACTATTTTCCCTCAATAATCTATTGCCTAATCTGCTCAAATCTAAATAATGTATATGCCTATCTTTCTAAAACCATATTGTCACATTATTCCATTTTCCCATGTTACTTCAAAACTCAAAATCTCAAAAACCATACATATTATATAAAATTCCTCAATACCATATAGATTCTCTTTTTAAATTTCAATTTTTGCATAAAATCTCAAAACAGCATACTTATTATTCCAAAACTATATAACATCTGACCAATCTTCTAGCAGTTACAATTGTTTAAATTTCACATAAAGTTTCTTTCCAAATTTGAAGTTTTCTTTTTTTTTAATTTATTTTATTTGTATCGCTTATCCATATACAAATTCCATTTTTCCCCAAATCGATCCTGCAGATCCCTCTGTTACATATTGAGACTTTGGTGTAGAAAGGACAACAAATAAAACAAATTGGAAAAACAAACAAGCAAACAAACAAAGGGACAGAGTCAGGCCACCAGCATTTTTCCTTAATCATTAATCACATAAACATAGAATATATTTGAAGTTTTCAATAAGATGAGCATCACTACCTAAAGTCTTGGAGTAGACTTATTAGCTCAAAAGTTTAAACAGTGAATCTTTTCCTCCATATTCTCCCTGGGTAGGAAGCTCCCCTCCATCAGACTGCTCCCCTTTTATGATCTTCCAATCTTCAGGCTGATCATCATTTTCCACAATACAAAGTATTACTTTGCATAGATTCTTCAATTCTTCATTCTTCCATCCAGTGTCAATTCCTTCTGTCTCAACAAGTTTTCTCGAAATCTTTTCTAAATTTTACAATACTCACCATACCAGTCTCCACTTCTCCTTTTTGGGCATTGTTGCTTTATGTAAAGTTCTCCAGCCCCTCATATTTACGTCCAATGCTTGTACCTTCTGTTCCAACAATTTCTGCGTTCATCTGGGTTAGGGTTTGCTTTACCTGCTTTGCATCTTCCTTGTGCTCTGCCCTTCAAAAAATAAAAATACAGTAAACTCCATTTGCCAGTTTTCCTTTAAATCAAATTTCATCTGTTCCATCTGTAGTCTCATCTATCTTAAATCCTCTAGAATTAATTCAAATGAATTGATGTAACTGATTGGTTCAGTTTTATTTTTAATTTTGACGGCTATCGCGTCAGGTTTCTAAAGGTAGAAAAAAATTCATTTTAATGCAATTAGTCCATTTCACCACTAGATGTCCCTGTTTTTCCACCTCCATCAGGTTAACTTGCATTCCATGCTCTAAGAACTGGAAAATAATCTCTATTCATTTTCTCACCCAGCTCACAATGATGTCTTTGCCTTTGGACTCTCTTGCACCACCTCTGATACCTGACTTTTGAGCCAAATTTGAAAGATAGGCTGATTTTATTGCACAGACATTTTCCTCCAGTGTTGAATTCAGGCTCCATAAGTTGCTTTGGCATCCATTTTTTCCAGAAGCTTCAGAACTGAAAAAAAATGGCCACCGAAGCAACTTACAGAGGGAACAGGAAGCTGTTTTGAGGGAAATGTCAGTGCAATAAAATCAGCGTAACTTCTGAATTTGGAAAAAAATCAGAAGAGGTACGTCAGGCACCAGAATCAGTGCGATAAAGTCCTTTGTCAGAGAGGGAACACTAAAGTAAATAACATTATTTCCCACACTTCAGTGGATTTAACTCTTTCTGTACAGTCAGTTCCTTCCAAATCTGATAAACTGGGGTTTTAAATTTCTGAATTAGCAGGATTTTAATGTATTTTTATTGTTCTTTCTTACTACAACTTATAATTGGCCCAGAACAGACGGGCCGTTCGTGACGCCCTGGTCACATGCTAGGGTTGCCTCGGGGTGATGTGCCCACATGCCCTGCAACCCTAGCACATGACAAGGGCGTAACAATGGCGGCACCCTGTATATATGGGCGCCACCATTGTTACATAAACACCGCACGGTGTCCACATGGCACCGCACAGCGCTTACGTAACAAGTACACCAGTGGCACACTGGTTACGCCACCACCGCGGCTTGAGAAGAACGTGCTTTTCACAGGTTCTTTTTCTGCCAGCAGGAAGCTGCATGTTTTGGCGGCTGTGGCTTCTTTCCAGCGGAAAAACAGGCGCCGGCAGGCCTCCATTTTCCGGCGGTCTGTCCCGTGCCATTGTTATAAATTAAAGGGAGGAATGCTGTTTTCCACTTTTAAATCCATTTACATTTGGGGTTGTATTACTATTTCAATCGTAGAAGTGAGTGACACTCTGTCTTCTTGTCAGTCTTACTATTCCTCTTATTAAATCTTCCCACAACTCACACAAATATTAAGTCTTTGAGAAATGTGCACCTAACCACTGTCAACTTTCTCTTTGTCAGCCTGCAGAATTTCTCCCTGTGTGCAGTGTTAACATAGCTCTTTCATGCCTTCTGACTGATTCTGTATTGTTGGTGACATATCAATGTTTGATGATGTTCACATGCTCTCTTTCAGCTTGTTGGAATCATTTGACTTCATGTGCTTTTGAACCAAGCATATTCTTTTGACCATACATTTGACACCATTGGTAGGTGATTTTGTCCTGGACTCACAGTTCAGAGTCATAGCATCTCTCTGTGCTTCTTAAAAGTACACATTTGTTGTACCCCTGATGGTGTCTTTCCGAGTCTTTTTATCAGATTTTTCCCTATCAATGATTTATAGCCAGTTCTAGCTTTGAAGTTACAACCAAAGAGAAAACTGAGAAGTGTATACTGCCAAATGCAAAGGCTGCTTAGCACCTTTTTATTGTTCTGCACCTACACTGCCATTCCCATTGTTATAGTAGCCACATCCATAATCCAGAGAAATGTAGTTCCATATTTTTTGAATAATAAATCTCTCACTTTCTACTTCAGCCATTTGTGAAACCTTGTTCTTATTTGACATAGTAAGAAAGAGTATAGCACTAACAGTGATGCAAACTTGGTCTCCTGATTTTTCAGATTCTACCACAGTGGATTTCACACTTTCCTATCACCATGAAGACTTTTCTCATTGGTCTGGCCACTGCAGAAGCCCTACATAACTTCAGGAGACCATTGCCCATTACAAAAGATTCCAGGAAATATTTTACAGGGTACAGTCAAGTTGTGTGAGTTGCTCCCCCTGAAATGAAAGTTCATCAGAACAATAATTGTCACCATTTGGTCCACTAGTTCCCAGAAGCCGCTGCTAGGATGGCCAATAGTCAAGCATTCTAGAAGATGGTATGCAAAACATCTGGAGGACCAAAGCCTGAGAACCAATGGTTTAGAACACTCTCAGCATATTATTATTATTATTATTATTATTATTATTATTATTATTATTTTATATCCCACGTCTCCCTACAGTTTGAGGCGGGTTACAAAAAAATAACAATAAAATGCATTATAGATTTAAAATTCAGCATAATCCCCTACCCCAACCTCCCTGTCTCCCCTAAAAACATAAAAAATAAAAAATAACAAGATAAAATAATAATTAAAATTAAATTAAGAATTAAAATACTTGAGGCAAGACATCTTTCGTGGAGTTGATAGGAGCTATCAATAATCAGTGGAAGGGCGGCGGCGGTGGTGGTGGGGGGAGGTAATCTGGAAAGGCCTGCTGGAAGAGATCAGCACTTACTCAGCACTTTACTGGTCCAGTGAGGAGACTGCCTCACCCACCATTTCGGAGTGAGTCCTCCTTCTGTTCCCTTTCAGACCCTGGACCATCCTGTTTATATCCTAGGAAATCACTCATAGTGGTAAATGAACTGTTTTTTAGAATTAAAATACATGTATGGCTAATTCAGTATCAGGTCTTCTGGTGGTATGTGCATGTGTTTTACATGTATTTGAAGGGATGTCATATTGAGGAGGGAGCAAGCTTGTTTTCTGCTGCTCCAGAGAATAGGACCCGGAACAATGGATTCAAGCTCCAGGAAAAGAGATTCCACCTCAACATTAGGAGGAACTTACTGACAGTAAGGGCTGTTGGACAGTGGAACACACTCCCTCAGAGTGTGGTGGAGTCTCCTCCTTTGGAGGTCTTCAAACAGAGGCTGGATGGCCTTCTGTCAGGGATACTGTGATTGAGAGTTCCTGCATGGCAGAATGGGGTTGGACTGGATGGCTCTTGTGGTCTCTTCCAACTCTACCAATCTATGATTCTATGATTCTATTTCACCCATACATGAGCTCCAAATTGGATCAGAGTACTGTAGTAATAAAGAGGGAAGATCTTGCTAATTCTGTTTCCCTGATCTAATCACTTCTTTTCTTTTATGTTATTTTAAATAAATAAATAAATCACTTATTCCCTTAGGCTTTTCTTACTTCCACAGTGAAGAGAAATAGCAATAACTGTCTTTCTCTCCCTCCCCCCCCCCTTTTTTTTGTTTTTGTTTTGTTTTGTTTTGTTTTTTAGGCTAATAGGTCCAGGGGCATTTTAGATTAGGGTAGAAGGTAATATAAACAGTTTGCCAATACGACCTCCACATTTTATTCCAATCCAAAGTTTGTTATGGCTGCTTTAATAAGAATTAAATCATACTCTCATTTGTCCTTTGTCATTTCAACCATTTCAGTAACCTTTTGATCCACAACTCATCTAATGTGTGATCCAGTACATGTCTAACATAATGGAATATAACTTTTGAAAGTGCACATCACTTTTTGGGGGGTGAGAAATAAGTAAAATTTGTTATGTGTGGTTATTACTGAATGGTTAATATAGTTATTCCATAAAAGGTAGTTAGATGTTACTGTAGTTACAATTTGGAATGGATCCCCACACAGATACCAAGGGCCAACTGTATTGTTATTTCATTCTTTTCAAACTTTTATAAATTAATGTTTTAGCTCAGTCTTTTAAAAATTATTGTATGTAAGCCACCTTGACAACAAATGTGGTGCAGTGGTGTCACTAGGGTTGGTGTCACCCGGAGCAGTAACTCATGGTGTCACCTCCCCCATTGATCTTTTCCTGTACCACACCATACAGAATCCTTAGTAATGTTTCTTGTACCATTGTTCCTCATATATCATAATTCCACTATATCACTGAAAGTAACGGTAATAGTTTGTGACATAAACAACTAGCAAAATTACAATTATGCCTTTAAATTATAATGTCATATGCACAACCTAAATGTTTTACATATACATAGTTTCATGTGGTTAAAATGAAAATTTGGTGAAATGTGACTATTTTTAAAAAAAGTTAAAAATTTAAATTTAAAAAATAATTAAATTTTTAACATTTTAACATTTAAATTTTAAAAATCTGGGGCCTCTCCTTTCTCCTCTCACTGAACCTCATCCCACTCACACCATCTCTTCAGTGTTTTAAAGCGAACGGGGAAATGCCACAACCCATTTCTGCCAAAAAGCAGATTTTGGGAAGCAGTGGTGTCAGCCCTCCTTAGAGTGTCACCTGGTGCAATCCATGCCCCCCGTGCTCCCAGGTGATGCCACTGGTGAGGTGTAGTGGACTGAGCATTGGACTAGGACTCTGGAGACCAGTGTCTGAATTCTCAATTGGCCATCGATAACTCGGGTGACCTTGGGCCAACCACACACTGTCAGCCCCAAAAGAAGACAATGGCAACCCCCCTCTGAACAAATCTTGCCATGAAAACCCCATGATATGGTCACCTTATGGTTGCTATAAGTCAGAAACAACAAGCCACCTTGAATTCCTTCTTGGGAGAAAGGCAGGATATAACTTCAATAAATAAATAAATAAATAAATTCCCTGAATACCCACAACGGAGCAGGTGGCAGCAACATGAGGCAATACTCAAAGCAATGCTATATTATGATATTCCTTCCTCCCAATAACTACAAAAGTAACTTCTAAAACCTTAATTTTTAAGCTTTAGTACACATTAAAAGGAGTAACATCTGTAATTTAAGATATTGGTACCTATGTAATTGGGAAATTGAATTAATTACAAGTAACAGATTTTTGTAAATTGTTACTCCCAGGCTTTCAGTTTCATATATCTTTAAGTTAGTCTGACATTATTCATCCTATTGAAGAATTCTCCCAGAATACAGTTTGAAAGCTGGGGCCAATCACATGACATAGCATCTTTTTCCTATTATAGATTTTGGCAAGAAGAATTCTGTTTGATGACTAGTGGGGCTGTATATACACTAAGGGGATGCTGCCCCTTTCATAGCCAGATCAGGGCCATGGCAAACTCACACCATGGCCCTGATCTGACCTTTCAAGGGCACAAAAAGCAGCTGCAAAGAACGGCTCCTTTTTGCGCACTCGAAAGAGCGGCATAGCCGCATTGCTGTGACTATATGGCACTCCTCCAGCGCTGCGTCATATGCTGCGTGGAGTGGTGTGCAGCGTCATGGCGCCCTAGAGGGCAGAGTCGGGGTGTGCATCATCTGGACGTGATGCCCTGACTCTGTCCCCAGGCTGGCCTTTTAGGCTGGTCTGAACAGGGCCTAGTTTCCCCCCCCCCCCCCCCCCAGCAATGAAATCATATAATCTTATGTTATCAATGAATTAATATAATCTTCTGTTATCAATTAATGCACAAAAATCACATCACATTTTACAGTATTAGTAATTAAAGTACTGGCAAAAATTTAATGCTACTGTTTCTTTCTAGACTGTTTTAGTGTTCATTTTCTGAAATTTTCCAGTTCTATCATGAGTAGTGACATCTTTTTTGAATCTAACAAAAGTTGAATGGGATATAGCAAACAGTAGAAGGAAAAGTTGTAAATGAACTTTTGTATATAACCTAGCAAATATATAGTGGGCCCTTCGTATCCATGGGAACTCTGTTCCGGCCCCCTATGGATGACAAAAATTCCATGACCTCAAGTCCCGTGGTACTCAATGATGTGACACAAGCACACAGCCATTTTGCCTGGACCTTGTGAAATCAATAGGTTGCTCAAATCTGCAGATGGCAACCCCGTGGTTGGGGCAGGTTCTGTACTTGACACATGAAAATATCCTCCATATACCCTGTTAAGATAAATAGGTCTTGAATGAGACATGTTCTGTTACAGCAGGGCTCCTGCTGGAGAATTTCCTAGTGGATTGTGCTTTATGTCTTTGTTGTTGTTGTTGTTGTTGTTAATTACTGTCAAGTCAGCTTCAACTCATGCCAACCCTAGCAAGGAGGGACCTCCCAGACACCCTGTTATTAACAATCCTGTCCAGGACTTGAGACATAGGGTAATGGCTTACTTGGTTGAGTCTACTCATCTGTAAGACTGTCTTCCTTTCTTCCTACTGCATTCCTCTTTGCCAAGCATTGTCATCTTTTCCTGGAAGTCATGTCATCACAATAGTACAATAACCTCACTTTAGTTCTTTGGGTTTTTAGAGAGATCTTAGGCTTGATTGGCACTAGGACCTATTTATCTATCTTTTTGGCAGTCCGTGGCATCTGTAGAATTCTCCTCCAGCACTACATTTCAAATGAGATGTTTGCTTCCCATCAGCTTTTTTCACTGCCCAGATTTTACAGCCATACATGAAGTGAAATGGTTCCCATGTGACATGAGCTGTGGCTTTCCCCTAAACCACAGGTATTAGAGGAAATAGCCTCAAGTCTATGAAAGATCATGCTACCAACTTCTATCTTTTAGTTAGTCTCAAAGGTCCTGCAAGATCCCTTTGCATTCTGTGGCTCAAAGGGGCTACTAAATTGGAAAAGCAACTGAATGTCTCTCATTGGAACAATATTCTAGCAACAATTCTTCCTTGGATTTACAAACATAACTAATTAAACAAAAAACCAACTTACACACACACTAGACACCAGTATTGTCTACAGATGAGCCAACTGAACCACCACAAATGCTGGAGATGCTTTGCATATAGAACTCTAATCTGATGTTCTGGTGCTATTCAATTATTGTCTACTATCTACTACTATCTGTCATTGAAAAGGAATATTTAAAGGGGGCAGTGACTGTGGAATTTGTGGCTGCTCATACTGGCCACACATATTAACCTACAGAACAGGAAGTTTCCAAACATACCTCCCTTGACACACTGGATCAATCTATAGCTAGTCACAAAGGGACACATTGGATCCAGTATAGCTAACCACAAAAGGGAAAGTACGAGGCAAAATAATATACACTATACCCAGATATATGGTTGACTTTCTTGCTTAATCTTGATTGACTGGACATTTTTAAACATTTCCCTACTCAATCTCCCTAACCCATTTTTTTCTCTATTGTTAGCTTGTTTAGTTATCTGTTACAGTTGTAGGTTCAAATTTCTTTTCTTTTTTTAGAAGTTTGCAAATGAAATAAACATAGAAACATAAACATAGAAGAAGAAAGGAACAGCTAATTTCAGTGGCAGTGAGAAATGTTTGCTCCATTTGAGAATCCCAGGCTACAATCCTACGCAATAAGTCCAGTTGAATAGACATGTGGGCTGTTTTTAAAAGATCATTGACATAGCATAATCCCCTTCTGTATCACATGTTGGTTAGTTATCATCCATAAAAGGGGGAGGATGTTGTCAACCTTCTCTTGCCATACAGACAAATAAATTCCTTTCAGTATATAAAGATGTTCCAACAGATCTTTAGGGTTTCACGTTTGTATATCTATGCAAGGATACTCTTATCTATCTATCTATCTATCTATCTATCTATCTATCTATCTATCTATCTAT
>NC_056524.1:97014512-97035764 GCF_019175285.1 Sceloporus undulatus
CTATCCCTGTCTATCTAGATGCGATAAATAAGGCTTAACTGTATCATTACCCTGCTTTAAGAAAAGAAATAATCCTCAATTCTGATAGTAACATTGACTCCTTTGTGTTTTCTTACTGTTTTCCCAGGCAAATTTGTATCTGACAACCATATGTCCTCTACAGCAGATCCATAACTCTTCAAATAACCCAGATCATTTTTCCTCAATCTTTCTCCCTCTCTCCTATCCCCTCAATCTTTCTCTGTCTTCCTTTTTAATGCCCACATCTCCACTATCAGGAACAAATATGATTTCTGATTGAACATCACTTTATTTGCCAGTTCTGTGGTCTTTTCTTATCTTGTTCCACACTTCTCAGGCTTTGTGGTTAAATTATGTATTAAGGTCAATGTCAAAACACGGAAGATCTGTAATCTACAGGGAGCTCCCTTTATTCGTTATTACAGTGAAGGCTGCGCACAACTGTCAGGGAGCTTGGGATGTGCTCAGCATGGAGGCTTGCTACGCAGCAGGGCTCTACAAAGCCTCTCTCCTTGTTCTCCCAGGACGAAACCCTTGATAGATTTACCCAGATAACCCATCTCACTTTAAAGCTCTCTTGTCTCTGCTTCAATCTGAAAGCTGTCAAGTGCACCTATATAGTAATGTCATAAATCAAACGTAAAATGTGTACACTGGAGACATTGCAAGTGTCATGTATTCACTTGTACTTTGAGATTTTCTAAAGTAAAATGGTGTCAGAAGAAAGAAGGCTGGGAGGGATGGGGGGAGTTATTCCCCCTTAAAAACACCAGACTGTTTGAAAAGGTATGCTGTAAACTTTTTTAAAAAATATATTGGGGAGATGACTTTTGTAGTTACACATTTTTATTTGTCCTAAATTAATCAGGGACATCTATTTAGTAAACAAAAGAGGGAGAGAGAAACGGCAAGATATCTATCTCTAAGCACTATGATTTAATGCAAGACCGTGTATTGATTTTACTTCTTTGGTTTTCTTCCTGACAAGCATTTGTCAACATGGATTCGTATTAGTTCCCAGGTTTGTTTATTAAAGATGCATCCTTCTTTCCCTGCACTAGAAACAAAGAGCATGTCTAAAACAAGACACCAGGCATGGCAATATAGAAAGTAAGTCCTTGTTGTGCTTAAGTTTTCCCTGGGACACAAATAAAGGGAACTTTCATTTTATATTGGAAGGAAAGTTGTATTCAGCTGCTTTCATAAAAAAGAGGTTGGCAGGTTTCTTTTCCTAATGTTGTGCTTGTAACATGGAACGGCTTTTATAACCAAATAGCTCAGAGCTAAGCAATGCTTCTGTTCAGATTCTCTTGACGTAGACAGTTCAGTTAACAAGCCAGTTCTAAAAAATTCACACATTGGATACTCTCCGCATTTCTAATTTTGAGGGAGAAGGTTTTTAAATTAAGCAGTGCTGTGGTAACATGTTACTGACTGTGAGTGCTATAATAGCAAGAAGCAAGACTTGCATAGAGTCTGATCCAGCCATAGTTGCAATTAAGTATCATTTAATCTGTGGCTTAAATTCCCCTGGATTCCATGAATCCTATGTTTCAGCTGACCTTTGGTGGATTACATTCAATATTGTTCACTGAAGATAGTTCACAGCGCACGTCTTGGTAGAAGTGAGTCCTAGTCAGCTCAGTCTACGCAGGTAGATAGGATCACAACCTTACCAATTAAGTTGTGTGTCACCAAGTGATGAAATAAGTTATGTGAATGTCTCCAGAAATCAGACATACATGAGGGACCTGTACATAATTTAGGTCTATATCCAATTGTTATTGCCAATAAGTTTAGACCCAATGAATAAAACAAGGAGAAATGTATCAACCTACAAAGTTCCCACTGATTCAGAGGGTCTTCTCGGAGTCATATCATAGCAACATGGGGATTGTTTAATCGGTCATCCAAGGTATTAGGAAGTCTGAATAAAGACAGTAAAACATAGATCTAATAGATACAGTTAGGATCAGCCTGTGTGTGTTTAACTGTCATATTAAGGACAACTAGGGATGATAAAGAAACTTTCCCTGAGGTTCTGGAAAGATTATCACAACAGGCTATTCACTTGATAGAGGGCTAAGTGATTGCTTGTTGTGTTATTGTTCACAGAACATGGGGGGAAATGTTGGATAAGGTTTCTTCTAATATCCCCATTTGTGCTCAGTATTCCAATTAGACATAAACAGACTGTTCATATTAGATATAAACTCCACTGAGCTGTCTAAAGATGACAGACTAAATAACCTCCATGTTACAAGCATACCAGGTCATTCAAGCTCCCAACAGCCTGGTAGGATTCCTTTTCTCACCTTTTTGGCAGTGAACCATGATGACAAGATGGGGGGGGGGAGGACTAACCAGAAATAATCAAGAACAAAATGCCTAGGGCTATCCCTGTTCCCCACACATTTCAAAACAAGATTAATTCTCCACTAAGTGTTTCCCAGATGTTTAATTGCATGTTCCAAATACAGTATGGAGCCCATCAAGCCTGATTCTCCACTTTCCAGCAGTTCAATGTGCGGTAACACTCCAAACAAAAAATCAGCTGCCCCAGATTTCTAGATTCCTGTTTTATCAAGGAAAAGGCAGCTCTTTCTCCTCATTGCTATCAAATATATTCTTCAATTTAAGTCAAAAGCTGAACCCAACTAATCAAGTCTTCAGAGATCCCATTAGAAAGTATGTTGCCCATTATACCATAACAAAACTGTCTGGAAGAAATGACAGCTTTAACATTCTATTCAATGTGCACACAGTCTTTATTGCTTGAAACTGGAAATCTATTCAAACACATCAAATTGGTGTAATAAAATATTGGGTCTTATTATCATGGGGAAGAAAGCTGCTATCATAAAAGTTCGAACTGGCAACAAACAGATGATGATGATGATGATGATGATCATCATCATCATCATCATCATCACTATCATCATTTATTTATTTATATAGTGCCATCTATGTACATGACACTGTACAGGTATAAAAGATTTTGCAAAGGTGTATAAAATATATGTATACACAAACACCCATGAACACAAACAGATAGAGGGGAGGAAGGAACAATAAAAATATAAAACTATAGTTTACAATACAGTTGTAAAACAAATTATCTAGATAAAATACAAAAATACAATATAATATAAAGCAAACTGACAAATACATGTAGTGAAACTATACAACATTATAAAACAATATTAAACTAAAAGTCTAAAGGCTTTCAAAACAAGCAAGTTTTAAATGAGATTTTTTTTAAAAAATGGGAGAAGCAGTCGACAAATGTCAGAGAGGCAATTCCAAGAGTACAGAGCTGCAACTCAACAAGGGCAGTGTCCGCACTGCAGAAATAATCCACATTGACAGCATTTTAACTGCCAAGGCTCAGTGCTATAGAATTCTAGGAATTGTAGATTATTGTAGAACCAGACTGCTCTGGCAGAGAAGACTGAATGTCTCACAAAACTACAGTTCCCAGAATTCCATAGGAATAAGCATGGCAGTTAAAGCAATGTCAACCTGGATTATTTCCGCAGGGCAGATGCAGCCACAGATGAAGCCAAGCCAAGGAAGAGGTAACCATTGATTGAGTGAATAGTCTAAAGTTTCTGGAATACAGATGTTGGGCTGGTAAAAAGAAATAAGGGCTAAATGATAAGGAGGAGCTAGACTGTGTAGAGCTTTGAACATGTAAACAAGGAGCCTGTACTGAATCCTAGAAGGAATGGGTAACCAATGAAGAGATATTAAAAGTGGGGTAACATGACTGAAAGAACTGGCCAAAAAAATAATCTCAGCAGCGGAATGTTAAGGACTAAGATAAGATAATGGAAAACCAGCCAAAAGAAGACTTCAATAATCAAAGCAGAAAATGACCAAAGCATGAACTAAGGTCTTAGCACAGGAAGCAGGAAAAAAAGGTTTCGTTTTGACAATATTATAAAGAAAAAAATCAACATGTCTTTGCTATGGCCTCAATGTGAGGAACAAAAAACAAAGAAGAGTAAAAAATAAAGCCAAGACTGTGTGTTTTCTTCATAAGATAAATGGGAGCCAATTAGCAACAGATTTCATAATGAGTGGCTTTTTTTAATTTCTTATCATAATAATATCAGTGTTCAGACACTGAAGTTATGGCCATCTCCTGTATGACATTAGAAACTAAGTGTACTGTGCAAGAGAAGCAAATCTTGAATTGGTTATTGTGAATTAGTATTTCTCTTATGTAATTCTTGTGAGTGTTGTTTTTTTAAAAAAGAATACTTTACTTGATTTTTTACGACAGTTTTCATATTCAAGTTATTATTTGTGTTTTCTTACTACTTTTTTCTTAATAATATTGCTGAAAGATTTTTATAGTTCAAAACAACAATAATTAATTCCTGTGCAACGTCTTTCTTGCAAACTAGAACATCCTGAACATTACTGAAATAATTTTATGTGAAATTGCTTTGTCTTACAATACCAGATAAAATCACGACATGGAAAAGACCTGTAAGACCATATTTTATAATAAATTTTTAAAATGTGATCTAGATATCTCATGGGGAAAAACATAAATAAAAAATATTATCAAATATTTTTGTTAGTATTTTTAAAATGAAAATGCAAAGAAAGAGGGGGAAAGAAAAATAGGGAGGAAGGGGGAATAAAGGTTTAGTTAACAGCATGAACATGGATACATTTATTTTTCCTCATAACATAGGAAAAGTATTATGGATTGGACCAAGAACCAGCCGAATACAGTATCCTGTTTTCACACTAGCCACCACATGCGTTTTGGGAGCCTTCAAAGAACATAAGGCAATAGCTTTCTCCTTAGCAGCTAGTATGCAGAAGCATATGTCTCTGGACCTGACAATCTGCTTTACACATGTGAGAAAAATGCTGCCATTAAGTACCAGTGAAAATGAAACATATCTCAGTATTATCAACAGAAAACAAAAATAACAGCTCCAGCCCAAGACGTCCAGCTCGCCTCAGTTCAAGAGGCATAATACCCAGTCAATTTATTTGAGCAGCCAAGACTAGTGTAGCCAGGATTTCAAAACAGCAATAACAGGCAGCTGAAAATCATGACATGCAGAGTTGACAATCAGGAAGTAGGTATTAAGAATGTGTTCTGCCTAAATACCAAATGAATATATAAATTTCTCTTAACCTGTTCATGTGATTTTCTTTAAAATTAATATATTGTCCACATTCATAAAATTACATAATACACACATTTCTGGCTATATGAAGAGCCCGTAGCCAAAAGTACAGGATTTGTTTTATTTTATTGGCATTTTGCTCTGTTTGTATAAAAGGAAAAGCATCTCAATCATCAAACAGAGGCAATCCTTTATAGTAAGGGACACCTGTTGGCCCTGTGATGGAGCAGCTTTTTAACCTTCAAACAAGGCACATCTCTTATAATAAGGGACATTCGTCAGCCCTCACGGAGTCATAAAAGCGTACAAGCATCACTGCTTATCCCAGCAGTAAAGATCAGTAAAGCATTTGGAATCAGTTGTGTGTGTAACAATAGTGTGGCTAAACCCTGAAAATAAGTGATCTTTGGAAAACACTTCAATAAATAGGGTTGTTTTTACAGTTTCTGTCTCGCTTCACAACACCCTATGCCTGGTGCTCCAGCATTTATGGGAGATCTCCTTAAGATGTTTTTATCACTTAGCTTTAACTGAAAGAGAATTGTGTGCTGTGAAAATGATGCCACATCATTATCTGGCATCTATGCTTTCTTTTTAAAGTTTGTTTCAGATACATACTTAAGCAGTAATTGTAAAAAATTGGCCCAGAAACATTGTCCTTTTGCTGAAGATCACTGCAGACAGTGTGCAAGTTTGGGCTTTCTTTCAGCGCATAGTTTTAGACTCTTTAGAACACCAAAATGTCGGCTTCACTACTACTCTGCTTTGCATATATGCTTGTGCTTCACAACAGAAAAGCCATGGCGTATCTGAAGCTAAACCCATTTGAAGAACCTAAAAAAATATCTTGTGACGACCAGGCCTAATTAATGCCTTCACGGTGACCTCTACATCTAGCCCATATCAAAAATATTACAGCCGAGTTGATTCAACATGAACTTGAGATCAGGCCAGACCTGGTACTAATGAATACTAATGAAGAGTAATTACTGGAACTCTGCCACTGAAAACCATGGCAGAAACATATGATAATTGGATTAATACAATCATTTGCAGAAGCTCACACTCAAAAAAAATGTGTATATCAAAAGCAAGAACTGCAACTCACACAATAACCTGTTAGTATTTATTCCCATGTCTCCATCCTAGTCCACTTTCCTTTCTTTTTGTAGGGTCAAAGGGAGTTCTTTAGAAATATGGGTCTTTGCTAATACATAACTGGTGATTTGTGTTATTGTTCTGGATCCTGCCCCTCAAACATGCATGTGTATGTGTTTAACCTAAATAGAAAATACAATAGATCATGGACAATGGACCATTACAAAGCTCCTACCAAGAACAAATGGTAGAAATAAAGGTTTGTGAAACTGTTGCTGATAATGAAAACTCTACATGTCTTAAGGAATGCTGGCTAGGTTAACATCCTTTGTTACCTGCTCCCAATGAGCCCACAATCTGAAACAGATGGTGAGGACGTGACAGGGAGAGGATCTTGTGATATCTTAAAGATTAAGTGAAAGATTTTGCTGAATGTCTAACAAATAATCTTAATGGACCATTACAAACTTAGTTGCTTTTACATGATGGAAGACTGGAGAGCATTCCCCCTCCTCTTTATAGCTTATTGTCCGTGTGCCTTAGACCAAAGCATTGATTTGCACAGAAGCCTCGCTTATGTAAGTGGCATGAGCATGGTAGAAAAGAGGGTTGTCTAACTTTGCAATATGTCACATCTGTATTTTTGACTTGAAACAATTTAGCCAATCGGGTATAAATCAAGTGATATATCAGATACATTGGAGTGTTTTAATTCATAAATCAGTAAAGTGCCACAAAGCTCTTCTTCTTTTTTACCTTGTTCATCTGTTGTGGAATCTTCTGAAATCAGAAAAACCAAAAAGAGGATTCACAATCTGACAGTGAGTAGACCACATCTTATACCCCCATCTAACATAATAATAAATTACAGCTTTGAGGGAAGGAAGACACTGAATATAATGGGAAGGCCGGAAGTTATTGTAAACTGTGTAGTTTTTTGTTCAAAGTGTAAGAGTTGGCAGATCTGCATTCACCTGTAGCTTTCACCAAGACTGCTTCAGTTGAGACAAAATGAAAAAGTAGCCTTCATAAAGTGTAATTTTCGTTTGTATTCCATGGTCTCAGCTTTTTCCATTGCATCCAAAATTAGGCTGTATTTCTGCTGCTTAATTATTGCAGTTTGACACCACTGCCATGACTCAGTGCTATGGAATTTTGGGATTTGCAGTTTTATGAGATATGTAGCCTACTCTGCCTGAGACCTCCTGTGTCACAACAAACTACAAATCCCAGGATTCCATAGGATGGAGCCATGACAGTTTAAGAAGTGTCAAACTGCATTAAATCTGCAGTGTGACAGCAGCCAAAGGCCTGTTACAGACTGCCAAAATAAAGCTGCTTCGGGTCCTAAGCACTGGAGTGCAGCTTTGGTGAAGCTTCCGGATTCTTAGGGTGCATGCATCATTGAAACAGCATACCTCCAAAGGGACCCGAAGCAGCTTTATTTTGGCAGTCTGTAACAAGCCTTAGTCTCCATCTCTTGGAACTCCACCTTCTTTAGTATGGACTTGAAACAGGTATTAAAATAACCCATATTGTTATTGGAATGCTATTTTTACAAAATAGTCCATAAACTCATAGAATCTTAGAGTTGGAAAGTCCAACCACCTGTCATGCAAATATAAACAACTAAAGCACAGGTGACCATACAAACTCTGTTTAAAAATGTCTGAAGAAAGAGACTCTCCCATACTCCAAGGCAGTGTGTTCCACTGTCAAACAGCTCTTACTGTCAGGTAATTTCTCCTAATGTTGAGGTGGAATCTTTTTTCCTGTAGTTTGAGCCCATTGATCCAGGTCCTGTTCTCTGGAGCTGCAAAAAAAAAGCTTGCTCCTTCTTCAATACGATATCGCTTCAAACATTTAAACATGTCTTCGTGTCATCCCCTTAACCTTCTCTTCTTCAAGCTGAACATATCCACCTCCCTAAGTCACTCCGGTATTGCTTGTCTCCAGGTAAATATATTTCCTTTTCTCAATTGCTGGATTATCTATCCTGGCCTACCTAATCTTTCCTAGACATAATATACTGGTGGCTCTTTCAATAGTTTACTGAAAACCCTCTGGCTTCTGTGTTTACAAAAACAGGTGTTCATTTTTCTTTGGAGCAGAATTTTAATCAAGTGTTGTTTTTTCTTTTAGTCCAAAAGTAATTGAGCAATCAATTAAATTAAGGTGCCTTGGTCCAAACAGGCTATTTCTGGAAAACATCTTCAGTCTCTTTAATCAGTTACTGCAAGGCTAAAAGAACAAGTTCAGTGTTTCTCTGTGTTACTCTTTATTCATTTACAAGGACAACACTCTCATATCCTATAATAAACGAACCATTCAGTTCAAAGGCTGCTGCAAGTGGCAAAGTATGACACAATGTTCTCAGAATCAAAGTACAGTCATAGACACAGAATAAATATCTCTCTAGATAGCATGATCAATCAAGTTTTTCCATAATCTGATCTAAAGGAGCACCACATAGTCACCAAACACAATAAAATTAATGCCATTGGAGATGGAGAACATATGTGGTCTTAAATCTAATCCATGTCTTTTCAAGTCTCTGAGCTAAGCTACATCTGTTGATCAATATACTGCAGTTGTAAACTCCGCCTGTTGCCACTGCCACAGAATTTATATCATGAGTGATTCTTGTATCAGAGTTCTTTTGAAGAGGCTGCCTACAGATACAAAAAGTCAATCTCCTTCACAACTGCCCCCTCCCCCCCCTCACAGAGTGGCCAATATAAGAGGACATTCATTTAATACAGTTTAACTTTCTCATCCTATTGCCTCTGGTGGTAAATGCTAAAAATCTGTGAGCATTGGCAAATGGAATGGGAGGGCAAAGAGACAAAGTTTTGTGTGCCATGCAGCCTGCCTTGAACTCCTTAAGGTAGCTCACAATGAGTGATTCTGTCTTTTCACCAGCAGCGAAGTAAGATTTAATTACCAACACAGTCAGTTTTTGCTCCTAGAATAGGGAGAGGTGCCATTTTCTTCTATGCTTCAGTATAAAGTGTCTTGGGCCAGCCCCCCCACCCCAATAAGGTTGTTAATAGTGTGGTTAAAAAAAAAGATATGTTATTTCAATTCTGCCAAACATTTAAATAAAATTCCAAGACTGTAATGTTCAGACTTATGACAGCTAATATCCGTTTGGCTCTGAACAGACATTTCACATTGGGGGCACTGTGGTGTGGCTGTATTGTGTGTGTGCCTTCAAGCTGCCCACCAACTTATAGCAACCCCATAAATTTCATAGAGTTTTCTTAGACAAGGAGTACTCAGGGTGATTTTGCCAGTTCCTTCCTCTGAAATATTAGGTGCCCTCAAAAGAGATCTCCTTACTCTCCGTGTGTGACTTTCATTGGTGCATGCTTCCAGATGAAAAGAAGTTGTGCCCAGAGCTTTGAAAGAGATGGAATAAGTGGGTTCTTCTGTAGTAAAGTAATTCTGTCATAGCTCTGCATTGGTCTGGCTGGTCAAGGCACACCCAAAGGCTCCTGGGATCATTAAGTGTAATTCTTTAATTAAATTTTAATTAATTCTTACATTCTTTCTTTTTCACTGCATACTTCTCTCATTAGTAGTTATAATGTGGCACCCAGTTTGTAAATTATTTCCCTAAGAAATCCTGACAACAATAGCCTAATCCAAAGAATTTCACCCTCAAAACTGCATTCCTCCAGCTATAATTGGAATATAATCTCCCAGCTATGAGTGGAACTCACAGGCTATATATAACTGGAATGCCTTTTGATTTCCAGTTAAAGACAGCCTTCCACTTCCCATCCCAACTTCTGGCACAGCATCATCAATTGCCAGTAGCAGCATCAATGGCCAAGGACTGATTTCCATCTGCCATGACTGCTGGGCTACTCAGCAGGCATCATTTGGGAGCAGGAAACAGGGAAAGTATTCACAAAATCTCCTGTCAGGTTATTATGGTTTCCCATTGTCAGGTTCCTGTCTCTATTTTTATCACTTTTTGGACTGGCTGAGTACAATTGCTTTATCCTCTGTTGGGTTTTGTCAGCTGCTGCAAGTATGCTGAGAAAAGGTCAGATATAAATAAATAAAGGTCATAAAGATGTTAAAACCCAATTGGCAGACATCATTCAAAATGTTATTTGGCAGCGCTAGAGTGTGCTGTGGCATCCCTTCTCCATGATAGACTAGAGTTCAGTATCAAATTTATGCTGCTGTTTAGATGGTAGAAAGTTCACAGCTGGGCAAACTGCAACCAAAACATGATTACAAAGATATCAAGAGCTTGTGCTGCAAAATGAACAAGGCTCAGATAAGCAGGGGAAATATTCCCTAAGAAGAAGGATTACATTGTTTTAGCCAGATAGATAGATAGATAGATAGATAGATAGATAGATAGATAGACAGACAGACATTGGGTTGAGGCCAAATTATACATTATTAGAACAGAAATACAGAAACATATGTACTTCTTCCATACTTTTGCAAGTAGCTGGGGGAAATCTCAACTGGGATCACAACCCAACATGTGTGTTAACTTTTTCTTCTATTTTCTGTATGTTCTACCTAGCTTGGGGGGATACTCATTGGAAAACCAGTAGTGTGTGTGAGTGTGTATCCATCTTGAATTAGTCAATATATAAAATATTAAAATAGCATATACAGTAGTTATTCCCTGATTTTTTAGGTCCTGTTCTGGATTATTTCAGCACCCACATGGATCATCAAGAATTTCATCCAGCAATATCTGTCTACCAGCATCCACTAGTGGAATGGATTTGTCATCCCTCCTGCAATCCCAAGAGAAGGTTAGGAAGAAAGGAGGGCACCAAGGGAAAGAGAGTGAGAGAAAGGCCTGCTGTATGAATGGAATTCTGCCAACCTGACATTAGATGTTTCACAAAAGCTTAGAATCTAGAATCATAGAACTGGAAGAGACCACAAGGGCCATCCAGTCCACCCCCCTGCCATGCAAGATAACACGATCAAAGCACTCCCCCAACCGATGGCATCTAGCCTCTCTCTAAAAACCTCCAAAGAAGGAAACTCCACCACACTCCAAGGTAGCATATCCCATTGTCCAAGTTCTTCCTAATGTTTAGGTGGAATCTCTTTTCCTGGAGCAGCAGAAGGCAAGCTTGCTCTATCCTGAATATGACATCCCTTCACCTATTTAAGCATTACTGTCATGCCCCCTCTTCGCCTTCTCTCCTCTATTGAGATGTATTCAGATTGATTCCATCATAACATGTAATTTGCTTCCTATTGAGCTAAGGGAAGAGTTTGAGCATGGTGTTCTTGGAAGATAAAACCCAATATATTAATTAGAACTTTGGAAGAACAAAGAGATGGATGTTATACAAAATCCTAATATTACTTGTTAAAACTGTGTGGAGGTAACAATGAATTTCAACTGTTTCCAATTATGGGCCCTAACTATGAAATATTTGCTTCCAACACAGCACAATAGTTTCAAGACTGACCTGACCTCCCTCCACCCTCCTGCCAGGCCATTGACATTTAGTGTCTCTCATCACATTCCCATTGCCTCTTAAATCTGCCATGATGGCCATTTTATTGAGTGTGAGTGGCTGGCTCAACAATGAAAGATGTCAGCAAAGATGATGGTCTCACTGGGTCCCTACAAATATTTTTTAAAATGCTTCTAAAGAAGTTTAAAAAAATGCTATGGTGTTGCAAGTAGTCAAGATAAATGGGTCTTCAGAGGTGACTTGTAACACAGAACATGCAAGCTGTTAAGAGGTGATGGATAAATGATGATGAGATAAAGGAAACAAGTCATGTTTTCAGTAGATTACAAATCCCAACCAGGGATACTGAAAACACTGGGTAATGGATTCCCTAATTCATAAGAAACATACTCCCTCTTCAAAGTGATTTGAAGCTACTGGATAGGCTGTTGGGTACACTGTGGAGAAATTCTTTCTCCAAAATATGCAGAAAACCATGTTATGAATGAGGTTAAATAATGCTTAAAGAGGACACCACACAGGGACTATCTGACTAGCAATGTAGTCTTATGAATATATTTTCCATTCTGCTGTCACTGGACAAAAGATTAATGGTTGGTTGATTTGTTATATTCTTCCTAGGACTTAAGCACTAAGATTTAAGGTGACTTACAGAAATTAAACAATACAGGAGGGAGGGGGGAAGCATGTAACAGTAAGAACATGCAAAAATATAAAATACAATTAAAGGATGAGTAGAATTAAAAGCAATTTTAATTGGTGAGAGTTGAAATCCAAAAAAATAACTTTCTCAAATTCTATCTTTCCTTGTCCCCATTGGATGATGCCTCTGTATGATAAGGTCCCTTTTCCTGGGAAGGACTCTGAGGAAACAATTTAACAGGATTGGGTTTTCCTCCATCTCTTTTCTGTAGGGCATTTTTGGCTGTCCATCCTCCAGACAATTCTCATCATCCAGAAAACCAGTGGTGTTGCGGAAAATTCTAAACCTGGAATGGGACACTTTTCTCCCTCCAGACGTTACTGCGTATCTCTGGACTGCATCTCTCAGGATCACTAACCACTATAGGGAGAGCTGATGGGAGCTGCAGTTGTATTTCAGCAACCTCATCTGCCAGCAGTGGCAAAGTGGATGAAACTACCTGGCCTTTGGTGATAGCTCCTCATACCTCCTTTGCATTTCAGGTATCAGGTGGAGGTCCTGTTGTTTCTACTTCATCCATGACAGATTTGAGCTTTCCCAACACTGTCTCTCCTTTGACCTCCAGTAGATAGACTCCTCACAGCTTTTTGCTGCAGAACATCTTGAATTGGGAGAACCTTAAAATTCTGAGGTTCTGGCATGAACAGATACTACAGCAGCACCACTAGAATCACTCAATGTGGTAGAAACTTTGGAAGTTTTTTCTCGCTATAGTAACTTGTGCTAGGTTGATCAGAGATGAAAAATCCATTATTTTACTTCCCTTTGCCAACAGACTTTCTGCTATAATGGGAAACATTTTTTCCCAATCAGCTGCCTACATTATCTAATATAATTACGATTTCTCATACCTACCTTTTGTTGTATTTGTTAGTTACCTCATTATCCCTCTCATAATAACCCGGATCATTGCGTCAAATGGAATTTCAGAAATCCTTGGTCCACTTTTGGAAGTTTTGAGTAGCATTTGTGCTCTTTCAGTCCTTTTGGATTCTGTTTTGATTAATAAGTGCCCTGTCCTCATTTAAGCATGCTAAAACACTCACCTCTTCTGATTAGCACACTCTGCCATGCAAATCCTTTGTGTTGCACTGTCTAATGACTGGTACTGCATTGCACTCAGATCCAAATGTATGCCTACTCTTTTTCTATTGAGCTCATTTTGTCTTTGATGGTCAGCCTCTCATATGTATTTGGTGTCAAGTGCTGGTGAGTAAAGCAGCGGCAGAGAAGAAGATGCCTCCATTCGCCTATTGCCTGCCTTCTCTTCCCCCACCTCAACACATTTGAAGGTGTTGCAGATGTGGCCTTTTTCAAGCTGGAAACAGAGTCACAGGTAATTATCGACAGCTGAATTTGAAAACATTGTGCCAGACAAAAGAATTCTTTTCTTGCCAATGCTACCATTGGTGGGGTAGAAGGGCCCAAAGAAAGGAAAATGAGACCATCTCCAAACTACTACAGCAGAACACAGACTATAGCTGAGGCCTTATCTACTTTGACTAAATGCCCCAAACTCCCCCCCCCCCCAGGTTCACTGTGTCCTATTTACATGACGTAGGCTCAAAACCCCAAATTGGGTCCAGATTAATTTCATGGCACTCAGACTTGATTCAGAGTTTTCGCCCTCTAACCCACATTTACATAACTCATCTTTTGCTGTGGGTTTCCCAGTCACTTTATGGAAATAGCAGTGGCTGCCTTCACTCTCACAGTCCCAAGCCACAGTTCCACATGCTGTTACTGTGGAAGCATTGTACTGAAATCAGAATGAGGTTTTCAGTGTTGGTAGCATGGCTGGGCTCTTCATTCTGACCTCAGAGCAATGTACCCGCAGTAGTGGGGGCAACAAATGGCTCAGGACCATGTGAGTGAACAGTGTCATCGTTGCAAAGCAAATAAGCAGTGAATTCAGGGCCAGAATACTCCAGAGAAAAGAGCCCTGGGACAAGAGGGCATACAGCAATATAGGAGTCCAGCCTATAGGAAGGAGATGCAGCAGGAGAGATTAGCTTACTTGCTGTTCACTGCTATGATCTTTGGAATTGCGGTATATAAATAAAACAAATTATTATTAATTATCATACCTGCTCCATCTTTCTCCTGCTTTATATATGTGCACTGGCAATGCCATGGATGGACATGGGAACTGTTAGGCAATTGCAGCTGATGGCCTCCATGTCATTGGGACAGTGAATATGTGTCTGGTTTTACTTTGAATTTTAGAGGCATTTTCTAAGGCACTGAACCCATTTGGGGAATAGGTTTCTGCACTTTAGATGGCTAAAATTCAGACTAATATTTGAAAATGATTTGTTCCATTGACATGGCAGTCACATGTCCAGCACCGAGGATGGGTATTTGTGGTGCTGTAGCTAGAGAATTTATTTTGAGAGTTTCAGGCACCAGTCCAGTTTCAGTGCTCATTGGGAGTCTTTTGAGTCACTCCAGGCAGAACATTTTATAGATATCTAGTTTCAATTTCTGTTCTATATAGTTAAGATTTATATATTCAGTTTTTATCTTCTCCCTTGCAAGAAACCTAGGTTTTCCTATTTTACTTCTCTGAATCAAGCAAAGCTTAGAGGTACTGAAAGCTATACAAAGCTACCTACGAAGTGGGTATTTGGACCCAAGTCATTCCAGTTCACACCTAAACATTACAAAACAATTCTTCTCATTCAATTGTGGGATTAGTCTTGGGTTAGAGTAACACAACACCTTTTTACACACAAGGTTGAGAAACAGAACAGCTGTAATTCTTTAGCAATAGATACAGCATAAGCACAAAATAGAACAGCAATGAACTGATGACTTCTTATATGTGCTGTAAAATGTACAACAGTAAAGTGAGTCAGGTTCAAAACTAGGGTAAAAATTTGGTGTGGGTCATCTGTCTGCAAGCTCTGTGTTCTGCACTGCCAAGTATTACTGTAGGATTTGGCCAACAGTAGGTCACATCATTATTCATCCAACTATGAGTCTTCAACTTTTGCCTGAGAGTTATTAGATGGGGAAGAGATGGCTCTAATGGTCCAGAGATAGTACACTACATCCTTCCCTTCCATGAGGGATTGGTTCAAGGGAGCCCTGTAATATGAAAAAACATGCATGTTCAAGCCCCATTATACTCAATGGGCAGCAATGGGCAGAATGGGGTGATCCATGGACACTCAAGTCTGCAGCTGGTTAGCTCACCAATATGGCAGGCCCACTGTACAAGTTTACCTTGGTTATCTGGAACACATGTGTCTCCACTGGATGACCTGAGTGTGTCTCTCAGAATTCACAGACACTCAGGAAAAGCTTTCTCACTAAGAAGTATGACTAGGGAGTCAAGCACAAGTTCAACTGTTTTGGGCAAGCTGTCCAAATTTTAATTCTTTTGTTAACTGTTTTGCTATTAATTGCTAAGTTTTCATGGATCTTTGTTATGCTTTATGTCAATTTGGAAACGTGACCTTTTTAGCATTTTTGGAAAGCTGCTTGCAGAATTGATTGGGCATGTTGAAGGTGGCACAGGTGACTGAGGTAAAGGAGCAAAATGGTGCCCACTTCCAGTCTATGGGTCAAAGCCAACCAAACTAACTTTTGAGACATTCTTCAGCTGTGGGGATGGGGTAGCATCCTCTGCCACATCCTCACATTCTCTGCCACACTTAAAACCAATGGACTAGTCTGGGACAAGCTGCTTAGTACACAGTCCTTCCTACAACACCTTGCTGCTCTTTGCTAGCATCTTCCACCTGAGTCAGCCTCTACACTCTTCCTCCTAGTAGAGCCAGCCTCAATAACCAGTGTTGTCCATTTTGAATTCCCACAAACTGCAGGTAAATTTATTTCACAGTCCCAACTCAGTGCCAAAAGAAACAGTGTTCACAAGGGCTGCAATACCTTGGATTAAGTCCAACAAAATTTAGTGAGATTTACTTCTGCATATAAGTAATTTACAAACACACATAGAGTTGGGCTGTGAGGTTGAAGTCCAATGCATACTTGGATATGTCTCATTTACACTATTGAGACTTTTTTTTTCCATTGCCCTCTGAGATCATCAGTCAATGGGATGGCACTGTAAGTCTGACTGAGGTGAGGGTGCTTCCAGACCACCTTTGTTGCTTTACAAATATTATACCTGTCTTCACCCCAAGATGACTTTTCTCCAATCAATTCATGGTGCTGATCTCCATGTGGATCCTGGTCTTGTAAACAGCTCTTCCATTAAACTGCCTGAAGAAAACTGTTCTTTCATCTGATATTTGATACGCAAATGTACTTCCAAGTTCTCTGCTGGATGGGGATTTTTCAAGTTCAGCCCTAATTTATTTATCTTAAAGCAGGCAACGTACCATAATTTTACAATAAAGGCCTCCCAATCAAAGCTTACCTTATCCAGAGGTAATTAATACAAAGATTGTTGAATTAAAGATGTGAGTCTTGACACTTTGGCAGGGGGTAAGGGACATGGTCTCAAAGGCCCAAATTATGCCTGAAACAGACCAATTAACACCATGTATCTTCTTTTATGTTAACTTCAATTAAGGTTTCTTAAAATTTTTGAAGTTATTTTCTTCTTTACAGTCTGAGAATGTCAGAAATGTACATCAAAGAAAAACGCTTCAGTGAGAACACCATAGGTAACGCTCATTTGCACACAAATCTGCATATTGCAAAGGAGTTCAGAGCCCATTTTGCATGTATTATTGCAGGATCTGAGTTGATGAATTAAAAGACTTAAAGATAACAGTCATGCAAAAGATAGAGTGCACCTACTTCTGTTTACAGAATGAACTTCAGCAAAAGAAGGTAGAGCCAGAAACCATACATAGGCATAAAGCAAGGAGAAAGAAAAAGCAAGAGGAAGCACATTTTGGAGACCTTTCTTCTTTGAACTCCTTTTTTGCAAATTTACAGACCTCATTTAAAGGAAATACTACTGGAGAGACATAAACTGGATTAATAGCCACATTCACTCTAGGGGAAACTTTGAAACTGTAGTCTTGCAAGGGATTCTTGAAACTACAATTCCCAGGTTTTTTTGGGGAAAACTATGACAAGTGAACCAGTGGAAAATCAATAATTATTAGTAGCACTGATATGCCCTCTGAGATCATCAGTCAATGATCTAAGAATAATCATTCTTAGTTCAAGGAGAGCGTTGTCCTTATCTAGCACCAAACATGAATTCTGGCACACAGTGCCCTTTGTTAACAATGAAAGCCAACTCCAGTGGTGTCACATATTGTCATTCACTAAATGAGAGCTGGACTTTCCGAGTTTATGCTAACTTTTAGCCTTCTATTACCACCCCTTCCTATTAGCCAGCTCACAAAAATTACTAATCACGCAATTCAGCCACCTTGCCAAAAAGGGAAAAAGCTAAATCAGCTGAAATTGCAAGAGCTCAGCTTCCATCTGTTGGAGCTCATTTTTGGAGATGTCAATCTTTTTCTGCAAGACCAACTGTGATAAACCTGATCTTTGATCAACAGTTCTTAACACGCTGGACCTTGGCCAGACCTCACCTCTCACTCAACCCAGGTTCCATTCTGTACTGCCATGAAACTTCTGAAGAACTGCAAATACCGATGGAAAGATATTAAGCCTAGACATATTACAGTCCAAACCTTACTGTCTTTTCAGCTGAGCTAAGCAAGAGGCTAAACATTCCCCATGGAGTTCGCCCATCTGGAAAAAAAAAAAAGACATCATTCAGGAATCACACATTTCCACACATATTAGGACATTAAAAAAAAAAAGTTTCAGAGGGATGTGGAGGGGGGGGCATGGGTGACATTTTGAGTCAGAATAAAGGGGATGTGCCAAATGCTTTAAATGTAAATTACGATAAAATTTAACTTTTGTCATGGGATATTGTCAGAAGACCATACTAGAGTGCTGATCAAACTGTAGCATGAATGTATTAAAAATTATAAAGCAAGTTTCCCCACTGGTTGTTCTCCAGGTGTACTGGACCACTAGTCCCATCATCTTGATTGCCAAAATTATGACAGCTATGTGTTTCACTGAACAGAGAATTATCTCCAGATACAAGTATCATCATTTTCTGAAAATCAGAAATGTTGCCAAATTGATCTTTAAAAAAAAAAAAGATTTGAACAGTAAGTGGAAACTTTGTATCTGGAAGACCTCAACGCTTTGGAGAACACAAAGTGAGGGAGTATAAACAAGTCATTACAAATAGAGGTGGAGTATTTCTAACTGTCTTATAGCAGATTGGGTGGACAGGCCTGCCGGAAGAGATCCATCTTAAATGCCTTCTTAAAGGCATCTAAGGTGGTAATAAGATGGATCTCCTCTGGCAAGTCATTTCACAGCTTGGGGGCTAAGGCAGTAAATGCTCTGTAGGAAGTTGTTATTAACCTGGTCTTAGCATATTCCAATAGGTGCTTCCCGGATGTTCTGAGAGTGCAGGTTTGCTTTATTTATCTTTTTGTGCTTTTATTTATATGTGTTTTAACATTTTAGTTAATTTTATATGAGTTCAAGGAGAGACTCAGTTGTATCTGTGTATGTATATTGATAATATGTATTTTATTGTTGATATGGTCAGTTGACTAATCAATAAACTTGTTGTTGATAACTCATAACAATATATAATTTCTGGAAAACCCATCCCCCCTCCAGCTATTGCATGAGTTCAGTCAAAACAGGGAAGTCTGAAGGTTAAGGCAGATGACATTATTATCCCTGTTAATTTAAAAAAAAACTGCACTGTGACCCTCTGAGATTTGCCTCCTCTATAAGAATGTTCTCAGCATTATCTTGATAAACTCTATCCCCTACATTTCACAGGGCACAGTCAAGAAACCCATAATCTCCACTGGCTGTCCAGACTCTGGAGAATCTAAAGAAGTGTCTGATTATGATTTTAAGAAAAGAGGTAGCTGAGTCCATTCTTGTTCATTTAATTTATATATCATTGTTATGTTTCTTAGCATGCTTTAAAGTAAAAAATGTCAAGTAAAAGTTAACACGTCAAAGTCAGCAAAATATCTTGGCTCAAATTCTGCCATCTTTGCATAAAACTAAAAGGACATCAATCATAGGGAACTCATGAATGATGATTCAGTGAGTCGAGAATTCTATCCATCTGAGTAACTTCAAAATAATCAAAGATTCTGCATACCTTGGATCAGAATTATCAGAATGGAGACTGCAATCACGAAATCAGAAGAAGACTAGGAACAGGAAGGGCAGCAATGAAGGAAGTAGACAGGATCCTAAAATGTAAAGATATATAACTGAACGCTGAAGTTTGAATTGTTTAAGCCATTATATTCGCCATTACCATGTACAGATTGATGTAAGACAGTGAAGAAAATGGACAGAAAGAAAATTAACACATTTGAGAAGTGGTGCTGGAGAAGTGTGCTGAGGATATGTGGATGGCCAAAAAGAAAAACAAATAGGTCCTTGAACAGATCAAACCTGAACTCTTTCTGGAAGCCAAGATTGTCAAACTGAGGCTGCTGGCCAAATTATGAGAAGTCATAATTCACTAGAAAAGACAATAATGTTAGGAAATGTATAAGGCAGTAGAAAGGAAGGAAGACGACATGCCAGATGGCTAATCATGGAGATCATAGGCCTGAATCTGGGCTTTCTGGTTCTGAAGATTTGATTCTGAGGACAAGCAACAGGAGATGGGCCCATCACCTTCAACTCCTGCTCATGACCTTCCAGAAGTATTCAAGTAGCTGCTGTTGTAAAGAGTATGCTGATAATAGATATAAGTATTGCTTCCAGTAGTGAGAGCCAGAAGTTAATAATGTGTTGTGTAAATTTTATTTTCCATCAAATAGATCCCAACATCTAGTATTAGAATTTATGGCTGGCATTTTGTTAATGACATATGCCAACATAATACTGGCAAATGTTTTGTTAGAGGGAGAATTTCACCACTTCCCATGCACAATGACTCCCATCCTCTCAAAATCTACCTGCTGCCTGTGCTCTGCTCCCTGACATGGCCATTCAATGACTGGCAGAGACTGGGAGCCAGGTGCATAGGGTTAACATAACCTGGAAGACCTCTGGAGAACCACTGGGAAGTTCTGGAAAATGCCTTTATCATTGTGCATCCAACTACAGGAACAATACCAGATGCTCCTTTCCCACCCCTTGCTATACACTAGCCACAAAATGGCTGTGTTGAGTGGTTTTCTGAAGGCAACAGATGAGTCCTGTGGGAGGAGACTGGAGACTGCAATTCTACTAGGTGAGAATTTTATACTCTGTTTTCCCATGGAGGATTTCTGACATCATCTTCCTGATCACTGCTCCAGTGTGAGATGTTAAGAGTGGATATAAAGTTTGATGACTTCATCATGTTGACCAGGCAATGCATGCATGTATTATCGGTGCCCTCTTTTCAGGACTAACGTGGGGGGCATCAACGTTGTGATCAGTTACCAGGTATGATGCGTGTCTCTTGGTGTTGCTGAATTGGTGCTTGCTTCTGCTGTCATGGTGTCTCAGACTTAGCAAATTGCTAACTCTGATTTATGCAACATCAGCATTTATGCATCACAGCATAATCTGTGATGTAAAGGCCACCTGCATGGCAGGACAATAGGACTGCACATGATACACAATGATACTAGTAAAGCAGGCAGGGACTGGCTTTTTATTCGTATTACTATAAAGCAAGGTGGACAACTGTGGAACCACATTAATCCTCATTAGACCTTGGAGGCTGACCCCACACAGCAACTTTGTTTAAAAATATTATTATTATTATTATTATTATTATTATTATTATTATTATTATTATTAT